>NW_026067986.1:486013-585251 GCF_014885135.2 Alexandromys fortis | reverse complement strand
ACCACCATCACCACCACCACCACCATCACCACCACCACCACCACCACCACCACCACCATCACCACCACCATCACCACCATCACCACCACCACCACCACCACCATCACCACCACCACCACCATCACCACCATCACCATTTATTGTGTGTGCGTGGGGGGGGGAGGTTGTTTCTGTGGTTTTTGAGGACAGGATCTTGTTACATAGCCCTGGGATTCTGGAATTCACTCCATAGCCTACGCTGGCCCCATGCTCACCGTGACCCTTCTACCTCTGCCTCCCAGCTGGCTTGTGCCACCACACCCATCTCTCTGTGTCTTGTTGATAGTGTCTGTCTAACCGACACTGGATGCAGACTCTTGGTGTTGCCGCTCATTTCCCTGAGGATTACTGGTGACTGTTTCTTCGTGTACTCCTTTGGCTGTTTATGTTTTTTCTTTTTTTAGAAATACTCTTGCTGGTCATTCTCCCGCCTAGAAAAGCATGTGCTGCTGAGTTAAATTCCTAGTACACTCTTCACCCTGCACAGCTGAGAGTGCTTGGCCTCTCTGATTATGATGGACAGTCCAGTCTCCGTCCACTTGCTGCCATCGCTAGGCCTTGTCTGGATTCTGTCTAGAGGAGCCAGACCTATTCTGACAGAGGTATAAAAAAATCACCTGGTGCTGACTCCAAGGAGTCCCAGTTTCTTCCCAGTTCTGGTGAGCAGTGCTTTAGGCTGTGGTTGGCTGTAGCCGCTCATACCTGATTAAATCTGCAAGGTGAGAAGGGTGTATCATGTTCGAGACTGCCTCCTTGGCTCCTTCCTTCCTTCCTGTCCTTCCCCACTCCCCGCTTAAGCAAGCAGGGCTGAGAACTCTCCATCCTCCACTTCAAAGGACCAGTTGTCTTATTTTGATGTGGGCAGATTGAGGAGCAGGCTTTGAAAAATAGCCCCCCTCTTTTTTTTTTTGTTTAATCTTTCCTCCTGGGATGGCTTTCAGAGCTGTATATCCAAGTGTCAGAGAGGGGGTTCTGACGAGCCTGGATTCCCAGACTCTCAGCGGGATCGCCCTCTAACAGAAATATAAAAGTGAAATATTAAAAACCCCGGGACGTGAACCCCATCTGCTGAGTAGCCAGCGCCTTGCCTGCTTGTACCACGAGGGAAGAAAGATCTTGAAAAAAGAGGGAGGGGGGAAAAGGCTTTGACTATGAGGCTTACAGGGTTGGTAGAGCATAGTAAGTTCCCGCTCAAAGGAGTGGGTGTTGCTCCGTGCCCCCCTAAAACTCTCAGCCTTTGACTGGGCCACCAGAACTCACCAGCCTCCTTCTGCAAGGCAACCCCCCCCTTTTCACATGCTAACCGAGGTGCCTGTGATTGGTTGAACAATAAAGTGGTCACACTTGCTAAAGGGCTGGTATCTTTCACACAATTAGCCAAGACACATTCATCAAACTGACGGGGTTGGGGTTGCTGGCCTCCTGGGGTGGGGGAGGGGAGAAATTTTGGTGACCCTTCCTAAAGCATCCCGAAGCCTTGATAGAATCCTATGGGAGATTCTTCTGCCCCAGTGTCTAAACTGATGGACTATCTGGGATGCGGTGGGTTTGCGGCCCAGCGGATCCCAGAGGCTGAGAGCAAACCAGAGGCTCCTCTTGGCTAAGATTTGCTAATACAGATGCTAGTGTGAATTTGAGCAGCAGACGCCCCCGTAGGTGTTTTCACAAAGCCTTTGCACCTCCTCCTTCCATTCACAAGACAATGCACTTCCAGTTTGCTCGAAACCTCAGGCATTCCGGGGCCAGCTAAACAGAGGCTGTGCCCACCCACACAGTGTGGACTTCCCCCATCCAGATAGGAATAAAACCTACAGAGAAAGCGAATCGGTTAAGACAAGGAAGCAACCAGCAAGGTGTTTGTCCGAGGTTCTTGGAGGGCGTTAAAATGCAGTTCATTCTTGGAGAAAAGGGGATGCTTTGATCACAACGCTTTCTGATTTCTCTTCTCTCAATCCCCTTTGTCTGTATTTTCCAATGGCAACAGACGACAACACGCTCTTACCTTGGAGATCTGTTTTGCTACAACATCTCGTAGGGCTTTTCAGAGAACCAACTAAATATTTAGACGTTGCTCTGTTAACGTAAACGGAGACTTGCTCCTCTGGAGGCTGTCCAGGCCCCCTCTCATTAGCTGCAGAGATCTTGTGATAAAGAGGGACTTTTTTTTCCCCTTCGGCCCACATGATCGTAGCCCAGTTGTGGTTTTTAATGTGTCACTGATTGTTCCGTCCAACTCCTTTTGCTCCCCCTGAAAAGGTCTGTCGGGGCTCTGTTTGCTTCCTTAAACACGGTTTTTGAAAGCTCTCACGCTGTGTGAGCTCAAATCCCAGCATTAATGCACCGCCGAGTTCATTTCAGCACACTCAAAAGCGCTGAGTTTAAATCCCTCTCAATTCCATTTGCGGCACCAGAAGACTTTATCCCTTCTCCGCTAATGGTTCCAAGTTTACATCTAGATTCTGGGGGTCAAGGACAGGAGAGGATTTAGAAATAACAGTGCGTGACATTAGTCAATGCGTTTGCCAAATTGGCAATTAGTTCCCGATGTGCATGCAAAACACTTTACTCCTGTCTCTTTGATGCCTGTTCCCATAGAACAGGGAGCGGAGCGTCCACTGAGGGCTTCGGACTTTTAAAGAGATATCTGCTGGAAAGCCCGCCTGATGGGCCTCGTGAGCTCAGCCGCAGGGAAGCATCCGGGATTACGCTGATTTCCAGTCTCAGGAAAGAACACCTCATTCGGGGAGTTTTTTCACTGGAGGAACTCTGGGGAAGTCAAAAGGCAAGAAAGCAGCCTCCACAGAAAGCACCCAGGCGCCCCAGTAAACCGGCCTACAGGCCTGTCGGTTTTCGGTACGCTTGCTTTTGCAACTTCTGACCACTAGGTGGAAGCAAGAAATAACCGAGGCGGATTACTGATAGCAACTGTCTAGCCAAGCAGTGGAGCCTTTGAATTCTGACTTTAGAACCACTTTAAGATGTTTCCTGTGTGTATATGTCTTAGGGGCGGTCATGCACATAGGTGATGTTATATGGACTAAGCAGGCTGTATTTGTGTATTTAGGGATATGTGTGTACATACATATATATGTATATATACACACACATAAATATCTACATACATATGGAGAGAGAGAGAGCAAGGGGCAGTGCATTGGGAGGGTTATAGGAAGAAAAGGGAAGGGCAGTGTGATGTCATTATATTATAATTTCAAACCCACACACATACACACATAAGTGTATTTAATAAAATATAGTGTAAGAACTCGGCTGCATTTGAAACCCTGTGGGAGTCACGCGGGAGACAGACTGGACTGAAAGTGATCCTTGCCCTGAACGGGGTGATAAAGAGCCGTTGTGCATTGGACTCAAAGAACTCCAGACAGATTGCCAAGAACCCAGTCTGGCATTGCCCCTCTGCTCTGCTCTGGCGTCAGCTCGACCCCAGAGTTGTTAGCTGAGAGAGTCAGTCAGTGGCTGAACACGGAGGGAAGGGGCTAACTTCGAACTGAAAGTCCCACTTCCTCCATTTATTGTCTGGGAGATCTTGAGGGAATTATCTACTTCCCTCTCTCCGAGCCACAACATGGAAGCTACCCTGTCACTTAGAACATGCTCCCTGTGTACCAGGCAATCTACGTATGTGTACGCATACATGACGATATGTCTATACCATGCAGTACATGGTATATACACTACACATAATTGCTAATCTCTGCTACTGCTTGCCTAGGTCATTGTTGGAGAAGGTAGTAAGAAGGAAATTTTCTCCCAGAGAGGCGTTTCCTGGTCAGAAAGGACAGAATCACCGCCCAAACTTTGCTCCCTTTCTGCTTACCCTGTTCTGTCCTCATCCCCTTCTGTGGCATGGTTCTGAGAGATTGCTGAACTGCATCTGCCACAAGAGCCTAACTTTTCAGTAAAGAAAAAGACTTACTCCCATCCACAGCCCATCCCCATTGTCTCTGTCCCAGCTTCGGCTGCTCAGTGGTTCGCCGTGGTTAGACACCATGCGCCGTGGCACCAAGTCTGGACTTTTGGGTTGGCTTCTGTGGGCCTGAATGGTGTCTGGATTCCCACGTCGTGAGCGTTAACGCTCCGTTTCTAAGCACCTACCGACGTGCATCTGAGTGCTCGTTGAGGTCCTACCCATCTGCTCCCCGCATCTGCATTGCCATCAGACCCCAACCACCCTGTGCCCACAGAGCCTTTCCCGGGGAGAATCCTTGTTATCTGCCCACCATGGAACGCAGTAGGGCAACTAAATCAACTAGCTATGTTGGCGTCTTCGCTGCTTAGTCTGCTCAAATATGTCATAAGAGAAAGTTCTCTAAAATTTTCCAGAAGTCAAGCTTCTAGTCGACTTTTACGCCTGCCCCTTAACTGGCTCATACGGGTCACCAATCGACAGTTATAAAACGGAACCATCTTACAAATAGTAAGCCGCCTTATAGAAAAGGAGCATCGGGAGCTGTGGCTTTAAGAGGCCCTGTCCTAGGGTCCCCTCGCCAGGAAGCAGTTGGCCCAGCGTTCCCAGAGGCATTGGCCCCCAAGGTGGTCCTGGTCCTACACTCATTCATTACCAAGCTGTAAATATTGTTCCGTAATTAAACAGTACCCCGCACAGGGGACGAGCTAATCATACTCTTCCAGGCCCATTCCCTGATAATGATGTCTTTCCACCCAGCCTTGATTTCTGAAGCTGAGCTCGGCTTCTGGAATGTTCCCTTCCTTGGGACTCCGGCAGCATTCCCTTGCGGCCGCTAATGAAGCCACAGGCACTGGCGGGATCTAAGAGCTCGGATTGGACTAATGATATCACTTCAGGGGTGCTGCAGAAAGCTCCCGGGGAGTTTCTATTAACATCTTTATTAACCCGTCCCCCACACCAGTCGGTGAAATTAATTTAGATACACAGCCCACTTTGATCTTCATTAATAGTTTCTTCTAGTTTCCACATTTATTTTTGGTTTTCTCATCTTTTATTTATTTGGTAGCAATTATTAGCTTTTTTTTATGGAGCGGGGGCAAATGATCTTAAAGTAATTAAGGTTAGGAAAATTACAAGTTAAAGCAGGTAAAATATTTCTAGCATAAAACCATGTGCGTATGCATGTGTGTGTGTATATAATATTTTATTTATTTGTTTTGTTTTTCAAAATAGGGTCTTGCCCTGTAACCATGAGCAGCTTGCTACTCACTCTGTAACCCAGATTGATCTTGAATTCACAATCCTCCTGCCTCAGCCTCTCAAGTGCTAGAATTACAGGAATATACCACCATACCCAGATTACAATTAATTGTATTAATGAAGTTAAATGTTGTCAAATGTTAAAAAAAAAAAAAAAGTTAAGTCTTGCCTTGTTCCTTCCCAGTTCCAGGAAAGGTCTTAAAAGCACTAAAAGTCAATGGGCGGTGGTGGTGCACACCTTTAATCCCAGCACTAGGGAGGCAGAGGCAGGTGGATCTCTCTGAGTTTGAGGCCAGCCTGGTCTACAGAGCTAGTTCCGGGACAAGCTCCAAAGCTTCAGAGAAACCCTGTCTTGAAAAACAAGAACAAAAACCAAAACAAAACAAAAGCACTAAATGTCATAGTAGTGGCTCAAACCAGAGGTTCCTTTCCCACCCTCATAGCCTAACACCATCTCCTAAAGGACAGAAATTAGACACGCAAGTGAGTTTTGCAAGTAAGAGGTGGTATATTTGTTTCATTTCTACTTTGTAATCCAAACGCCAACTTTTCTCATTCATCCAGCAAGTATTTATTAAAGGTGGGCCTTGGGTCTGAAAAATCAACGACCGTAGTATGGATTATTGCTTTCCAGAAATATCTTCCAGGAAACAGGGAAGCGAGCCAGTTATTTGGAAGAGCATACAGCAGCAGGGTCACCTGGGGGTCTTCAGGAATTCTAGAAAAGGCACTCTTAATATGAGGTACCTGGGAATGGTTTCCTGAGAAAGAGTTACAGACATAGTCACCAAAAAGGTGACAGAGGAGGGTGGCTTTCTTCAGGTGAGCAAGAACAGATGTGCCAGACCAAGGATCCAGATGTTGGGAGCAGGAGGCAGATGGACTCGGCCGGTTGGCATGATGTCTAGAATGTTGGTTCCATGGAGGCTGGAGGGTGGATGGGGCCATTTGGGAGGTACCTGTCAGTCACTAAGTCTGTGAACAAACAGAGGGCATAGGGCAGTGTCTTAGCAGGAAGGCCAATACAGCAGGGATTAACTTATAAAAACAATTGCTTGGGAAACAAAATGCAGAATTGAATTCATGGTGGGTAAGAGCAGAGGCAATGGTCTCTAAATCCTAGAAGACAAATTAGGTGTCAGCCCTAGAGAGGTATCAAGGAGTAAGGAGAGGAGGGCGCCTCTGAAGACTTTCCAGAAGGAAGTCAGGAAGTTGGAATTAATCAGATTTGAATCGTGAAGGGGAAAAATGTCTGTCTCAATGGTGGGAGAAAGAGAGGCCCTCTCAGTGGAATAGCGGTGGCAGGGAGAAACAGATTTCTAAAAACCATCTTGAAAGATCCCAATCTAGAAATACAGATAGGGACAGGGCGCGCTTAAGGAGGAAAGGGAAGCCTAGAGACCGCCATGGCTGACCCTAACCAGACAAGAAGCAGCTGGCCAAGGACAGGGAAGGGATTCTGGGAGCTGAGAGGGAAAAACCAGAGGGACTCGAGAGTATGAAGAGGTAATGATTAATAACAACGCCACAGGAGTCACGTGACCACAGCTGGCTGGGAATGCCAGGGAGTGGCAAATGTCCAAGGCCGCATCATCAAGTGTGGTACACACCGTGAAGTGTGATCAAGCTCAAACTGTTGTTTGTGGGAGTGGATAGACAATAGCCAGGGTCCTGACCCCCCCAAGAATGGGGAGAGTCCTGACTACCGGGATTTCTTCATGGGTTTCCAAGCCCAGGTGTCAGGTCTTGCTTCCCCTTCTTCACCTTAGGACCAGGCCTCAGAGGGTGGGGTCACTTTACAGTCCCAGGAGGTTTTGTTACAGGGTTACGTGAATGAGAAGCCAGATGTACGAACTGGAGTGTGAGCCTCAAATGCCTGGGAGCCTCATTCACGTGTGCTCTGACTTTTAGAGCCTTTGAAGGTATCTCCTCCCAGAGATCCCGGAAACCTGATAAAAAGTCCTGGGGTCAAACACTAAGCAAGTTTCCACGCCAGCTCCAGGAGGAAGAGTGAAACCCACAGCCAGCAACCCAAGGACGTGGGGGAGGGGGTATCCAGGAAGGGTGAGCAGGACAGGTGAAGGAGAGAGTACAGATTTTTACAGCATTCTCTGAACATTGCTACTTGAGATAGCGACTTCAGGTTAGCAGCATTATCAACTATATAAATACGTGATATCTCAAGAATGCATTGTGTTCAGGAAATTCCAGGGGTGTAGTTCAGTAGACTGCCGTCTAAGATAACCTTAGGGCGACCGCTGCAAGACTCTAGGAACCAGAAAAGGTTTTACACTGAGCAGAGGCTCAAAACATCCAAGCGATGTTTTATCAATTGATCAACCAACAAATCTCTAGCGACTAAAGTTTGTGAAATGAGTTTCTATTAACCATTGATGAGAAAGCAAACAGCCGCTCCGCCCTCGTTGAAATCCAACTTCATTTGGAAGCTTAAGCCTTCGACTTTCCCAGCACACTTTTTGGAAACCATGCGTTGCTTTCCTGAGCCTTGGATTCCAACTGAACTCAAACAAGAGCTCCCTCTCTTGAAGAAAGCTGCCGAGAAAGGAGGTGGCGGAAGAGCTGTCCTAATGATTTCCTTCATCTTTGGAAGGAGAAAGGAAGCCTGCCGCCTCTAGACCTATTATTTTTAGAAGTCACCGAAGCCAGAGAAACAGACCCTCTTGAAATGGTGCTGTGTACAATGCCTGTGTGTGTCTGTGAACCTTTCTCTCATTGATCACTCGGGACTTAATGGGAAAAATCAATGGCAGAGAGACGAGGTCATTGAGCACGTGAGCGAGCGGTCTATCTGCATCCAAGTGGGAGGGTAGGTCACCAACAGGCTGTGGACTTGGCTTTGCTGCCCAGCAGCTCCCCAGCTGACCCCAGCTGCTTTGCTGATGTAGCCCCGGAATAGATGTGGGAGGAGTCAGGATGTCATCTGTGCAGAACCAGAGAGTTCAAGTTCAAAATGGCTCCCTCCTGGGGTCCAAGGGCATCTGTTTTAGAATTCCTGGGAGCCCCTTTTGCCCTGGTCACAACCTCTCTTTCTTGTTTTGAAAGAAACATTCTAAGCAGGATTGTGAGGTTGCCTTCTGCAACCTTGCTGTACCCTGACTAGCGGAATCCTCACCGCGGCCTCTCTCGGAGTTGCCGCAGCAGCCCAGCAGCCGAGGAAGTGAAGCTCAGGGAAGCATGTCCAGTTACTGGCAAGTGCTAGACCCCCGCTTTCTTGGCTAGATCAGCAGTCCTCCAATCAGCCTCACTGGAGACATCTGGAGCCTATTAAAGACATAATAGCAGCACAACAACCAACCAGTGTGTGACCCGTCCCAGGCCTGCTAAAGTAGACTCTCTAGGGGGTGGAACCATGCTGCCTTCTTTTATAAGGTCTGCAGGTGAGGCCACCCTACCCTACTGGACCCTGACTCTTCTCCCAAAGGAACAAAAGGTTCAAGAGCCGAAGGAAGAAGGGAAAGAAGGCAAGGAGACCACAGCTTTTCAAGTCTGAATTACATGCCAGAGGCCTTATCTAATCTTTCCGGAAACTAAAAATGATTCCCGTTTACAGTTCTGGAAACTTTCTGTTGCTTCACTAGACACATTGAGCAATCCCCACTCCCCACCCTCAAGTCCCACAGCCCCTGAGTGGCAGAGAGATTTGAACTGGGATTTTGTGGTCATGTTACTAAGCCACACAGTAAATAAATAGACCTGGACCGGGAGAGATGGCTCTGAGGTTAAGAACACTGCTCTTCCAAGGACCTGGGTTAGATTCCCAGCATCCACACGGCGGCAGCTCACAACTGTTTGTAACTCCCTTTGCAGGGGATCTGATGCCCTTTTCTGGTCTCTGTGAGCACCAGTCATGCACACACAGTACACATATGTACATGCAGGCAAAACACTCCTATACATAAAATAAAATAAAAATAAAAAAAAACCCTCTAGGGCAGTGGGATGGCTCAGCAGATAAAACCGCTTGCTGTACAAGACTAACAACCTGAGTTCAATTCCTGGACCTGGTGGTGGAGGTGATGCGAAGCATCAGTTGACATCATCCAGTTTCTCTTGTGGTCCATACGTCCATGAGGGCTTTCAATCACTGTTTCTCAGTTTGCTTGTTTGTCTGGGCCCCATTTAAACCAGCCTAGAACTCCCCACCTTCCTGCTCCTGCCTGCCAAGTGCAGGGACCTAGGCAGGTGCCCACACTGAGAAGTCAATTACTAGTTCTTATTTGTTTGTTTGTTGAAACAGAGCCTCCCTGTTTTAGCCCCTGAACCTGGGGTGACCCTCCTGTGTCTGCCTCCCAGGAGCGAGGAGAGCTAGGTGCTAACTCAGCCAACTTGAATTATTTCTAAAGTTAAAAACTCCCTTTTCGTTTTGTTTTTAGTTGGAGTTGATGCTAATGTCAGAACAAAAAGCAAAAGAAATTTGTGTATCCAAATATAAGTAATATAGCATGCTCCAAATACCATTCTATTTTTACTGGGCATCTTAGAATTTTAAAGCTTTAAAAAGATTTTTTTTAAAGGTTGATTGTATTTTTTAAATTGTGTTGGGGGAATAATATGATTTTGTATTTTTTTAATTGTGTGTTTTTTCGGGGAATGGTGTGACTTAGTATCTTTTTAATTGTGTGTTTGTTGGGGGAATAATGTGATTTGTATCTTTTTTATTGTGTGTTGGGGAGAATAATGTGCTCATGGGTGCAGGTGTCTGCAATGGCCAGAAGAGGGCGCTAGACCCCCTGGCCTGGAGTCTCAGGCACATGAGCTGTCTGGATCTCGCTTCACCACTGAGCCATCCTGCCATCCCTGAAGATTTGCTTTTATTATTTTGTGTATATGCAGGTATGTGTACGTTCACGTTTAGGTGTCTCGGGACTTTAGTGCCCAGCACCGGTACTGGGTGACTCACAAAGACGTGTGTGTGCGTATGTGTGTGTTTGCGCATGTGCGGAGGTCAAAGGGCAACTTTGGGGTAGTGGGTTTGGCTTTCCTCCTTCCTAGGCCGGGGACTGTCTCTGATGCCCTGTATACCCCAGGTTAGCTGCCGTGATAGCTTCTAAACCATTCTCCCGTCTCTCCATCTCACCGCAGGACTGCTGGGATTACAGATGTGCACCACCACACCCAGTTGTGACATGATCCTTGGATAAAACATGGGCTGTCAGGCTTGCCTTTACCCACAGAAGCATCTTCGGCTTGGCTTTGAATTATCTGAGCCGAGATTCGCTTCTATTGTCTCACGAATAGCGTATCAAATTATACATCCCCTCCCTTACTTATAAAAAAATTCTCAGGTTTGTTTTTTTTTTTAAGGGTTATTTTTATTTTTTAATTATGTGTCTGTGTGTATCTATGTGTGGGTGTGCACATGACTGCAGGTGCCTGCAGAGGCCAGAGGTATCAGATCCCCCAAGTTATACAGGAGGTTGACAGCCACCTGCTGGGGGCCTTGGGAGTCCAACGCGGGTCCTTGGAAAGATCAGTTTTCACACCTAACGACCGAGTCTTCTTTCTAGTCCCCTTATTTGAGTTTCGAGACTTTGCCCCACCAACATGTTTTGTTGTTGTTGTTGTGATGGTGGTGGTAGCCAATTTCATTTGTTTGTTTGAGACACGGACTCACTCTGTAGCACAGGCCACCTTCAAATTCATGGCAATCCTCCTGCTTCATCCTCTCTAGTGTTCTAGCTGTGAAGCCATCATGCCCAGCTGACTGGACTGCTTTCCTCTGTGTGCGTGCGTGTGTACATGCGCACTTATGTGTCCCCATGTGCATGCGTTTGTGCATATGTGTGCGTGCGTGTACATGTGTGTCCGTGTATATGTGTTTGTGCATATGTGTGTTGCATGCACATGTGTGCGTGTGTGCGTGCATATGTATGTGTGCACACTCGTGTGCACGTGTGTGTGTGTGTACGTGTGCATGTCCTTTTATTTTCCGAGGTGAACTGTAAGCTCTGGGAGGGTAAGGGAGTTTCATTCGATTTCTTGTATTCTCTAGCACTTGGCACACACTCTACACACAATATGTCATATGTCTGTTAATTCAACTGACAGTTTTAGCTACATTGGTTTGTGAAAGCTGCCATACTAAACGACCACAGGCTGAGACCCTCGAATAACAGAAATGCCTCGTTGCCTGCTCCAGTCTGGGAGTCCACAAGGTCTTTCTAAGGACGAAGCAGAACCTCTCCAGGAGTCTACCCTTGGCTTGGAGATAGCCGGTCTCATATTGCAACGTGTCAGCTTCTGTAATAGATCTCTCTTCGTCCAAACTTTCCCTTTTCATGAGGATACCATAATTCTATTAGGACCCACCCTAGTGAGAATGTTACACGGGCTCTCTTTCCACACGATGTCCTAGGACTTTAACACGGGTATCTGGAGGACACAAAATTCATGCTTAAGAGTAGTTTTCAGCGACTCATAAACTTTCCGAGAGGAGACCTTAAAGGTCAGTTGTTAGTTTGCCTGGCTCTAGGACCCTCTTTTACTCCAAGCCAAGAAGAGTATTTGGAATTTTAATAACACTTTTGGCAACTGATTGGCGGGTTGTTCTTGGTTTTAATGCTTCTCTGTGTGCTCCCCAGAATGGTTCCCTCTGCCTAAGCCTCAGAGACTGCAGATTGTATGGAGCAGGTAAGCACCCGCTCTCTTTCCTTTAGAAGCAGAGAAGAGAGAGGCTTCCCTGTACCTCAGCGCACTGAGCGCCAGCCCCCAGCAGAAAGATGCTTCTGGGGAAAGCCAGCCCCCCTGTGAGGGTGTTGGTTTTTCTTTACGAACCATTTTACTTTCAGTGAGTTTGGTCATTAAAATTGTTTTGTGCCCCTCAGCCATGCCCCAGGCCCCGAGAGCAGGAGTGTTGGCCTCCAAGAAAACCTAGTGGGTTTATTATTCTCTGACAGACAGAAACCAAATAACATCACTGAGTAGCCATTGGAGGGGGAGCTTGATTCTTGGAGGTCAGGCTTTCCCAGGCCCTCTCAATGTGGTCTCAGCTCAGACCAGGGCAGACCAGCTTTCAACAAATCCCTGGTTTCTTTTGCAAAGTAAAACAGATAATAGAGACATTCCGGGAATAGCTAGCTAACTAGCCAGGCAGCTTCTGGGCGAAGAAGAACTCAGTGTTTTCGGACAATGACCAATCACAATAACCAGCATTATTTGATCTGAGAGTAATTAGCAGAGGCTCTGTTCTTTTTTTGCTCCAGTGAGGAGGCAAAAAAGGCAGCAAGGGAAACATCAGAGGCCAGGGGAAGGAGCTCCGATGTCAAAGAAAAACACTCTCGCAGGTGGGGAGAGCAAAGAGTTTCCCAGCCAAGATCCCAACTGAACCCTGGAATGCTGGTCTTTGAATATGCAGAGTGGTTTAATCTAACCAAATGTGGCTTGATTATCCCATACGTACAATTTTTTTGTTTACATTTAAAAGTTGAAAGTGAAAAACGGGGTACAAAAAATAAACATAGAGCCACAGACTACCAGGGGATCTCTTATTGGGAAACGCAAGGCCTCCGAGGTGCCCACTTGTTCTGCGTCCAAAGCACGGAATGCCTTAAACCCCATTATTTTCTGAGGCATGATCCCAGGAGCTGTTGTTTATAACCGCCCTTGGGGTGTGCAAACTCCAGTCACAATTACCGCTGAGCAAACACAACAGACTGTCGATTGATTGCGTTATCGTGACATTTTAATTTTTGGTTTGTTGTTTTGTTGTTGTTGTTTGAATCAAGGCTTCTCTGTGTAGCCCTGGCTATCCCGGAACTCACTCTGTAGACCAGGCTGAGCTCAAACTCAGAGATCTGCCTGCCTCTGCCTCCCGAGTGCTGGGATTAAAGGTGTGCGCCGCCACCGCCCAGGCAAGGTGTCTCTACTGAAAGCCATTTAACGGAGTGGCATTGGCAGATAAAAACACGCTATTTTTTTCATTTTTTTTTTTTTTTTTTTTAGATTTAGGTATCACTGGCTTTAAGGTATTCATTCAGAAACTATGTCAAAGCTGGCAGGAATTTCGGCCTAACCTTGAGGGCTCCTTGGAGTCCCTAGAATATTAACGACGACGTGTTTTTGAGACCCTAAGTAGGAGTTGGGTCAGCTCCATTTTCTAAGCAAGACAGGGCCATTTTTCATTGTCTCAACTTTGAGATTGAAATCAACTTAATCTTGCCAAGACACTAACAAAAGAAAGTGCAGCCATCCTCTTGTGGACGTGTTGGGCACCCTAGCCCTAGCCTAGAGATACTGGATCTCCATGCTGCTCCAAAGCTCCCCTCCCTTCCACAATTGACTTTTTAAAAATACTCCAGACCACAAAGCGGCTGAATACTCTACGCTGCTGTTGTTGCCGCTGCCACATACCCTTCCCCATCTCTTTCTTTCAGCCCTGAGCAGGACAAGAATTCTCTGTGTCACTTGACCCTCTTGGCCACAAGTCACCTACTGTCTCTGCCCATTCCTGCGCTTCTGGCCTTTGCTCAGACTTGCCTTTTCTCTGCTTGGTTCCTGGAGCAAGAAGTAATACCTGGAGCATTGCTAATCCAGTCGCCATGAGCCATACACGGCTCTCAGACGGAAACTGCTCCAAACTGAACGTAAAGTTCAGTTGTTCAATGACACTACCCATATTCCTAGGGCTCAGTAACCACGTAGGGACAGTGCCTACCGTATCGGACTGAGTAAAAATAAACGATTTCCATTGTTGTGGAAAATTCTACTGGACAGTGCTGGCCTGTGTTAGCACATGAGAGAATCCCTAGCTCTGTGGAGAACGGACGTTATGTCGGGTAGGTGCCCACCGTATGCTTCTGGGGGCTACATAGTACATTCCTTCTTAATGTTAATGTGACATTCTGGTGACAAATAGGAAGGAACTGAGGCTTAGAGAAACTAGGTTACCTGGCCCAGCGCCAGCCAGAAGGCAAGTGGAGGAACCAGGATCTATCTGCTGTACAGGGTTTCAACAGACTCAGGCGCAAGTCTGGCGAATCTAGAAGAGCTGAGGTATCTCCAGCCTTTCTGTACAGTTCCTACAGAGGTGGGCTGGAATTGTGGCAGGGGGCTAGAAACGGACCTTGCTGTGGGGTTAAATCACAATCGCTTTGCTGTGATTGACTGACAAGGCTAGGACAGCTTTCTGGATGATTGTTTCTTCCTGCTGACGGATGTTTCTTACTGTGGGTGTCTACCGCATCCTCAAGTGAGAGCGATAGAGAAGTGGCCCCTCTAGCCTTACACTTTCCCCTCTCTATGGATGTAGGGGAAGTGCGGTACCCAGATGAGCTTATGGTAGGCAGTCTCATCCCCTACTGTGAGGGTCAGTAGCAACAAGGGGCGCAGGAGAGCCTTAGACACAGAGGCGGGGTGTGCTAGGCAACTAAACCTTGTCTCACTCCTCCGAGAAGAACCATGCATTGTGTGTGTTGAGTGATGGGTCAGTAGCTACTGTCAAGCCTGGGAAGAGCATGTGGACCTACCGGTCCTCCTTCATGCCCACTGCCCTGGGATTTCCAAATTTCTTTATCTCGTCTATGGACTTAAAGACCAATAACCCATTTGCAGAAACAGATTTATGCTGTAGAAATCAGACACCTGGACGTTTCTTATGCAAATCTCTTGCAAAAATTAGGCAAACCACAACCACGGGACAGGCACTCCAACATCCCTGTATCATGCCTGTCCAAGAGGGCACACGCTCCTCCTTCCTCCATGCTGATGTGTGGTTTTGACACCAAGCAAACCCCTCTATGTTTTGCTTGACCGATTCATTTGTGGCCGTGCAACTCAATGCAGAAGGTCGGGCTTCAATCCCAACCACATCCTCCTGTCCCAGGTCAGGGATGAAGGCTGTTAGAATAAACAGTAGTTTAGACAGATAATTCAGCCTGGGATAACAAAATACTCTGGATAATTTACAGCCAACAAGAACATTTCAGAGGCCGGGAAGTCTGAGACGAGGGCACCAGCAGATTTAACGTCTGATGAGGGCTCTGTTCTTCATGCCTCCTTGGCATGCCTCTTCACATAGTAGAAAAAACAAAGGGCTCCCCAAAGGCCACTCAGTGAGGGTACCGAGCCAGTGGTGCAGGCTTCTCCTCCGTAACCGAATCATCTCCCGGAAGGCCAGATCTTCTGACGCCCAGAATTCAAACCCGCAGACTAGAGGAGGCCTTTCCCTTCACTGTTGTATCTATGCCTGTGTGCAGCCTTTGAAGAAACTCCGATTCTTCCTTCTTACTTTTCTAGGCTGAGTGGAGTTCCTGAAGCTGAAGACCTGGCTTCCCAGATGCTAAAAGGCTTCCCTAGGGACCGTGTCTCGGCACAGGAAGCCCTCACGCATGATTATTTCCGTGTCCTGCCATCCCAGCTGTACCAGCTTCCTGATGGTAAGTGCGTGCACGCGCGCATGCGCACGCGTGTGCACGCGCATCGGCATCAAACCTCATCTTACATGTTTTTCCCCAACGCTGGAGAATCATAGAGTTTGCAAAGCAGAAGTGAAGTCAGAGGTTAATTTGCTTTCCAGAGAGCAAGAAGCAAGTAAGATTCTCTAAAACCCAGAAGCACGGGTGGCGAAAGGTGACAGGGACCTCCTTGCAGTGATGCAAGTCGTTCCCACACGCAAGCTTCTGCTTGGAAGCTGGCAGAGATGAAAGTTGCCTCTGAGGTGTTTGCTTCAGCGAGCATCTGCCAGGAGAAGCCAAACCAAAGTTTCTAACAAGCTGCTTCTCCCTTCCAGAGAGTAAAACGAGAGGTGACATGGATATGTCAGGAAGGAGAGATGGGCCCTTCTTGATTGGTAACGCGATGCCTCAGAAGGAAGCTGGGAGGTTGGGCGCTGGGGGAAGGGAAATGCCCTCCCAGGCTAGGCGCCCACTGCAAACACCGGTTACCCTGAAACCAGCCTTGGCCGCCTGCGCCTGAAGTCATCTTCCAAATCTGAAATCTGCCGAGGGGGGGTCACATGGCAGGAGCTCTACTTGGGTTTCTCAGAATGCGGCCAGGAAGGGCCAGGAGGAGGATGTGGGTGGTGTGTGGTCAAGGCCTGGGCTGTTTAGGGCGGGCTGGGGAAGAGTATCCTTAGGTGAGGTTTCTTTGAAAATATCCACATTCAATGGAAAACCGTCGTTTGAAGTCCTAAGCCAAAGAAAAGAAAGCTGAGCGGAAGGCCTGAGGGTCAGGCTGGGAAGAGGGGGCTGGGGTGGAAGTGGGGTGAGGGTGGGGATGGGGTGCACTGGGGTGCAGAGCTAATGGCCCAGAGGCATAGATAGGTACAGCCTGGCCCAACTGCCAGGCTTTGTAAATGCAGCTTCCCCGGATCTTAGACATTGTTGTGAAACAGCACAAATTTCTTAGTTGGAGATTATTGAGGAATTTTATTATTAAAGTCACTTAAGATCTCTAAAAATAACCATCACCATGCAGGAGAGGTTAATATCTTACTTAACCCTGTAAGAAGAGGCAGCCATTAGAATTTATTAAGCTGCCGTTAAGTGTCAAGAACACATGAATTGCTATAAAAAAAAAAGTTGAGGAAAACAAGAGGCTTGTCCTTGGCCCGAGGATCTTACGGAGTGGGAGGAAGAGAAGGTGGTGAAGAGGAAATGGGGTACCCTGTACACGTATTAGCACAAATCATATCAGAACAGCTCAGATCTGCTGTACTACGCCACAGATGTGTAGGAGCTGTCTGTGCTGGAGGCGACTCTGGAGAAACGAGGATAATTCATGAGAGGTGGATAGGACTGGCGGTGAATCTGCGGAGGATTTTGCAAGGAGGCTGAGAGAAGGGTCAGACGAAGGGCATTTTAGGAGGCCCACAGCACCCACCACTTTCCTGGCACCTATGCCCCATGTGTCCACGCCGCCTGACCTGTTCTACCCCCCTGTTTCCAATCTGGGCCTACAGTCCTTCCTTCTCAACGCCTAACTCATACGTGTGCGTGTTCGGCTGCGCACATACCCACTCCCATCTCTCTCCTTAAAGAAATGTTCCCTGTTAGCTTCCTGTGGAGTCTGTTATTCTGGGTACTGGAGAACGGCTGGCGTCTTCAAGCCTTTATAGGCACCAGCTTTTTAATGAAGAAGCAGCCATCACTCTCCAAACTGGTGTGTCCTTAGGAACTTGGGTTTTGATTCTCCCCAGAAATCTGAAGCAAAGTTATCAACCAACAGACTCTGGAGCACACACTATCTAAAGATGTGTATGTGTGTGTGTGTCTGTGTGTGCGCACGCACACACACACACACACACACGCGCGCGCGCATGCACACATCCACACGGGCTTTGAGAAAGAACAATCTGTATTCCTTCTCTGTTCACCCCGCCGCAGAGCCCAGATCTACTCTGACACTTTGAGAAAAATGAAAAGATAGAATCTTTCGGGAGCCTGCCTGTGCTGGGGGAGATGAGGAGTGCTCCCAGCAGGAGGGAAGTTGACTTTTCTTTATACACATAGGGGTTTTTCCATGCAGAGTTTAAATTATGCCTGATAAAAGGAGCTTCGTGGATGTTTCAGTTCTTTCAAATTCTCCTGGCTTCCTCCCAATTAAATGAGGTTTGTCAAAGCCACGGGGCTCTGCTGGCTGCTGCCTCGGTGGACAAGCACTTCCTGCAGCGACATCTCGAATCCCTGAGGGAGAAGATGAAAGGGCAAGCACCAAGAGACAGGGAAGAGGGGTGCCACTGTGTGTGTGTGTGCGTGTGTGTGTGTGTGTGTGTGTGCGTGCGCGCGCGCGTGTGTGTGTGTGCTTAGAGCAGGTGTAGAAATACAGACAGATCGACATTAGGATGTGAGGCAAGCAGGCGGGAAGAGCAAAGGAACTGGGAAATTGGAGAGGAGAATGGATAGAAGCCCCCAAGCAATCTGTGTCCCTTCACTGCAGTGGCCCTGACTATGGGGCATCCTCCACTAAGGGCTGCGTTCCCCGGCAAGGCACCGCCTCAGCCTGCTTTTTCATTGCCCCTGGCAAAGAGCCATTGTTAACAGCCCCCTCTGCAGACAGAATCCCAGCGGAGAAGCCCAGCTCCCAACCTGCAGGGACAGAAAATTCTCCTTTGCTGGGATGGGCTGCCGCAGGCATGAGAATTGTGTGTGTGTGTGTGGGGGGGGGGGATAAGATGCGTTGTGTGAGAAGAACTGCTGTGTTGAAATTAGAGAGACTTTGCTCTCTGGAAGCATTTCAGCATGGACTTGTTTGGGGACTTATATTTACATCAGTCTATTCTGCTTTTATTCTGGTCACAGGATAAGAGAGCTGTGACTTTACAATATATTCTGTTTCCCCTTTGATCTGGAAGATGCCAGCTCTCATTGTCTGGCCTCTGAAGAAGACAATTAAGCATGAAACCTGGAAGTGGAGCTCAGAGGACAGCCCAAATCCCCACAGAAGGTTCCTGGGAAACTCCCCACAAAATCAAAGGCCGGTCCCCATCAATCTACGCCGATTTTCATCAGGCCGGGGCTTCAGCCACACTTTCCCTGGCTTGTGGCAGTACGTTTAGAGTCCTAGGAAACGGATCAAAGGTGATTTGTCATGGAAACCCAGGAATTCCAGGATTAGCTCCCAGGTGGAGATCCCTGCTAAAGGGGGGGGGGGGGTCAATGTGAGAAGGTTGAGCCTGTGGGAACGTCTGCCAAGTCCTTCCTTGACTCTTGAACACCTGAAGAAACATTTGTTGAAGGAGAAATTATTGGTAGTCCCTCTCTCAAAACACACCCATCGGCAAGCTAATTGCTTCTGCAGATGGCCAGGGAGTGTTCTCCAGCCGGCACCAGCTCATGGCCGCGTTTGTGGTCCCCATGGCCAAGCCAGCAGCACAGGCAGCTGAGGCAGCAAGGACCTAAAATTAGGCCCTTGGCAGTTCTCTAATCTTAGCTGCAGGTTCAGCCTCTTTGCTTAATTCCCTTTGCCCTCGGCGTGAACTTGGGCTCTGGGGAAGGAACACCAGTTAGTGATTTGGGGGTGGAGGGGTAGAAAACCATTAAGCTGCTCCTTCTAGAAATACTCCATCTGTCCATTCTTACATGAAGCCTTCCAAACATTACCCTTAAAAAAAGTGAAGGCTGATTTTGGAAGCCCGCCATTCTTAGTACACACGCTGATCCACAAGAGAGTTTTTTTTATCTGGGCCAGTAAATGCCACATGATTTAAGAGTCTGGTCCTTAAGCCAGGGCTCTTGATCATCAAGACATCAAAGGTTCTCTCTCTCTCTCTCTCCCTCCCTCCCTCCCTCTCTCCCTCTCTTTCCCTCTCTCTCTCCCCCTCCCTCCCTCCCTCCCTCTCTCCCTCTCTTTCCCTCTCTCTCTCCCCCTCCCTCCCCCCTTCCCTCCCCCCCACTCTCTCTCTCTCTCTCTCTCTCCCTCCCTCCCTCCCTCCCTCCCTCCCTTCCTCCCTCCTTCCCTTTCCCTCTCCCTCTCTCTCTCCCTCTCTCTCTCTCCCACTCCCTCCCCCCCCCTCTCTCTCTGTCTGATTTTCTACCCTAATCCAGGTTTGAATCAGTCTCTACCATTCCTTCCTGGACTAAATCCCCCTCTCTCCTTTAAAATAGATCTTGGCATCTTAGAAAAAAAAAATATCCTGAAGTTTAAAAGCATACCATGTTTCGCATGCTTTGGTAGATGAATATGCCAGGGGCTGCACAAGGGTGGAAGAGCCTGGAGCAGTTAGCTCCCACTGCCCTGCTCCTGAGAGCCCCGCACTCCCTCTTCCTGCCCCTATTAATACTGGACTCATATTTTGCTTCACTCAAAAAAAATGACTTCTCTTTTAACGTGTTATCTCTATACATTTGATGATTCTGTGATACCACATCCCTGTTCATTTCTGTAGTCCAGGTTTCTGTAATTGTTATTATTATGAGTGTGTGTGTGTGTGTGTGTGTGTGTGTGTGTGTGTGTGATATGACTGTGTGGAAACTGACCTGGGAGTCATTCCTCGGGAGCTGTCAACCTTGGTTTCTGAGACCATAGATAGACGCATCTCACCGGGATCTGAGGCTCACAGGTTAGGCTAGGTTAGGCAAGCAGTCAAGTTCCAGGGATCCGCCTAGCCTATCCCCTCTCCAGTACTGGTGTCACAAGTTCTTCTCACCACATTTTCATAGGGATGGACGCTGAGGCTCAAACCCAAGTCCTCTTGATTGCACAGCGAGTATTTACCCTCAGAGGTGGAGCTCCAGCTCCTTACTCCTCCTCCTCCTCTTCCTCTTCCCCACCACCCCACAGTGGGGATGGATTGAACCCAGGACCTCACACACGCTTGGCAAGTACTCGACCCCCGAGCCTTAGCCTTCTTTAACCACCTCCCACCATATACACAGCAGATATGAATTTCATTCCTCCAGCTTTTTTTAGTCATTGGATCTTATTGTTGAATTCCGAAATTCTTCCACTTTTTGTCTCGAAGACTCTGGACCCAGCACAGAGTCCGGTTTCTCACACAGTGGGCAAATTATGTTCCAGTTCATTCATCGAATATTTACTGAGTGTCTATTAGGTGTGATGCCGAAGAACAGAGTGATGAATGACGCGGGGACCTTATCCTCCAAGCACATACATCCTTAAATTAATGAGGCTGGTCCGTGAACAGCTACAGGTCAGCAGGCACGTGTGAAGTTCCCTGAGTGTTTGGAGACCGTGAGCTTAAGTAAGGTCACCTTGGAGAACCAGGATGTTGCAAGGAGATCTTGAATGATAATGAGTTGGGGGATGGGAGGGCGTGAGGAGAAGGCTCAATGGGAAGAGACTTTGTGTGAAAATGAGAACCTGAGTTTAGATCCCTAACACTCAGTTGGGTAGTGGTGGTGCACACCTTTGATCCCAGCACTTTGGGAGGCAGAGACAGGTGGATCTCTATGACTTTGAGGCCAGCCTGCTCTACAGAGAGAGTTCCAGGACAGCCAGAGCTGCATAAAGAAACCCTGACTCGCAAGGGGGAAGCGGGGAGGGAATCCCAGCATGCATGTAAAAGTGGGGGCACGGTCTGTTACCTCAGCATGGAGACGGTGGATCACGGAAGATCACTATGCATAGATTTGTGTTGCTAGGGGGTACGTCAATCCACCAATCCCTCCATCCCACCAAACCTTTAAATTGGTTAAATTTTCCTGCATCACAGGCTCAGAGTCTCTATGCCAAGATAAATCATTCAGGAAAGAATAAGACCTGGGGCAGGGAAAGGACCTTCCAGGCTGTTGTCCCACATTGTCACAGAGAAATGTGTGACGCTGGAGAAGAATCACAAGGGTCTCCTTCATGGCCTAGGCTGGAATTACTATTCTCATAGTGTAGATTAGAAAACCAGGACGGCTAAGGTATGGAGGTGATCTCAGTACTCAAGAGGCTGAGGCAGGAACATCGCATGTGTGAGACTTGTCTGGCCTACCTGGAAGACTGAGAGTGAAGTCACACAGCTGTAAGTGGCAGAGCCAAGGTTTTGACTTCACACGAGACTCTCAGCCCCCGCTCATCCCCAAAATCCATTTGATACCCAGACCTCTCGAGGATGTTATAGCAAAACAGTCTAAGGAGTCAAGGCCCATTTCCAGTGCCTATGCCTGTTGTGGCTCTGTTTGCTGTAAAGCCGGACTGGGAAAGGTCCCACAGTTCCCAAGTTGCATGTTTCATACCTCAGCTTGGTATGTTATTAATATGATAGAACTTTACACCGCACTACCACCTTCCCTTGTACAATGAGGTTCAAGTGTCTGCTGTTTTTACCCATTCTTCCCTTTTTGTGCCAACACCCACAAACACCCTTGGGTTCTGAGATTTCTTACTTGCTGGTGGTTACTGGTTTTGTTTCACTCTCTGTTTGGCAAGAAAAAACAAGAATCAGATGAAAATGGGGGGGGGGAAGGACATAAAATAGCAGTTTACTCCAGAGGAAACAAAAAAAGCATCCCCATCACGTAAAGGATAGCTTTGGGGGCTAAAAAAAACCAAATAACTGTTAAGTTAGGGGATTTTGTTTTGTTTTGTTTTCCTTTAGCCCAGTGACTCCCAGGGAAGGAGATGTAGCAATCAAAAAATTCTCTGCTGCCAGGAGTGTAGATCAGCTGACTGAGGCTTCCATCAGTATCAGATCCAACTAACCTTAAGTATCATGAGCTACCCAAAACTGCTCATAATCAAGATACTTTTATTCCCTGAAATGACCTGGTTAAACAATCAAGCAAGCTTAAAACATAACCAAATAAGCCAGGTGGTGGTGGCGCACGCCTTTAATCCCAGCACCTGGGGGGCAGAGGCAGGCGGATCTCTGAGTTTGAGGCCAGCATGGTCTACAGAGCAAGTTCCAGGATAGCCAGGGCTATACAGAGAAACCCTGTCTCAAAAAAAACAAAGAAACAAAAACCAAGATGTATGCAAATGCGTTATATAATGGTTTAAAAGTTACAAAGTAAAAATAAACAGTTTCAATACGGAGCACTAGAGAACCTGATTGGGTAAATGTCAGTGTGTCTAGTGGACACACAGTGCTGTGTACCCCACTTAAAACTGCTCACGGCAGTGTGCAGTGGGATGGAACCACTTCTGCCGGGACATAAGATACATAAAACCAGAAAAGTGGGCCTGAGCATATGTGACCTCAGTCCCAAATCCGAGAGGCAGACTGTACTTTTGGGGGCGACCTGGGTCACATAGCGACTGCATCTTTTAAAACGGGAGAGAGGGAGCGGTGAACAAATAGAGAAGGAGGAGGAGAAGAAAAAATAGGAAAAAGAGGAAAGCCAACTGGCGTGGTGGCACGTGCCTTGAACTCTAGCTTTCAGAAGACAGAAGCAGGTGCTTTTCTGTGAATCCAAGGCCAGCCTGGCCTACTGAGCAAATTTCAGACCATCCAAAAGTACGCAGTGAGATGCTGCCTCAGAAACCAAACCAAAAGCATGAATACAGAATGGCACATTATAACCAACTTGCAAAAGTTATGTGCATATAAGCAAAACTGGAAGTTAATACAGAGAATAAAAATCTTCTAGATCGCTTTCCCGCCTTTTCAGAATTTTCTATAATGGTGATGATTTATCTTTTGTTTTAAGAATGAGTTAGACCAAAAGGGTACAAAGGTTCTGAGCTCAGGACTGAGAATTAAGGCCTATGTTTTCTTGTTCTTTTTTTTTCTTCCTTTCCCCAAAACCAGATGCACCACTGGCCTTCATAAGCCTTGAGTTTTCCATCAGAACTTGGGTTAGCACTAGTTTCTTTTATCCCAGAATGAACGGAACATTTATGAAACCCTCAGCTCACTGAATATGAGGGTTTGTATGAGTCTGGTTTGGGGATGAGAGGCAAAATGCAGAGGGAAAGACAAACAGGCACCAATTAACTTTAAAAGGAAAGATTATCTGCTTTAACGGGAGATGCCTGTGTAATGTGCCCCTAGTGTGAGTCGGGAGTGTGCCCTGGGTGAGTTAGCAACTTCAGTTAAAGGTACTCTGTAGTCCCTTGGGCTGTGAAGACACAAAGCTGCCACACACACACACACACACACACACACACACACACACACTTGCACAGAAGTGTGCACTTTGAATAATCGCACACAATATGCAGTTTTAGTGGCTGGACTGATTATGTGTCAGAACAACACAGCACCCACGTGACGGGGGAAAGATCAAGACATTTTGCAAGGCTGGTTTAATCTCCAAGTTCTTTGTGACTCCTTTAGTAGGGACAGGGGAGATTGGATTATCTTGTTTCCTGGGAAGGTTACTCAGCGCCCCAATCCCATTAAAGTCACTTTCTACACTCCAGTGCACCGGCCTTCCCCAGGTTATCAGCGAGGGGAGAGTAAACCGAGACGCTGGAATCCGATTTCTAAGGAGGAAAGTCAAAGCGCAGCCTGAAAGGGGTGACAGCCAACGGCCAGGAGCAGAGGAACTCAATTAGACTGGGAGACAACGATCTCATTATCTCCTCTGAAACGGTGCAAACACGTGAGACTCTAGAAGTTTTAAGTAAACGTGTCTTCCCGGCCGTCTAGATGACTGAATTTCCTTCTCAGGGAACTTTTGAGCGCCCACTTTTGTATTTATTTATTCTAAGTGCAAAGCAGCTGAGGTAATTACGCTGTCAGATTCACTAAGCTAATGAGCAAGTCACCGAGTGGAAGGGCTCGCCTTGCTGAGATCACTGAGGGAGAGCCATCGGCTGCCTTCCCTCTCCCTTCCCTTCCCATCATTTTCTCCCCTGCCTTCTCATTTTCCTTTACAGTGTGTTAGGAAAGAGAGTCCGGCAGTCTTCGGCCGACTTGAATCCTTTTGATTAGACTCTCAGTCTTTCAATCTCTCTCTCTCACGCACACGCTCTCTCTTTCCCTTCCTTTCTCCCTCTCTCCCTCCCTCTTTCTCTTCTTCCCTTCCTCCCTCCCTCTCTCCCCCTCTGTATCTTCCTCCATCTCCTTCCCTCCCTCTCTCTCCCTTTTTCTCCCCCCCCTCCCTGCCTCTCTCTCCTCTCTCTTCCTTCTCCCCTCCCCCCCACTCCTCCTCCTCCTCATCCCTACTTTTGTGGGGCAGGGAAGCCTCAGGGAACCCCAAGCTTTTCATGCCACTGTCTCCAAGGTGAGAAGGGGTCTCCTAAATCGGCTCCTATTTGAGTCTACAGAGTCGGCTGCGAAGTATAGACCCTGTTTATTTTAGCAGATTAACTGTTTATGCTGTGATGGGGCACATTTTAGCATCCCTGTGAAAAAAGTCTTATCCGGATCAGCAAAAACTTATTCTCCTCCCCATCCCAGCCTAGCAAATCTCTAATTCCAAAGCACAGATTTCCCACAGAGTTGAAGCAGAGATTCCAGGCCCAGCCAGGCAGGGCCAACAGTGCAGCTTCTTTCTTCCCTCTGGGTGCAAACAGTTCCGAGCAAACAACATCATTAAGACATTATGTGCCTTTGGTGTGTCAAACACAGGAGTCTGCCTCTGATACATACTGAGCTCTTTGGAGCAACCTGTCCCGCAGACCATGAGCCTGGGAAAGCAATGCCTGAGTTCCCACTGTAAGCAAGTTCTGTGCGCTTCCCCGGGTGAGCCCAGGCTCCTGAGCTGCCTGGCTCTTGACCCCAGCAACGGCAACTGTTCGGCACCCACTGAATGTCAGAAACTGTGGAAGGCAGCTCGCACACATTCAGTTTTTGTTTTTGTTTTTTTAACTCATGACAATCTGCTGGGAAGTTTTGTTCTCCTGTCAGGCAGATGAGCTCCTTAGCTTTGGAAGAACTTGGCCCATCGCTCTGTTGAACCCACTCAGAGACACAGGCGTCTGTGGAACTGCAAACCGCCAGGGTGCCCAGTCAGTCAAATCCAGACTGTCTCTGACGGGCAGTGTTTTCATTGAAGAGTTGTTTCAACGTTAGAATGGAGTGATGGCCACAGGCACTCAGAAGGAACCACAGAATGGGCCTCCCATGCCTGTGGGTCCCCCACTATAGAGTCTATGCGTTTTGGATTTAGACAACCCCACATATTCAGGGGCCTGTGTCTGGCCTCCACATGGGCCAACTCTTCTCTGGTCATTATTTCCTTTAAGATGGCCGTATAACTGTTTATACAGTGAGTACCACATTAGGTTTGGTGAGTAATCTAGAGACAACTTAAAGGACACCATGTGTGTGTGTGTGTCTGTGTGTGTGGGTGTGTGTATGTGTGTGTGCGTGTGTGTGTGTGTCTCTGTGTGTATGTAATATGCACAGAGGGGTCTGCTTTACACGAGAGACTCAGCATCTTTTGGTACACACAGGAACCAGGGCACCAGGGATGACTTCATCCTAAGTTTTGATCTTTTGGGGGTCTAGTGATGCTCCCTCTCCTCACTGGGTGACAACAGACCCTTACATGCTCCCAGCCTCCCAGTCGCCAGGGTAAACAACCAGCTCTACCATGTACAGTGTTGCTAAGTGCTAGTGTTCCATAGGTTAGGTGTGTTTAATGTTTGTTGTTGTTTTGAGATAAGGTCTTATCAAATACATTTTTATTTGTTTATATACGTGGGTATTTTGTTTGCATGTATTCCTGCACACCTGAAGAAGGCATCGGATCCTGTGGGACTATAGTATAGACCATTGTAAGGCACCCAGTGGGTACTAGAAATTGAAGTCAAGACGTTTGAAAAAATGGCTGCTGATTTTAGCCGCTAAGTCATCGTTCCAGCCCCTTTAAAAGCATTTTTGATGGAGCTGGAGAGATGGCTTGATGGTTAAAAGTAACAGCGTTCTTCCAAAGGACCAGTTCCTAGGTTCAGTTCCCAGCACCATTGCCATGGATATACCTGTCTGTAACCTCCAATCCCAAGGGATCCGGTGCCCCATTCTGGCCTCCACAGGGACTGCATGCATAGTGCACAAACATACATACAGGTAAAATACATGTGTGAATACCTGTTATCTTTCTTTCATGCTGGGAATTGAACCCAAGGACTTACACTGGCTTACCAGGATATACCCCATGGGAAGTCAAGGAGCATGGGAAGTCTGTGTATATGGATAAAGGTACTACATAAAGATATTTCAAAGCATTTTGCTTTTCCTTTTTCACTTATCAAATCCATGACTTAGAGTCTATCTGAAGTCTTTAGGGCAAGCTTCCTAATTCTGCAACCTTTTAATACAGCTCCTCGTGTTGTGGTGACCCCCAACCAAAAAATAACTTTGTTGCTACTTCATAACTGTAATTTTGCTCCTGTTACAAATTGCAATATAAATGTCTGATATGCAGGATATCTGATATGCAGGATATCTGGCATGCAACCTCCCAGAAGAGTCGCGACCCACAGGCTGAGGACCAGTGCTCCAGAGACTAACTGTATATGACAGGTTTTTCAGTCTTATCCCGCGTGATGTTCATTGCCGGCCCTTGGTGGGACTTCAGTCTGGACTCCTGGGCATGATGTTCTAACTCTTCACCTTGGGTTCCAGATCCTTCCCCACTTTCACCCACTAATGTTCCCTTGGCAGATATGCGCTGAACCGAACTAAATAGGGAGCACTTGACAACTATTAGAGATTCAGTAAAGGAAGTCACCCCCGAGTCAGTATAAGGTTATTAGCCAGTCTGCCTGTTTTGACTTCTCCTTGGGTAACAGATGTTACAACAGGCAGACAAGATATATGTCCTGTGAACAAGCTCAGGAAATCACAGGTTGATGCGTTCCTCTTTCCTTCCCTACAGAGGAGTCTTTGTTTGCAGTTTCGGGAGTGAAGCTGAAGCCAGAAATGTGTGACCTTTCGGCCTCCTACAGGAAGGGTCACTACCTAGCCGGCTTTAACAAATGTTGGTGAAGAGAAAAGGTCATCCGGATCTTTCAGGTAAATGGTTCCAGAGTCAGCACGGGGTCACTGCCGGCTGGAGGGAACCCTGTTCACCTCTGCCCTGGGTCTCCCCCTCCTTGGACAGCCTCTTCAGAATGCCATTTCCTAAGCGGGGGACGAGGTGAGGATGTCCATGGCTACTTCTTCCACCCTTGGTGCTGCAGTCGGCTCCTTTGTCACATCTTCGGGGGATCTGTGCCAACACTGGCAGCTTTGTTTTTCTTAACTAAGTAGGCTTCTCTGTTAGCTGGCAAGGGACATCAGGGCTCACACTGACCAACGAGCCCATTTTCCCCAAAGCCTGAGAGGTCTCCTGGGTGCTGAAGTATTGCGGCTCCTGCTAAACCAAGATGCTTTGCCACCATTTTGTTGTCTTTTGGTGAATCACAGATCCACCTAGAAGGGTTCTGCTAAGCCTGGTGGAACCCCAAAGCCAAGGACAGACACCCCCAGGCCTCTCAGGAACACTCCCTACACCGAGCCTCTGCCCCAAGTGGAAGGGACAGTAACCTAGACAGAGTTGAGTTAAGCCATGCGCAGCACCAGCCAGCCCTTTAGGTGTCCATGGCCAGATTCCAAATCATAATAACTATTCTGTGATTGGGTCACCCCGCTGGCAACCACAGATTGGCCATGTCTCCTTGGGCCCTGCATGTATGTGGCGCACAGACAGACCTGCAGGCAAAACACGGAACAACCCACGTGCATAACAATAAATAAATTTTTCATGGATATTTTAAGATGATGTAATCATCACCTTTTGTTTTGTTTTTGTTTTTGTTTTTGAGACAGGGTTTCTCCCGGCTATCATCATCTTTTTTAAAGGCAGACTATGGTATTCCATGAGTAACTGCAGTAGTCTCAGTGAGTTTTCTTTGCTCAATCTGTAACTCTCACATTTGTTTCTTCTTCACTCCCTTTCAGGGCTGTAGCCATGCTGTTACTTTGTGTCCGCTTACTATGAAGCTTCACGCCCTGCTCCATTCTGGACCAGAGATCTTCATTCTCTCTCCTGTCGCCAGGAGTATTTAAAACAGGATGCGCAAGGCCACAGTCTAACACGGTCTAACACATGCAGAGAACTCGATGGAAGGTTATCGCTATTTTTGTTGCCTAAGCGAAGGGGCGCAAAGTGAGGCGGTGTGAAAAGGGCCCCTCAGAACAGTTTCAACCATTTGGTCGATTCCCTGGCCGAAAGCTCCTTTTCTTGACGGGACAGATTGAGAGACAACTGGAACGTTCTGGAGCCAGAGCCGGTGCTTGCTGAGGCCTGCCATACTTGGGTTCCTTGCAGTTCCTCCCAACCCAAAGACTTCTGTGACAGGAGAGGATTAGTGTGGCTTAGAGGGGTCTCCAGGGAATGTGGTCTCCTGGATAAAACTGTCAGCAAATGGACCTGCTCGGGACTATTTGTGATGACCCCCAGGGATGCCTCTTTCCCCCTTCACGGGCTATCAGGATGTATTACTGCTTCAATCCACCGGGATTGTAAGAGTTCACACTGAGCTGCTGACCAGAGTTGAGTCTCAGCCTATCACCTGCTATTGAATCTTAATTGTCCGCGTTGACGGCAAAGGCAATGGGGAGTCTAAGCTCCCATTGATGGCGGAGATACTGGAGCCTCGGAGATGGAACCCAAACTCTGTGGCACCGTCAGATACACGTGTGCGCGCACACAGCACCCTCCGCAGGGACACTATTGATATTTGTGCTTCCTAAAGGAAGCCCGGAAAACTCAAATTACTCCATCAAGGAGACCTCTCATGAAATATAGTAGCCTCGAAACCGGAGACCACTGGGTATCCTTTAGAAGAAGGAACCAATTAAGAGAGAATTTTTAAATGGTAACTGTCCACCCAGTGGCGGAGATGAAAGAAGGAGAAAGGGATATACGCAGATAGTCGTGTCTCCCCGCCCCCAAAAGCTGCCTTTGTATATATTAGCAAGCAACTGGACAAAGTCTGCCCACTGCACCTGCAAGATCAAACAGTGTGGGTTGGATGGGGCAGGCAAGGTGTGTGTGTGTGCAAATAACAGATCTTATTCAACCTAGGAAAATGCCAGCAACTTGTATGGTAAAGGATTCAGACTTCGGTCCCGTTCTAGTCCCGGGTTTCTATTGCATAAATCAGAGAAAATACATAACTTACTCAGACAACCCACTGAAAAAGTACCATGATTATTGTTCCACCGTATACGTGAAAACTAGGCCTGGCACGGTTAAGTAACTTCTCGAAGGCGGTCGCCAGAGTTCAGATGCAAACCTGAGGTCTCACTGTGTCGCGTGAGATGGTTCTGGCAATCACGTTTATAGACCATTCTGCTGTTGAAGAGTTAGCAGATGCTTCACGTTGGCTGGCGATTCAGAGGACTCGGCCCTGGTGAATTAGCAGCAAGTCAAAACAATACTTACTCCTGTCGGTTTTTATCTGATTTAAATTCTTACATGTCGGCCTTAAAATGCCTACAACTTACGTAAGGCTGCGACTTTAGTGGGAAGAGGCCCTTTTAAGTACAAGATGAATTAATTATATAATCCAGCTGCCCCCCCCCAACAGATAATGCTAATCCCTTCAGGCTACAGAAATGAAAGACTAAGCCAATGCCCCCACAAGAAGAATGTAGCTTAGTCTCTGATCTGGGCACATTTAAATCATTAATCTCGGCTCCACGTATCGTGTACCACACTCTAAAAGAAGCATTCTACGAAATAGATGTTTACTGTACACCGTCAGTTTCCCCACCTAATCGTGCATAATCTTCTTAACAATGCTAACACGCAGAGTTTACAGAGAACACTAAGAGTCGGATAGATCTAAGGAGCTAGGATGCGGTGCCCAAACTCTGTCCCCAAAGCCTGGGCTTTCCCCAGCACACCTTCAGCTTGGCGTGCTGCATTCTCCAAGGTACCAGGACAAGCCACACAGAGGAACAGCTGCCGTAAAGGAAAACCCAGGAGCCAAAGACACTGCTTCCAGGGGTAGGGGCTATCACAAAGCAAAGGGACTGGCTGGCTACTGGGTTACGGGCAGGGACAGCCTGGATTGCAGCTGCTGTGGGGCAGGGGGTCGGAAGACTCACCTGAGCTGGCTCACCTGTCCACGAAAATGGACTGAGTCCCCTGAGCTGGCTCACCTGTCCACCACAAACACCAACTGAGTCCTCTGAGCTGGCTCACCTGCCCATGAACACGGACTGAGTCCTCTGAGCTGGCTCACCTGCCCATGAACACGGACTGAGTCCTCTGAGCTGGCTCACCTGCCCATGAACACGGACTGAGTCCCCTGAGCTGGCTCACCTGTCCTTGAGCACAGACTGAGTCCCCTGAGCTGGCTCGCCTGCCCACGAACACAGGCTGAGTCCCCACCACAGTGATGGCTTCCTCTGCCTCCTGGATGATACAGAGAGCAATAGCCAAGATTCCTAGTTGGAGGTTAGAACATCTGGTCTTTTGGATTCTCACACACTGGGGTTTCTGTAAGATCCTGTTGCTGCAAAAATAGGTAGATTTGTTTTATTTTCTATGAAAGCATTTCCCCCCATTAAATTAACAAAATCATCCTCTTTAGCCAGGCGGTAGTTTCTCACGTCTTTAATCCCAGCACTCAGGAGGCAGAGACAGGTGGATCTCTGTGAGTTTGAGGCCAGCCTGGTCTGCAAAGCGAGTTCTAGGACAGCCAGGGCTGTTACACCAAGAAACAAAGAAAAAAAAATTCTCTTTAATTCTAAGTGGAAAATAATGTTTGTGCTTTTTTTCTCCTTTAGAAGAAAGATTAATAAAAATTATCTATACAGCTCTAGAACATACAAAATTTTTCTTCATTCCTTCATCTTGTAAAATGAGCATTTCATTTGTGAAATTGTGAGTTTTTCCTCCCGTGTTTTTGCTGATTCCTTTGCTAGAGACACACTCGGCTTTAAAGAACATAATTACCAGTACTCCATTTGATTATCAACACTCATTGTTCCTCTGAGAGTTCTGTCTCTGGGTTACCCGTGATCTTAGGGCACTTCCTGCCTTAGCGGATGGTGAGGAGAACAGGATTTGTTCTACCAAAGCGAGAGAGTGCGGTGAGCGTCACCTCCTAGCCAAGTGTTCACTGGATTTTACCAGATTTGCTTTGTTTTGTTGTTTGCTGTCCCACGAGCCAGAAGCATTCGAGATGAGTCGGGGATGGGACGAGATAGGACAGCGTTCCCAAATGACACACAGTGGGAGAGGGACTTAGAACTTTCTGCTTGGACTGGAGAGATGGGCTGGTGGGTGAAAGTTCACTCTGCTCTTGCTGAGGAGCCACACTCAGTTTCTAGTGGCTTCCGGCACCCACATCAGGCCTCTCTCAAGTGCTTGTAGCCCCAGCTCCAGGGACTCCAATCCCCTTGGACCTCTGAGGACACTTGTACCCCCACAGGTGCGTACCCTTCCCCTCAGACACATAAAACAAACAAACCTTCTTCCTAATTAAGCCACTAGTACCTTGGTATAGTAACAACTTAGTAACAACTAACATCTTTCCTGCCCAGAAATGGATGCGTGAAACATACACCTGGATTGCTTTACATTTCCGTCTATCTTCTTTGTTTCTTTTTGCCGTTCTTGTTGGTTCTGGGGATTGAATCTTGGCCCTTGTATATGCTAGGCAGGTTCTTTACCACTGCAAGGCTATAACCCTAGCCCTTCTGCTTCCATTTAAGTGATTAAGTCTTGAACACCATCCCCTCAGACTCACAACAATTCTGGGGCACAGGTAGCCACGTGTGGTTGATGCCTCCCATACACAGACAAAGTACAGTTCCATGTCATCAGAAGTTCTGTCGGACAATGCTGGCAGTGTTTATCTTTAAGCTGGCCTGGTTATTTGCGAACAGCTACAAACTTTCTCCTGAGCAAATTCGCAAGGCAGGCAGTTGAAAGAGAAGACAACCCTCCTGCACAAGGGACACACTGAAGAGGATGCTTCCGTCTAAGTGAAACCTGGATTTCAACACCCTAGCCCACAACCATATCATCTCCTGTAGGAGTTCAGAAAGGGGCTGGGAAAATAGCTCAGTGACTAAAGACCTTTGCTGGAAAGCCTGGAGACCAGAGTTCAATCCCTAAGCCTCATTTGATGGAAGAACCAACTCCTGTGGACTGCCCTCTGACCTCCCCCCACACACGCGCCATGCACAGCACGCATGCACTACCCCCCCAATATAAAATAAATCAACATTTTAAAGTCATTTGGTAGGATTTAATAAGTGGGTCAATAACACAAGAACACACTTCCTCCTTCTCTGCATCTTCAGCGAGTGCTCCTCGGTGCCCTGGGCCTCAGGCTGGTCCCCATCACTGTCCTAAGATCCCAGCATATTTCCAAACCTCATCAGGGGCATCTCTGCCCAGTGGGACAAGATGGTATCTCTTCCACTGGAATAAAATAAAGGTTAAAAAAATGTTAAAACTACAAGAGAGTGTGATTACATGTGTTCCCCATTGTGTATATTTTTTTAAAAAAAATAAAATAAAAAGGCAGAGTGAAATACAAAGGGCTATGACATGTTGGCTACTGTCCCCTGCTAACTCATACGGGAGTTGCCTCCATTTGTAGAAAAACATGACAGGTTAAAGAGAGTTGGCCAGAAAGCAGAACTAGACCATTTCAGAAGCGCTCTCCTAAAGGGACGGGGGAGATAGAAAAGCAGCAGAGAGAGCACAGGCCGTGCGGGTCCTCATTTTGTTTAGCACATGAGAGTTGATGCTCTTTAAGAGGCCGAAGGAAGCTGACAGCATCGGGAGCCAGTGTGAGACAAGCTGGGCTTCTCCCAACGACGCTGTATCTGGCTCCTTGCCCAAATAATCTCTCAGGCAGCTCTAGACCTAGGTCAAGTCCTTGCTCACACGTCACCTCTCAGGGCAGCTTCCTGCAGCCCTACCTGTGTGACTGGCAAGCCTCCTGCACGCTACCCCCATCTCTCCATTTTCCTAGCACAGGTCGGCACTTGATTGCACGCTCAGTAACTTATGACTGACTTTTGGTGATGATTCCTGCTTCTTTCTCCCTTTCTAGAAGGCCGACTCCACAAGAACCTTTACTGCAGTCACTGGCAAATATATCTTGAATAATACTTTGGATTATTTCTATTTTGATTTGTAAAAATATTTTTATTAAAATTTTGATATTTTATTAAATGTTTTAAATTTAATTTTAATATTTTTATTGAAGTAAACAAAGGTATTCTTTCAGAATTTCATAAGTGTATGTAATAAATTACATACCCCTCATTTCTTCCTCCCAACTTCCCCTCAGGTCCCTCCAAACAACTTCATGCCTTCCTCTTTTTAACCCACAAAGTCCAATTAGTGATGTCCATAATCTTGTCTCTGTGAGGCCACCCACTAGCAGACAGACAACCTATTAGTGGCCACACCTTCAATGATAAACTCTTCTCTTTCCCCTGGCAACCACTTAATAAATACCTTGAATGGATGTATTCTGATACCATGTTTGGTTTGTTTTCTGGGTTTGTTATTGATTGTTTGTTGTTTGTCTTGACATGGTCTCATTTTTGTATCCCCAAACTCACGATCCTCCTGCCTCAGCTGAGACCAAGTGCTAGGGTTAAAGGTGCATGCCACCACTGCTGGCCTCTACTAAGTTTTCAACTTCACCCCTAACCAAATATCCATAGCTGTTCCTGGTACATGGTCAGGCTCATAATTGTACAAGGTAATTGTACAAGAAGTTAATAGGATTCAGAGTTTGAAGGGAACCAGTTTAAAGCATTGGCGAGAGCCAGGACCCGTGGTGTACACCTTTAATTTCAGCACTCAGGAAGCAAAGGCAATCGTATCTCTTTGAGTTTGAAGGAGCCTGGTCTATATAGAGTTCTAACCCAGCCAGGGATATATAGTGAGACTTTTTCTCAAACAAAAAGTTAAAGGAAACCAAAGAAGAGCTTAAGAAACGTGACTTATGAGGTGGAAGGAAAGAAAAAGCACACAAACACAAACATTAATAAAGGAACCAGAGAGAGGGTTTGACAGTTGGAAGTTCTGCCTGCTCCTTCAGGGGACCCAAATTGATTCCCAGCAGCCACGGGGCAGCTCCCAACTGTCTATAACTCCATTCCAGGGAAATCAGACACCCCCTTCCGGCCTCTAAAGGCACCAGGCATGCATGTGGCGCACAGACACACTTGTAAGCAGGGTACCAATACATTTAATAAAATAAAAATTAAGGAGATATTAATGAGCTAAGCTGGATGCAGAATCAAAATCCGGTTCCTTTGTTCGGATCTGGCGCTGCCACGTACTGCTCGCGCAAAGGGCTTTTTACAGCTGTGTTTTCACTTTTCTCTTGTTTGCTTGTTCGCTGAGGTGGATCTCGCCGTGTAGCACGGGCTGGCCTCGCGCTTGTGGCGACACTCCGGCCTAAACCTTCCCTGGGATTACAGGCCGGAGCCCACGTCTGCTCCCAGCCCCTTTTGTAAAGTGCAGATAATGACTGCATCTCTCTCAGCGAGCTGCCTGTGAGCAAGCAAGCTACCACCCTGGAGTACCCTGGAGTTATTTTAAACAGTACCTGGTTCACAGTCGGTGGTCTAAGAACTGCCCGTGGTTCCGGGGATGTACCGATGGTTCCGGGGACCCAGTACCCATAGTAACAGTAGTACAGATGGTTCCCGGGACCCGGCAGAAAGAACACAGAGGAGGAAATGTGCCAAGCACCACATGGAAGGAAGGCAAGAAGACAGTAAGAAACCCAGGCTCCAGAGTTAGGCTCAGCTCGGGTTGGGGAGGTACCCTCACATGCTCTGCCTCTACAGTGACGAGGTACATTCCGGGAGCCTGGCTAGGTGGTGGTTATGAGGCAGACACGAGACACTCACTGCCTGAACTCCTGCTCTAATAAAGAGATTTAAAATTGATGACTGGCGTTTCAGAATACAGACAGACGGCAATCCCTGCGAGAAATGTAAGAATGGCAATGGTTTCTCCCTCCTCCCACCAGACCTTTTCTGGGTTTCTTTGAGGTTTATCATTTAGTATGTTTAAGCACATTTGGGGAATCTAAGAGATTCTGACGGTGCCCACTGCAATGGCTGCTAAGGGCCGCAAGTCTCTGGAAAAGACAATTCCCCAAAAGGGTGGCTGGGGAAGGCAGATAAAAGACCTAAGTTGGGTCACGTGACAGGTGTCACTTGAGGAAGATACCAAGGCCAGAGATAAAAGCCCACTCCTTCTGGTCACGTGATACAGCTTCATTAAGCTCCCGGCAGGGGGCCAGAGAGGCTGGATGCCATTTTTTTTTTTTACTTATTTATTTATTTGTGTTTTTTTCTTCTCATTCTGTGATAATGAGAAAATGTTTAAACTCCCATCTCTGTGTTTAAACATTTCTTCCTGCTGACAGCCGCAGGACGCCCTTGATCAGCTGTCAGATGGGGAAGCGCAATTTTTCCAGAAAGTAAACAAGGTGTTCAGTGGTGGGAAATAATTCTCTGTTTATTGGTAGCAGTGAGCCTAGGAGTGACGGAGCCCGGTGACAGCCCTTGTCAAGCCAAGGCGAAGAAACAAGTTTGGAAAAACCTTCAAGACGTCTCCGACAGTAGGGTCTCACTACTTTCTGATAGAAATGTACTCTGAGAAAGTTAAATTAAACCCAGCCCTCACCCCCCACCAAAGACAAACTTTCCCAGTATTACCAACTTCTAGAGAGCCTGTAGCAAAACCCGCATGGAGTCAGAGCATCGGCTGTCAGAGCGCGTGACCTGCAGGTGTCATAGTGTCCTTGACGGTCGCTGGACTCATAAGGCCAAGGCACAGATCTTCGCACCAGTAAGAGGAAAACTTAGTGGCTGAAATAACAGAGAAATAAGACTGCTTTCTTTTTAAAGTCATGTACGGAGCAGCCCGAAGTGAGAAGCCTGCACAGCCACCCCCGAGGCCATGGTGATGTCTGGGACATGGAAGAGCTGGCAGACTGACCAACTCAACTACCATCCAGGCCCAGATCCAGGGCTCTGAGTTGGCCCACCCCAACATCTTCCCCATCTGTGAGCTGCTGGAGTGTATGAGGGACCAGTCCCCTGTAACCATAGCTACAGGATCTCTTTGACTCAGGGTTACAGCAGAATATCCAAGCATCTCTGTGAAGGTCCTGCTGGTGTAGCAGAAACCAGAGACCTTAAACTAGACTAATGACTCATTGCAACGAACATTCGAAAGTAAAGTTGTTTGGGCAAAAGGGTATATTGCCGTGACAGTATGAATATAGTTGACCCCCATAATGCCATAGGGAGTGGCACTACTAGGAAGTGTAGCCTTGTTGGAGGAGGTGTGGTCTTTCTGGAGAAAGTGTGTCACTGCTAAGGTGGGCTTTGAGGTCACATATATGCTCAAGGTACCCAGTAGCTGAGACCACTTTCTGTTGGCAACAAGATGTAGGACTCTCAGCTACTTCTCCTGCTCCGTGTCTGCCTACCCACTGCCATGTCCCACCGTGACGATGATGGACTGAACCTCTGAACTATCATCTAGCCACCCCAATTAAGTGATTTCCTGTATGGGTTGCTGTGGTCATGGTGTCTCTTCACAGCTCTGTTGTTGTCTAACCCTATCTAAGGCCACTGCTGCTACGTACTGAAACAGCTAACAAATACGTGATGTAGAGGCAGGAGAGACGTGGCCGTGGCCGTGGAATGGTACCTGCACAGAAAGATGAGACTGATGGAGGGGTGGGTGGTTGACCAGATAGCCTTTTGTTTTGTTGTTGTTGCTATTTGGTTGATTGGTTGGTTGGTTTCTTTCTTTCCTTTTCTCTGCTAATTTTTGTTTTTATATTTTTATTTGCTTTCAGGAAGGAGCTATGAGGGTGAAGGGTAGACCTGGGAGGACTGAAAAATGCATGGGATTGGGGTATATGATATAAAGCTTCCAAAGATTCAATAAAAAAACTACACTAAAAAGTAAAAAGCTAATGTGTGAGGATCGATGGAAGAATTGGGGAAGGGGCAGTTTAAAATTGTAACCTAAATATACTCAACAATAGTCAGCGGGGTGTGTGTGTGTGTGTGTGTGTGTGTGTGTGTGTCTGTGTGTAACAGAGAGAGGGGGCAGTATAAATAATATACAGCCGGGCAGTGGTTGCGCACACCTTTAATCCCAGCACTTGGGAGGCAGAGGCAGGTGGATCTCTGTGAGTTCGAGGCCAGCTTGGTCTACAAGAGCTAGTTCCAGGACAGGCTCTAAAACTACAGTGAAACCCTGTCTCGAAAAAACAGCAAACAAACAAACAAATAAATAAATAGAATGCAATATAATATATTTTTATATATAATATGTTACAGTGGCTAAAAAGGCACCATTATAGTCTTTTACTGATTAAATACATCAGAATGAAGTTTCTAATGAAAGGTAATGTGTAATCCCAAACTATATCCAGTCTGCCAGACCATGTCCAGCTTGTAGTAGGGCGAATGTGAAGGTTTGACTAGGTAAGCAAATGGACTTTGGGCTGGGGTTAGAGTCAGGCAGCCCAGAGCAGGAAAGTCCCTTCTGAGGAGTCCCATCTCCACAACTGACAGACCGAGACAGGTCCTGTCTTTGCTGGCCTTCTTCTGAGTTTATCACAGGGTGGCTGCCAGCCGCTCTCCAAGGTGATGGTCCAGACCCATTCTCCAGCAGCCAGCAGCTTGCCCAAGACAGACTAGCGCTGAACAAATTAAATTTTAATCATAATAATAAGTAAAAGTGAATAAAAAGGAAGTTGAACTGAATGGTGTGTCTGTTTTATACGCCTTTTTCCCCCTCCAGATTGTCAGCTCCTCAAAGGCATTCCCTGGTGGGAAACAGCAGGCGTTCATCAGTGAATTCAGCTGCTCATTCAACAAGCATTTATTATGTTAATGAAAGAAGTAAATAAATTTGAGCTAGGATAGAGGCTAGTGGTTTGGGAGGAATAAAAGACTCACACATTTGGCACTCTTAGGAATCATACCCATTGGGTAGAACTTTAGAGACCTTCCTTAAAGAGTCTCATGTACTGGTGGTGAGCGTGTGAGCTAGGACAGACCACCTTATTTTTAACACTTAATAGAAAATTTCTGATCCGGTGTGGTAGCGGCATTCCAGAACTTCAAGAGTCAAAGGAAAGAGGACGGTAAGAGCCAAGCCAGCTTGGGCTATGCAGTGGACACTGTCTCTAAAACAACGGTGTTTGTAGACAGAATTATTTATCTGAATTTAAAATGGCTGGTTAATTTATCTTATGTGTATGAGTGTTTTGTCTGAATGTACGTCTATGTGTACCACATATGTGTCCAGGAACGTCAGAAGAGGGCATCAGATCGCCTGGAATTGGACTAGGGAATGGTTGTGAGCCATCCTGTGGGTGCTGGGAATCTAGCCTGGGTCCTCACTCGAAACCACTGGATCAACTCTCTAGCCCCTATTTTTATTATTTTTTCTTTTCGGCTCTGATTTTTGGTTTGTTCTCTGAGATAGTGTTTCACATATCCTAGTCTGGTCTTGAACTGGAAGTGGTGTTTTCTAGCCACTTGATGCATGCTGGGAATTGAACCCAGGATTTTGTGCAAGCTAAGCAAGCATTCTACAGTTGAGCAACATCCCCAGCTCTGCTTCCTTTGTTTGTTTTGAGCAAAAGTCTCGCATAGCACAGGCTAGCCTTGAACTGCATAGGTAGCTATGGCTACCATATTTCTTAGTTAGAGGCTGGTGCTGCAAAGCCCCAACTCTGGGTCTGTAAAACATGGCACTGAAAATAATGTAAGGGGGGCCGTGACACAACCGGGGAGCCCCTGGATTTTCACATGAGAACTTGGGAGACAAAGACAAATTTGGGGGAAAAGATCCTGGAGGCACCAGGGAATACTGTCAATTCCAGACTGGGCAATTCCTTGTGCACCTTTTATCTAAGATGCATTGTCATTTCTGAAGCTCTGCCCCTTCTCGAGGTAGACAGAAGGCACAGAGGTAGCCATCAACATGTGTAATTCCAACAATCGTGAAGGACAAATCAATGTGCCCACGTAGATAAATCTCTTCAGAAACCAAAGTCCTCAGTAGATACATCCTGAAGATCGAGTCATTCCCGGGTGTTCTGAAGGCTACCTCCAGAACAGCCCAGCACCAATTTACCTTGGGAACAGATGAAAGAAAAACGAATGCACACAAGAAAACGAATCCTAGCCGGGTGGTGGTGGCACATGCCTTTAATCCCAGCACTCGGGAGGCAGGGGCAGGTGTGATGGAGGTGGGTCTTGTATCTTATCTTTTGCTTTCATTGGTTAATTAATAAAGAAACTGCTTGGCCCTCTGATAGGGTAGAATTTACATAGGCGGAGTAAACAGAACAGAATGCTGTGAGAAAGAAGCCGAGTCAGAGTCGCCATGATTCTCCCACTCCAGACAGACGCAGGTTAAGATCTTTCCTGGTAAGCCAGCTCGTGATGCTACACAGAATATTAGAAATGGGTTAGATCAATATGTAAGAGCTAGCCAATAAGAGGCTGGAACTAATGGGCCAAGCAGTGTTAAAAAGAATACAGTTTCCGTGTAATTATTTCAGGTAAAGCTAACCATGCGGGCAGCTGGGCGCTGGGAACGCAGCCTGCTGCTCATCCCAACACAGGTGGATCTCTGTTGAGTTCGAGACCAGCCTGGGCTACAAGAGCTAGTTCCAGGACAGGCTCCAAAGCTACAGAGAAACCCTGTCTTAAAAAAAAAAAAAAAAGAAAGAAAGAAAGATAAAAGAAAAGAAAAGAAAAAAAGAAAAGGAATCCAGACCAGCCAGACACCAAACTCCAAACCCTGTTAGGCTTCCTCCGGCCATTCAGACTTAACATGGCAACGTGAGAAAGTCCTATAGGGGAGATTGCCCCAGGTTAGCGTGGAGGTCAGCAGGCAACCCCAGCCTGAGATAACAAGGCGCTCTCCAGGAACGTGTGTCAGGAAAAGTACATGATCATAGTGTCAACTTGTAGGCTGAGGAGCAGCGTAAAGTGTTCTTGTCTGTCACCTCCTCTACTTCCACTGGAATCTAGCCACGATCTGATAGGAACACTTTGCCTGCTTTTAGAAGAACTCGTTGCTATCATGGAGGCTGTGTTTCATACTTAGGTTATCACCAAAGGCTTTCAGAACAGCCTGGAACACTATCTCCCAGCACCAGCAGGGTGTGTGTGCCTCAGGAGGAGGTGGTGGATGACCAAAAGCATGCATCGTGCTCAAGTTATGTCCCAGGTTTTCAATCTCATTTGGTTTCGGCTGAGCCCAAGAATCAGCTCGGTGCTACATGCGGCTCGTCACCTTCTCTGGGCCACATCAGACATAAGTAGGAGTCACGGTCACAGCAAGTCTATCTTGCTGTCTACACTGGAAGCCTTCCATCTAGACAGCAAGAGCCTATGTGTAGAAAGGACTAAGGCACCAATAGCTTCTTGGCTGGAAGCCTTTGGATAGGTTAGTTCTAAACTTCTTCACCTGTAAATATGGGCCTGATAATTAGCACCTACTTCTAAGGGCTTCCCGCGAGACTTGAGAGGAGCCGAGCCATCAAGGGGATCTGGTCAGCAATTGTTATTAGGACTATGACCCAGACCACAAATACAGTCTATATCATGGTCAGGTGTGCATACACAGTGTGACCAGGGGTAAAAACAATAACCACTATCGACTGTGCACTTTCTACAGATCATGTAATATAGACCGGGTACTTCACCCGTGTGGCTGTCTGCTTTACACGGATGACGTTATGTACCATATGCAGCTGTCCTGTGATGCGGTGAATGCGACAATCTTCCTTTTCAGACAGCGATAGGGATGCTCAACTATGCTAGGCAGCTTGCGTGGAGACGAAGATTCCAGGCTGACTCCAAAGTTCCTGCTTCCAAACGCTCTGAGATAGGGCGCCTCTGAGAGGACAGCTTTTCAAAAGAAATAAATTCTAAAAACCCGCTACTTTCACGCATGTATCGTCTTGTAAAAAAAATTGCTTCAAAACCTACCAGTTTGTCCTAGCAAAGCCTCTGTTGTCCCTGCTCTTTGGTCCCCACAAACCTCCTACGAAGAAAGTTCTCCTATTCAAATTTTACCATCTTCATCACTTACTCCAAAATGGTAATTCCTCAACTTGATTGTACACCTAAGTTCCCAGGCTTTGATCTGAATGAATTTTGGCTGCTGTTAAAAATCAAATCCGTCTTCAAAGGGCAGATACAGGCTCTCTTCAGGATACGCCAAAGAATTCACTGCAGTGTCTAAAAGGAGAGCAACCAGGGGCTTTTTTAACAACATCTCTGGGCTAAGCGATTCGTCTTCCGAGGAGACGGCTTTGAAGGGAGGGTCCTGTGGGGTGGACTGCATCTGGTATGTTTATTTAAAACATACCTTCCGTGTCCTTACAGAGATTCACAAGGAACTTCCCTGGTGCCTCCGGCACTCCGTTCTGCTGAAGCAGGGGGATTGATGAGGTCCCCGTGTCCTTTGGAATTGTGTCTGGCCTGCACTTTTGAACTTTTATCCGGTACTATAAACACAAGTGAAAGGGCCAGGGATGTAACTTGGTGGTAGAACGTTTGCCCAGCACGCGCAACACTCTAGGTTCAGTCCCCAATACTGCACAAATTAATTATTAAGAAAATAATCATGAGCAAGAAGATCCCCTGCGGAAAGGGATCCACCTGGACCAAGATGCTTTGCAAACATACGCACTGTCCCATCTCTGTTCCCCGATGCTGAACTCAAGCTGGAAATGAAGATTCTCTGGGGCTCCAAGGGATTAAGCATTAGCTGTGGCCTTTCTTGTAGGAAGCCACCCATCTCTCCTTCATGCACCCACTCAGCTTGATAAAATGTCTCTCACTTGCTAGAAACTTAGTGTGACATCCTAGCCCAGACAATGCTGGATAACTTCTGGTAAAAGCTGTCAGCTTTTCCATGTATTTTTAATGTGGCCAGACATCCATCTACCTACCTTTCTATCTATTTTTGAGACAAGGGTTTCATGTAGCCCAGGCTAGCCTAGAACTGTCTCTGTAGCCCACACTGCTTTGAACTCTGGTCCTTGTGCCTTTGTCTCCTGAGTGCTGGGATTTCGAGCGTGTGTGTTTAAGATGTATGAAGGTCTAGGTATCAAACCCAGGATTCCCTGCATGCTAAGCTACCAACAGAGCTACACCTCCAGGCCACATTCATCAGTTTAATGTCAGACACACATAACCACTATCTCAAAATCTCAGCTCTTAACATGCAGTGAGTTAGGCAGAGTGTTGGCTAAGCTAGCCTATGGACGTTTTCACTGGGTTTGGGCCCTATCTCAGGGCCCCCATGATCATTTACCCCAGTATGGCCCTGCTTTTGGTATTTACACGACATCTTGTCACTTCTGCTTTCTTGGCCGTTGTCACTTGATTTTATCTACTTGGTTTGTCTTACTGGCTAATTTTTAGATTTTTTATTTTTTTAATTTTTTAGTGTGGAAGCTAAGGGCACCCAAAGATGCCCACATCCTAATCCTAGACATCCGTGTTACATTATGGGACCAGGAGAAATTCGTTGAGATGACAGGGGTGGGGAAGGCTAGAGAGATGGCTCAGCGGTTAAGAACACTGGCTGTTCTTCCAGAAGACCCAGGTTCAATTCCCAGCACCCACATGGCAGCTCACAACTGTCTGTAACTCCAGTTCCAACACCCTCACACATGCATACATGCAAGCAAAACACTAATGTACAAAAATAAAAACAAATAATCCCATTTTAATTAAGGTTAGCGATAGAACTATGATTGTCCATCAGTTGAGATGAAAAGGAGGGAGAGGGTCCCAGGCCACCCACCTGGGCCTCTTGTCATGGTCCTTTGAAGTGTCCATGGGTAGCAATTGAGGCAGGCAGAATATTCTCAGGGAAACTGATCCCTGCTCTTGCTGGCCATGAGGCTGGAGAAGGGTTGCCAAGAGTCATAGATGTGACTTACTCTCAGAACACAAGGAAAAGTCCTTGATTTTAGCTCAGTGAAGCCTACTTAGACTTACTTCAGAATGATAACATGGCAAATTTATATTGTTTTAATCCATTAAAATGTGTGATAAATTGCTATAGCAGCAAGCAGAAATAAGAAACGGTTTATTAAATCTAAACAACCAGAAATGAGATTTACCACCATTCTTAAAACATTCTAATTTTACTTTATAATCAGAATGAATATAAGATACATGTGTGGCGGGGGTGCCCCAGAAACCAGAAATTGGGTATTGGGTCACATGGAGTTGGAGTTACAGGTGATGAGCTGCTTGACATGGACATTGGGAACCGAACTTGGGTCCTCTAGAGAAGCTTACACGTTCTTCACCACTGAGTCATCTTTCCAAGCCCTCACCAACAGTTTTTATGTGTATCGCTTATTGGAGAAATGATCAAATGTCAAGAACAATTGAAATCGGCAATTTCCCTTAAGGAACGGCTTAGATTGGATTCTCAACCAGACGCTGACCCAGCAGGCTGAGGCCACAGGCCTCCTGGAAGGAATATTGAAGCCAACAGAGGGGGACATCAGCCTGCAGAGCGGTCATCTGAGGCTGGAGCTGGCTTACAGGCTGGTGTAGTTCTTCCTAGTTGCCCCAAAGCGAGAAAAAGGGGATTGTCTCTCCTTGTCCAGTTTGGGGCAGGTGTAACCTCTTACGAGACCGTGTCTGGGTGTCTGGTGGCAGAGAGCAACACTCAGGGTAAGCACAGCTGTGAGCTATCAGCATTTGGTATTCTCAGCTGCAGGGGGATGGATAGGTCAGCCGTGAGCCGGGGAGACGCATGGGAACTAAAGCATTTGTTGCAAGCCATTGGTATTTCTAGGCTATGTCCCGACATGTTATACTGTGCTCTCCTTCTGTCTAGATATGAAGAGAACAGGAATCGTTGGTCTGGGGCTTCCTGCAGAGCACATGCTAGCTAGGGAGTTTACACTCCCCAGTCCCGGTCCCAGACAAGTGGTCGCTGCTAGCTCCATTTCACAGATGAGTTCACTAGGACTCAGAGCTCTGGCTGGTGGAGCAGTTTCTCTGAGGCCACCCAGCTAGCGAAGAGGCAGGGCAGGTTTCAACATCAAAGCCGGCCCATTGACTCTGCAGTTCACCACAGAGCGAGCACACAGGGCCAGCTTCAAACATCAGTTGGACGCTGCAAGATTTTCAGTCCTGGGAGAAAGATAAGATTATATTTGGTAAACTCAACTTCCTAAATAGGAAAAGGGGCCCGAGACTAGCTGATAAGATATTACACAAGGGTTGAAATGAAAAAGAACTTCTAGGGGCCAGGAGTGGGGACGGAGGGTGGGGCAGGGTGGGAGGGGGTTGTTTTAGAAGATCAGGGCTTGCACTGCACACTGTAAATCAAAGTTAATTACATTTTACTCCATATTACATATGAAGAAGTGAGTCGTAATTTTTACTTATGCCTCAGTATTCCCTCTCCAAATAGAAGCTCCTAAGGGGAAAGTGTCAAGTGTTTTAGCTTTTCCTTGGATAGCTCCAAGCACTATGTCAACCCAGGACAGCACATAATAAATACCATTTGATGACTTTTTCCCTCGCAGCCATGCCCTCAAACCCCAACTAACAGCCCACAGTATCTTTTACCCTAGCTGTCTCCCTGTGGGGCTGACTCAAAAAAAAAAAAAATATCGTGCCCTGGGAAATGCTGTAAATGTTCTCTTTTTTAATAAGGGTCCTGGTGTCCTGTGATGGATCCTATAAAATCTTGGACCGGCTGGTGCGTTCGCAGCCATGCGGACCCATTAACAGCGTCTGGTTCTGGGGGTAACATGCTTCCTATCCAAAGTGCAAAAGCAAAAGCATTTATTATGAAGAACACTGGGTGACCTGGAGTAAAGACAGCTGTGCCCTGGTGCTGTCTAGTCCGTGGTCCTCCCTCGGTAGATTAAAGAAATCTATGTTTTATGGGACCATCACTTACTCTGTGTATACACAGAAGGCTGGTTGGCGGGCAGCCCCCAGGACTGCCGTGTGTGTAAGGTTTCAGGCCCAGGAACAGGCAACAGGGTTCTGCTAGAACACTTATTCCAGCATGTTCTAATGTCTTCAAAAGGGGACGAGGCATGGTTTCTGTTCTCTCCTAACAGAATGACGCATAAGTAGCTGTGCCCTACGCGTAGCCGCCCTCTGGTTTCTCGCAGAAATCCTCCAGGTGTTTCTCGTCAGCTTCTCGGTTGATGACATGCATGAGCAAAGAGTCTTTCAGGGAAGGCCTGTCGCCGATTGGCTGTGCAGTTTGGGGCTCTTCCTTTAACTCACTGAATATTCATTTTCTTCATCCTTACCTGAGAGAAAATGATCTGGCTTCCTGGGATCTGGGCTCAGTTTCTTGGTTGGTCCTTTAACAGTGAGAGGAGCGGTGACACAGACTGAGACCCAACAAGAAGCAAGAGCCTGAGCTCAGAGGACTGAGAGTTCAGAGCTGCCTGGGCTACACTGAGATGCACACCAGACCTGGCCTCAAAAGAAGAAAAAGGGGAAAGGACTCCCTAAAGCTGCTTGCAAAGGAGTTTTAATGTTGCTGCTTCACTTGATTTTATCTCAACGTTAATAAGCAGAAGCTTTTTAAAATGCATCAGTCTAAAATCAAGCAAAGGTTACGCATTCCTATTTAGATGTACGGGCACTCATGCCTGCAGGTTCAGTATCAGTGGTTTCAAATAATTTCAGATTGAGAATATTTGTTTTAAATAATCTCAGGAGTGGGATATAGTTAGCTGGGTGGTAGAGTACTTATTGAGTCTATACATAACTCTGGGTTCATTCTCAGTACTACACACACATGCACACACATGCATGCAAACACACACGTGTACACACACGCACAGGCACACACACGCACAAGCACACACACACACATGCACGCACACAGCTGGTCAATTTCAGAATATTTTTTATCAACTACCTCTCTACCCGTTTCAGTCTTCCCTAACCACTAATCCTTTTTCTGTCTTCGTAAATTTGCCTACTCTGGACGTCTTACAGCTGTGAAGTATTATAATGTGTGGTCTTTTGAATCTGAATTCCTTCACTGAGTGTATTTTCAAGGGTGACCCGTGTTGTCGAGTGTACAAAACTTTATCCTTTTCTGTGGATGACTATTATTCTATCGTGCGGCTTTTCTTTTTATTGATTTGTGAGTCAGGGTCCTGCTATGTAGCCTGCACTGGTCTAGAGTGCTCCATTCTCTTGCCTTAGCCTCTGCGTGCTAGGATTATAGGCATAGCATCGCTCCTGGCTACAATCTTGATCTATTGATCAGCTGTTGAGTTTCCAGGCTCTTTCTGTGGATAAGACTCCTATGAACACTGTACAATTATTTTGGTGGATGTGAGCCTTCATTTCTCTTTGGTATAAAATACCTAGGAATGGACTTTCTGGTCATATGGAATGCCTACATTTAACATTCTGAGGAACTGACATGGTCCCATGGCACCATGTTATACTCCCATGGGAGTGTGCAAGGATCCTATTAATTTTCATCCCAAAATCACACCATATTATTTCCCTTTAACATATCAAGATTTGCCTCTTTCCCCCAGAAAAGAACCAGGAAGTGGTCACAACAGTGGTGATGTGGGATTCCCTTCTGTATGCTGTGAATATCATTGGTTAATAAAGAAGCTGCTTTCAGCCAATGGCGTAACAGAATATAGCCAGGCTGAAAGAGATATATATATAGAGAGAGAGAGGTCATGTAGCCATGGGAGGAGACAGACACTGGAACTTTGCCTGGTAAGCCACATACACACAGCTATACACAGATTAATAGAAATGGGTTAATTTAAGACGTAAGAGTGAGCTAGAAATATGCATAAGCTATTGGCCAAGCCATATTGAAATTAATATAACTTTCTGAGTGATTATTTGGGGTCTGGGAGGCCGGAAAACAAATGTGTGACCTCCATCTACACAGTGGTCACAACTTTTAGTCTTGATTGGAACGTGGAGTAGCTAGGCCAAACCTTTTTTTTCAGGCAGATTTATCCTCTGGAGTATTGGAATATAATACTTACTTTCTTGTCTTGTATGTCTTGTAAGGAGAGAACTTCATTGGGATCCCTGGAATGGGAAAGCAGAGTCTTATGACGTCTGTTGATGGTGGTTTCCACAACAAAATAAATAGCTATGATTCTTAAAATTGTTGTGTTAGCCCTGGAAGAAATAGTAAAGGCCTTATAAACCAGGCGTGGGAACTGATAGAGGCTCCAAAGACCATCAGCTCAGATGTAGGTACTTATGATTTATACAGCTCTAGACAGGCTTAGGAAAAGAAGTCGGATTGATTAGCAATGTCTGCAGAAACGATGGGAGAGCAGCCATGGCAGCCCATCTGATACCTGCTCAAGCCCCCTCATTGATGTCCCCAAAGTCACACAGCTGCCTCATGACAAAGACAGAACGGGAAGCCGTTCAGAGGCTGTGTTTCTGTGTCGTATTGATGGGTTCTGAGGAGCAAAGAGTAACCTGGTCAGAAGCTCAGTTTCTATCCTGCTAAGGTCAGATAATTTTCATCTACACATGCAGGACTTGCTCCACCAGGGTAACTAGTTACGATTACAGAGGCTTATTGAATGCTCACTGATATGGGGGGCCAGTTCCATTTGCCGTATCACCCCATCTCCAGCACCCATGTGACTCACCCTTTGAAGTCCACAGACTGCACATTGGTACAATCTTGAGTAGGATCGGTTGGGACCAAAGAGAAACATAGTGTTGGCCCTTCCTACTCTGAAGGGAATGACTTTAGGGTGTGTTTTCCATCTGAGCAAAGAGAGAGTGAGATCCGGACTTGGATTATAGATCAATCAAACCTCGTTTTCCAGAAACAGTAAGAACTGGGCTTATTCTAGAGGAAGGAGAAAAATGACTTTTCTATAGGAAAGAGATGAATATTGCCTATACAAGATAGCCATTAATAGATATATTGTCAATGTACTTTAGAACAATCACCTGAAAGTAGTTAAAATGGCAAAAAATTGTTATTGTATTTTACCATAGCAACTGTATCAGAATCTTGCTGTGTTGTCCAGGCTGACCCCAGACTTCTGAGTAACTGGTACCATAGGCAGGCACCACCATGTCTAGTCTGTCGCTGTTTTTTCAATTCTTCAGATCTCTTTGAATCTATTTATCATGTAAAATGCGCCTGGCTTTTCCTTGTCTGTCTTCTTAAGGAGTTAACCTATGCAGTAACAATAACAAAAGCATAGAACTGATAACCCCATGGAACCCACTCTTCTTATTTCTTTTTAAATGTTATTGTACACGAGTAAGACGTGACACTCAAGGGGCTGAGGAGTTGCGGAGATGCTGGTTCACTCCAGTGCCGTGCATAGTGCACAAGAGGTAAGACGAGTTTGGCTCCCCGGCGTCCACATGAAAAGCCAGGTTGTCCTTTTGTCCCTGTCACCCTGGCTGGGCTGGGGGAAGGGAGGTGAACCTAGGAGCTCATACTCCAGCCAGGCTAGCAGAATCGATGAGCTTCGGTTTCAGTGAGAGATTCCAACCTCAAAAAATAATGTGGAGGGCAATAAAGGAAGACACCCAACATCAATCCCTACACCCCCGACTCCATACACACACACACACACACCCCACATATCTGAGAACACATATACACAACACACACATCACAACATATATACACACTCGCATACACATACAACACACACACCACATATCTGAGAACACATATACACAACACACACATCACAACATATATACAAACTCGCATACACATACAACACACACACCACATATCTGAGAACACATATACATATACGTACACACACCCAACATATATATACACTCACATACACATACAACACACACAACACATATCTGTGCACACACATACACAACACACATACATACATACACACACCACAACATATATACACACTCACACACACACATACACACCCCACCCTGCCTCTCTCTGTTTCTCTCTTTCTCTTTCTCATGTGAATGAAATGTAAGCTCCAAAACCACACCCAAATGCTTGCTGCATGTTTCCTGACAAGATGGTTATGAACTAACATTTTGGAATTGTGACCCCCCCATATTAAATGCTTTCTTTTATAAATTGCCTGGGTCATGGTCACTGCAATAGAACAGTGACTAAGAGAAGCCCTGTTCCCCTTACTAATATGCAGGTATCTACAGAATCGGTCAAGTTTAGGGTAAAGCTTGAATTGTTATGGAGTTTCTTCCCCATAGTGACGTGGGAAGGAAAAGACCAAGTGAGGTACTTACCACAACTAAAAGACCTAAGCAGTTCTTCCTCGCCTGGGTGTCTTCCAGTATCCAAGATTGGGGAGGGGACAGTGGAATAAAGGTGCTGTGTTATTGTCCAGCCCCTGGTTCATCCCCCATCCTTGTGGAGGAGAAAGCCATAGACTCAGAGACAGAAACACCCACTTTTCTCTCCCATAACAGCATAAGGCAGATGACGGTGAGTCCCAGACTGGCCTGAGCCAGGCCACCAACCCCATGATCTGGAGCCCAGATGCTGGCGCAGGAGGCAGTGAGGGCTTGGCACCGTTTGCCCCTATATCCACCCCACATCATTCGGTGACCTTCGACACCAGCACCTGGCCCAGCACAGCGGAGCAGCTGTTGCCGTGGCTATTTTGGAGGCGATCATATATTTTTAATGACCCTGCGAAATCTCCCCCTGAGCAGGGAGGGAAGAGTTGAAATTACAGCCAAGCAATTTGCATTGCGAATCAAGTGGCCCTCCCAGAATATGCAGAAAGAAATAAATGCCTCCTAATGAACCCTGGGGCTGAGGGGAGGGGCTAAGGCTTTGATATGAATTCTAGGAGAGGGGTAAAGAGTTTTAGCCAGCCTGAGACCCAGCAGGGAAGTTGGAGCTGGAGAGCCAAGGCAGTCAGTCCTCTTTCAGCCATGGAGGAAGGAAACTGGATTGATTATCTTGCTAATAACAGTCTTGCTAGCTGATGAGAGCCTCTCGGAGAGAGACACCGATTCAGTGGTACCTAACCAACCTGCTCCTTGCCCTGCGATACCTTCTGCACACACTGACTTCACTCACCAACGCAGCAGACCCAGCCAGATACCCCAGTTCCTCACCGGGTACTCCAAAGCTTTTTCTCTTTTCCAAGGTTTAAGAAAATCTGTCAGTAGCTGGGTGTAATGGCACATGACTTTAATTCCAGCACTCGGGGAGGCAGAGGCAGGTAAGTTCAAGGCCGGCCTGGTCTACAGAGTGAGTTCCAGAACAACCCAGAACGACACAATGAGACCCTGTCTTGAAACTATAAAAAAGAAAATCTGCCAAATCTGGATGGATGGGCGGATGGATGGATGGATGGATGGATGGATGGATGGATGGATGATGAAGGAACAGCCTTTCCACTGGAAGTCTTTTGTAGTGACTGCCACCAAGACAAACACAGCCTTCCTTCCTCTTCCTACCCTACATTCTAAAGAGTCTAAAGCAGCGGTTCTCAACATATGAATCACGATCCCTTTAGGGGCTCAAACAACCCTTTCACAGGGGTCACCCAAGATTATCGGAAAACACAGATATTTACATTATGATTCATAACAACAGCAAGATTACAGTTATGAAGTAGCAACAAGAATAATTTTATGGTTGGTGGTCACCACAACAGGAGGAACTTTATTAAAAGGTCACAACATTAGGAAGGTTGGGAACCGTCTGATCTGGAGTCTAGAGTCTGAGTTGATTCAACACAGGAAAGGGTGTGTGTGTATGCAATGTGTTCGCGTGTGTGTGCACGCTCGCGTGTGACTTGTAGGAGTGCTTACTAGTGGGGCTGGCGTGTTAGCCAAGCAGCTGTGTTGAATGCGTGCCACGAATCTCAGGACATGTGGACATGGTATTTGTGTAGGCTTGACAATGCCTGGTAATCAAGGTTTGTGTAGACTTGAGACAAGGGAAAGGAGGGGAGCCCTGTTCACTGCCTTCCTTCTGGATAGCAGCAAGGCCAGCTCAGACAATAGGGCTCCATAGATGCTCACAAGGTCCCTGAAGGCCTCTCCCTTCAACTTCTTCCTGGTCACAACCTTTTCCCAGGGCTCCTGCTCAGCCTTCCCCAGAAGGGTCCCTTGAGAGGAATCTGGAGCCCTCAGGAGGCCCCTGGCAGTAAGTGAGAACCTGCATGGTTAGGCAAGAGCCCGCCAAGGTCATGCAAACAGATGCGGTCTTCAGATGGCTGGTACCCAATCCCACTCACCAGGATGAGAAGTAACAGCTATCTGCCCATTTTCTCATTCATGAAATAAAGACCTCAGCGAGCAGATCCCACCACCTCATGGCAAACACAGGAGTGGGTAGGTAACCACTCAGTGCCCTGGGACTGTGCAACCAGTTTGGGCTAAGATGATTTGGCCTCCTTACAGAATCCCTAGGGACGAGATGCACAGGCCTATGGGCTAGGGCAATGCCCATGGGAGTAACCCCTCCCTGGATCAGGATGTTTTGTAAACACACATTTTGGTGACATCTGCATCAAGATGACCCTGGAAGCAAGGGAGAAATAAAAAGGAGAAAAGAGAAACTTGTATTATTATTATTATTAAATCACATGAGTCATCATATTAAATAAATGTAATTGGCAAATGACTGGATTTTGTTTGTTTGTTTAGACAAAACTTTGTAGCCGGGTGGTCCTCAAACCCATGTTCCTGCTCCCCACCTTCTCAGTGCAGGGACTAAAGGGTTACAGCTCCATGGGATTATGGGACTTTGACTTAAATTAATTAAATGCAAGAAGACATTTATTAGTCAACCAGGAAATTTTAGAGACTGGGTAGAAATAGCAGATAACATTTGGAATTATTGTTGATATTTTTAGATGGAATAATAGTTTTGTGGTTATGGAAAGTCCAGATAGCCTTCATTATTTAGAAAACACTGTGAAAAACCCATGGGTTAAATGAATACCTCAAATAATCTCAGTAGGGTATCAATTTGGGAAGCAGTGGTAAGTGTGTCAAATACAACTGGCAGGTGACAGTTTATAAAGGGTTTTGTTGTTGTTTTCTGGTTGTTTTGTTTTTGTTTTTTTTTTTTTCCAGACAGAGTTTTTCCATGTAGTCCTGGCTGTTCCAGAACTCGCTCTGTAGACCAGGCTGGCCTCAAACTCAGATCTGCCTGCCTCTGCCTCCCCAGTGCTGAGATTAAAGGTGTTTGCCATCACTGTCTGGCTTATAAAGGGTCTTATCATATCATTTTTGAATTTTTTGCTTGGATATTTCCATAATAAGAATTTTAGAAGAAAGAGAGAAACCCCTCTGGAGATGCCTTGTGGGGTGCCTGTGTCCTGCCACCGTATCAACCAGGACAGTGATGATTCACAGAGAATCTTGGACAAATGAGGAGGACCACAGTTGAGCAACATTCGCTGAGCCTATAAATCAGCAAGCACAGCTGAAGCCATTTAGTAAGAAGCTTGTTAATCAGGAAAATCTGTCCTAAATGGGTCATTTTATTGGCACAGGGAGGAGATGTGATGAACACCCCTGGCAGGGAGGGGGTTCCTAAAGAATGCCAAGCTCTCCCTCAGAGAAGCCAGAGTTGAGTGGTGCCCTCTCTGAGGCCACCTCAAACCTTTTCCAGAAAGAGACAGACCCCAAAGTAAGAGGGAAGGGAGTAGGGGCAGAACCCTGAGAGTGGGGTTGGGGGGGGCTCCTATTGTTACCTATCGACCCCTAAATGTTAAGTCCTTCCAGGTTGAGCTGGGATTGTCAGTGCCAGAGGCTGCATCTGGCCTGATGAACGGATTCCTCTGAATGGTCCGGGTCAGAAGAGTGAAAGAAAACCAGGGCTGGAAAGAAACTTGGCGTCAAAAGGCCCAAATTTGGGTTCTAACTTTGCCTTTTCCTAGGGATAAAACTTCAACCAATTCAGCTCACACAACCCCTATCTCCCTGCTAGCTAAGGGGACCAATGTTATCCATCCCACAAGGCTGGGTGACCAAATAAGCCAGAAATCATATGGGCAGAGCGTTATTGTTAATCTCATGTTTGACTGAGTAGCTTAGGAAAACTTTTTTTAACCATAAGTAATGATTTAAATACCAAGAATCTTCACACTGAGTCAAAACAATAGCAAGAGCAAAATCTCTGCTTGAGCCCGCCCAGGTTGTTTATACGGATCCATACTGACCTTGAGGTAAGAAAGAGTGCACACAGGTCATCTTGCACAGACCTGCACCTCGTGGTTGCCGAGGAGACACTGCCATACAGCTCTTACCCCTTCACCCACATTTGTTCTTGGCTCTTCCCACACAGTAACACCCATCTCTCCCCTGGCTCTGGTCTCCAGCCTGGCTGGTTCCCAACCCTCCCATGGAGCAGGAGGCCACCCCTGCGGAGCAGGGGATGTTTTCCTTCTGTCTGCCCCTCCGTCCCCTTATGGTAGACGCCTCGGGTGTGAAACTGCACACCCGTCATGTTGGCCTTCTGGTTCTGGAGGCCTCAGGAGGAAAACAGCTGTCCCTCTACTTCCTGGGGACAGAGGAAGTCACACTTGCCGGACGGCTGAGCGCTAAAGGAACGTGTAACATCAAATCAAGGCTGGGTTGAGTTTAAAAATAGATGTCTGGGCCTCCAAAGTGCGTGTCTCCTTCCAGTCCCACCTCCACTCCCCTCTTGCTTCTTTTGGGGAGGGAGAGTCAAAGGGGTTAATCCCTCCTGAGTGGGCCCTTGCACCCCACTCACCCTGCTTGCGTTCTGTGGTCTTTCTTTTCTGTCTTCTCTCGTGTGAGTTGATTAAAAGCTTTTTGAGTTTGAAGAGGTTTGTGTCATGACAGTTCCGCTGGCTGGGCGCCATGCAGTGTGCAGGCACACACAGTATTGAAAAGGAAGGGAATGGCCCACGGCCTGGAAGGACCAGAGGTCTTTCGACATGGAGATGAGGTGCTGCTGTGCTCACTGCTGAATCTGAGGATAAAGTAACAGGCTGTCCATCTTTACAAACCAGAAGAGAAGGCCAGCACAGCATCTCTGTGTGCTGTTTGTTTTCCGGAGAAGAAAAGAAAGGAGGCACTTCAGTAGTGGTAGACCAGGTTGATGTGGGTGCTCCTTCTGTATATGTGTTGCTTTTATTGGTTGATGAATAAAGCTGTTTCGGCCAATGGCTTAGTAGAGTAAAGCCAGGTGGGAAATCTGAACAGAGAGAGAGAGAGAGAGAGAGAGAGAGAGAGAGAGAGAGAGAGAGAGAGAGGAGTCAAGGAGACACCATGTCGTTGCTGAAGGAGAAAGATGCCAGAACATAACCGATAAGCTGCAGCCTCGTGGTGATACAGAGACTAACAGAAATGGGTTAATTTAAGATGTAAGCACTAGCTAGGAATATACCTGAGCCATTGGCCAAACAGTGTTGTAATTAATACAGCTCTTGACTGTTTATTCGGGTCTGGGTGGCCCGGAAACGAAAGCGCAACCTCGTGCTACGCCAGGTGCCCAAAGGCAGACTGTTTACAAATGGCAAATCAAGTTTTAAGCTTTTTTTCTCACTCCAAAGTCCCTACTGCCCATGAGGATCTGGGAAGCATTGTTCTCCTACAGCACCCCTCCCCATTACTCTCTCCAGGGCCCAGGTATCTGAGAGGGAATTTCCTACTGTACCTATGATAATACAGAAACTGCCATCAAGGGTTTACTCATCCCAGGGCAAAAATAATAATAACAATAATCCCCATATTAATGGACATCTGTCAACTGTCGACTGGTTTTCCTCCACAGGAATCACGGCAGTAGGGACTGCCAAAGGACCAAATGGCAATAATTCAGCTTAAAGATAATTGGCTTTATTTCTTAGTGTAAGATTGAGTAACACTTTCTTTCACAGAACAGAATGAGTGTTCCCTGAGCTGAGCAGAGGAGGCTGGCTCTCCCGGCAGAAAAGGACTGAAGGAAGGAACAACTGAAAGCAAACAAGAGATTGGTCATTTCAAAGTTACTTGCCTTGTAAGGCAGGGCAGGGAGGCAGAACACTAGGAAGAGACTGTTCCATCAGGCAGGTTACCTGAGGTTAGCGGTAGGATTACGGCAGAGGGAATCTGCTTAGCGTGCCAGTAGAAACTGGTTCCTCTTAGGAAATCTAGCTGTTATCTCCTCATCCTGATCTCTCAAAGGTGAAATAAACGGCTTAGTTTCCTCTTGGTGGCACAGTACCTCAGCGTGACGTGTTAGCCTGGTCTTCCGGGTTAAGCTTGGGAGTTTAGCCTGGAATGCTGGCCTCCTGGAAATGGGACTTAGTGCTTTGAAGTCCTGCATTGTCTTGGTGGGACCAAGATAATGCATCTTTTTCTTCCACATACATTGAAGCCGTGGTGATGTAAAGTCAAGGGGAGGTGGCGGCAAGGTTAGAGGCACAACACTCTTTAACTCTATAGGAAGTAGCCCACCAATGGGTGGCTGTATCCTAAACTCAGTCCCACTTCTAAACCAGCTAGAGAGCCAGCCATTTTGTTCCACTTAACCTTACCCCCCAATCTTGTGTGTGTGAGTGTGTGTGTGTGTGTGTGTACATGTGTGGGCACCAAGAATCAAAGCCAAGCCCTCATACACGATAGGCTTAAGTGTCCTACCACCGAGCTACAGCCCCAACTCTAAGCCTTGTTTGATCTTAGCATCATCCTATGAGTCTCTGTGAGACGGTTGCTGTCCTTACCAAAGGACGGTGTGGGGCTCAGAAGGGCCCACTGAGATGCCCAAAGTGCTGGGCCAGCCTGCAGTGTATGAGACCTATCTCATCCTTCCTGAAGGGCACCTCTTCTTCCTGCAGATCTGTGTGTCCTGGATGATGAACAGAGAATTCACGTTTCTGTTTCCAGAAGGCCAGACACTGGCCAAATCTGTGACTCTACAGATCAGAACTGTGAACGGTGGCAACTTTAGAATCCACAGAGACAACACTGCCTTTCAGAGATTGTTGTGGAAATTACTTTAGCTATGTAAAGCTGTGTTACACTTGTTTTATGCTGCAGAATATTACTGTGTGTAAAGGTGTGTTACATTTGGTTATGCTATATTTCTTTAACAATATAAAGATGTGTGTTTAATTATGTAGAGATGTGTTGCTGTTTCACCTTGCCTGCCTAAGGCACATGATTGGTCTAATAAAGATCTGAACAACACCATACATGGGTGGACACGTATACACATACACAACAAATAAGTTTAAACCATAGCGGGAAGGCTCTGAGCAGACATTAGAAGGGACTTTCTGATCATGAAAACCAAGAAGACTAAAGGAGAGAAGGCTGTATTTTCAGAGATGTGTAGAGAAAAGCTCAGCTGCTATGAGCTGGGGGAATGGTGGCTCGTACTAAATTCCCAGCACTCAGAAACTGGGGGTAGGGGCTGGAGAGATGGCTCAGGGGTTAAGAGCACTGACTGCTCTTCTAGAGGTCCTGAGTTCAATTCCCAGCAACCACATGGTGGCTCACAGCCATCTGTAATAAGATCTGATACCCTCTTCTGACTTTCAGGGATACATGTAGGTAGATGCTGTATACATAATTAATAAATAAACCTTTTAAAAAAAAGAAAGAAAGAAACTGGGGCGAGAGGATTGTCACTGAGGCCAGCCTGGGCTATAGGACAAGACCCTGTTTCAAAACAAAGCAAGTGATTACCTGGTGAGCAGGCCAGCATAGAGTGCTGTGGAGACAAGAATGAAGACCAGGGTTAGAAGAACTCCCTTTGAGCCTCCAGCTAAGGGAAAAATATATAAACACAAAGTGGAACTAACTTATTTTTAATTGAATAACCATTGCTTACAATTTGGGATGATTTCAACAATGCTTCTTGTATTTCTATTTTGGCTCTCTAGGGCAAATTTGAAGTTTCCTGGTAATTTATAATTTTAACCACAGGTTTCCTGAGGCAGTAAGTTTATATGGGAAAAATAGTCCACTCTGAATCTCAAAAAAAAATTCCTATGGTATAATTTGCCAATCACACTAAACACACATGTCATTATCTCATAAGCTCATAATTGCCGACTCCTTTAACCCCGACATCTTGGAACAGGTAGTTCTCATTCAAGGAACAGATCATGGCCTTCCCTGAGCCAACCCAGCTTCCCTGAATGACGGGTGGAGACGCCTGAAGAGGAACTCACCCTCCACTTCGGGTTCTGTGGCTCAAAGCTGGTGCCTTCTTTAGAATGTCTTTGTTTATTTTTTTGTTTGTGGAGGCAGGGTCTCACTGCACAGTCTGTTTTGTCTGGGCTGGCCTTGAACTCTGGACTCTCCTGCTTCAGCCTTCTGAATAGTGAGTTGGGACGTCAGGTGGGCACCAACACTCCCAGCCCTCTTATTGGGTTAGATGCTGTTGTCTTTTTTTTTTAGTTATTTTACTTTTGTGTGTGTGTGTGTGTGTGTGAGAGAGAGAGAGAGAGAGAGAGAGAGAGAGAGAGAGAGAGAGGTATATATAGGCAGGCTCATCACAGCTTCAGAGAGATCAAAAGACAGTTTTCAGGAGTTGGTTCTGTTTTTCCAAAGTAGGTTCCAGGAATCAGTTTCAGGTCCTCGGGCTGGCGTGGCAAATGTTTTTTTTCCAAGTCTGATCTTTTGTATACACAGGGAGCCACTGACTTACTCCCAGATGCAAACTTTGGAAGCCTTTCTGGTAGATGACGGATTTGCATGTATCTGGATGCACTTGGGCCTTCTCTATGTTTAGGAGACAAAGAGGTAGATCTGGGAGGCTAAGTCAAGACCCCCTAGATACTTCATCTTAAGCTGGCCAGGTGGCAGAGTGCAGAAACAGATTTCATCAGTATCAAGACTGGATCACAGAACAGAACTTCGAGTCCCAGCCCTTCTCATATTAGGGCACCCAGAACAAATGACAATACAATAGGACAGGTACCCTCGGGGAAAATACCTCACACTTTTTTGGGGAACCATTCAAGTGGTTTCAGCCATTCTCCACTTTCCCTGGGCACCCACTGACTGGTGGACCAATATTTTGTACCACCTATTCGAAGGCTCTGGAATAGAAAAAAAAATGGTTATGGCATTGGACGGAAGGGCCTCTGAATTCGAAATGCTTCGATGTAAGTTTTGGCACGGTTGCTCTTACTCCTTACCTCAGTTCCCTCACTCGTGGTAATGGTGCTAATTCATAGTACCTACTTAAAGAACCTGACCTGAAGATCAAATGAGTCAACCCGCGTCTGGAGCTTAGAAAAACCAGCATGGAGCAGCCCTGACCACGTGACAATTGCTGCTATGGCTACCTTAGTTGGGGGCCAAGGGTGTCTCACTCCAAATCCGAATCTTGCTCTAACCCTTCTTCCTTACGTACCTGTTTCTCCCCCCACCATCCCTAAGGTGGTTGTGAATCCTAACAGGAACCAGGAAAAGGGACCTGGTCTTTAAGGCAGAGATTCACACCCAGCTCCCCTTCCTTCACCCTACAATGCACAACTCCATAAGCCACCTCTGTACTCACTACTCAGGCCTTCAAGCTTCTCCTGGGTTGACCAGATGACTGAGAGGTGTTCTGCTCCAAAACGTTATCACTGTTACGGTGTAGAAGTATCTCTCTCTCTCTCTCTCTCTCTCTCTCTCTCTCTCTCTCTCTCGTGTGTGTTATTTGCAGTCTCTATCTGTGCTCTGTGTGTGTGTGTGTGTGTGTGTATGCACATGGCAGAAGCTCAGCGACAATTAACACCAAACAAGTTGGTGCTTTTTGTTTCCTGTGAATCAAAACCCTGCAACATGCCCCCACCTGCAGTAAGAACACACCTTCCATTTGCAGACCCTGCCTCCAACAGCGGAATTCTAAATTGGAGCCATTTCTGCTACCTCAAGAATAAATCCGTAAGTATATCTCCTAGGCAACGCCTTGTTAGCTTTGCTACTCAAAGCTCTTAAAAATAATAAAACCACACTTTTTTTTTAAATAAACAGTAATTCAGGCCTCTCACTTAAGGCTCCCACTTAATTAGCGTGAATTGCCAGAGTGTGATGCTCACTTCTACCCATATGAAGATATTATATGAATACTGCAAACTTACACACGCCCATCAAAAAATACACTTAAAAATGCTACTTTCCACTATCTCGGGTGATTCCTCCTAGCTCTATTTAGAGGTAGTTAGAACATGCACATCCTTCTTGCTATTAAAAATTGATGCTAGCTCACACTGTCACCCAAAAATAACACCCACAGCAACATCTCAATTTAATCCTGATCCCAGCAAGAGGTACCTTCTACTTTCACAGTTTAAGCAGAATTTTCTTTTCCCTCTCCTCTGTCCCCTAGAGGGGAGGATTCTCTGAAGCCATCTGTCACTCCTCTGAGAGAGAGAGAGCTGTGTTGCTTGTGCAGAGTCCCAAGAGACTGTCCTGGCACAATGAAGGTGCCCAGACAGGACTGTGGAGTCTGTGGGATCTGGATGAACAAAGCTCCAGCCTGCAGGACACCGTGGTCTTACTGTTTTCATTGACATAATGCCCTTCTCTGGTGGAGCCCAGACAGGCTGTGTGAGAAAGTCCTTCCTGGAGTTTGGATACCTACCACAGGCTCAAATGACTGCCCATCCCACAACGCAAGGAGCGAAATGATTTTAAAGACTCGGAGAGAGCTCCTTACCCCTTCCTGGGAATGGATGGAGCAAAGCCAAGTCCAACAACTCTAAGAGCTCACCAGCTTCGTGTGTGTGAGTGAAGGCTACTCCAGGGCAAGCAGCAGTATTGTGCCCAAACCTACATCCTAGAGAAGGAAAGATAAACGTGGCCAGGACTTTTATTGCTCTCTGCCTTTGACAAATGGCCGTGGTTAGTCCACTAACAACAAAAAAACAACTCACAGGCAGTCAAGGAGCCCTTTGAAGAAAAGTGTATTTTGTCATCTCTGGGGGCATAGCCATCACTAAAGCAAAGGAAAATAGTTCCTGAGTGTGTCTTGGACCAACTAGGCTTCCCCATGACTTGCAGCAGTCCTGGGGAAGACTCTATAATGCCGCCCAAGGACACTCAGGTCCTAATCCCCAGAGGCTGGAACGCTACCTCTGATGACAGAAGGGATTTGGGCAGACGTCACTGTGTCAAGGATCTTAACGGTGTATTCATTCCTATCTTGTTAAGGACAGAAGGATTTATTTTGGCTCACAGGTGTGAGCGCAATCCAGGACAGCAGGGAAGGTCCAGGGAGGAGTGTGAGGCGGTTGCAGAGACAACGTAGATTTCTGCTCAGTTTGCTTCTTCTTTTCTATCTCAGTCTAGGACTCCAGCCCACAGATGGTGCCACCCACATTTAGGGCGGGTCTTTCTTCCTCGGTTTACCCAGGCTAGAAAAACTCTCTCACTGACGTGTTCAGAGCTTTGTCTCCTAAGTGGTTCTAGATGCTGTCAAGAGAGGTGGGAGTGGCTAGAACATAACAGTGGGAGTGGTTAGAATGGTGGGCATGGCTGGAACTGAGCCTCTTGTAGCCTAGACTGGCCTCAAACTCACTATATGACTGTATTGGTCAGGGTTTTCTAGAGTTACAGAACTTATAGAATGAATCTCTCTCTCTCTCTCTCTCTCTCTCTCTCTCTCTCTCTCTCTCTCTCTCGTGTGTGTGTGTGGGGGGGACTTATTGGAATGACTTATAGGGCGCCTGTCATCCCGTCTCAAGATCCAGATCAAAAGCGTGTCATCTTCTTGCCTCAAGATTCGGAACACAAGCGTGATCCATCCCTGGACTGCAGTGTGTTCCAGATACAGTCAAGCTGACAACTAAGAACAGCCACCCCAGCACCCAAGGCTGGCCTTGAACTGCTGACCCTCCTGCTTTTGCTCTCCCAAGTGCTGTGATTACAGGCGTGCACCCCCAACCCAGCTCCACCATCAATATTGACCATCACAGACGGGTAGATGATTCCCAAATTAATCTGTGTGGACTATCTATATATGACTATATAACCATAACACAAGCGTCCTTAGTAGAAGGACTAACTATGGAAAGGCTAGTGACAAAAGACCTAAAAGCAGACTTTAGAATCATATGCTTTGAAAATGGAGAGGCCACGAGGCAAAGAATCTAGGCAGCCACTAAAAGTCCAGGACAGATCTCCTCTGTGGCCCCCAGGGAAAACCAGTCCTTACAGCTTGGTCTAAGCCAGGTGAAGCTGATCTCACAAGCCTGGCCATTCTTCCAAACTGTTAATGCTCACACTGCTGTTCGTGCTGGTTTGCTGTCTGTTGCTGGGACCAAAACACTGATCAACACCAGCTTGAGGAGGAAAGGGTTTACTTCAGCTCACACTCCATCATGAAGGGACGTCAGGGTAGGAATCAGGGAAGGAACCTGTAGCCAGGAACTGAAGCAGATGCCGTGGAGGGGTGCTGCTGACTGGCCTGCTCCCTGCCTGGGATTTCTTATGTCACCCAGTACCACATGCCTCTGGTGGGCTGGACCCTCTCACATCAATCATTAATCAAGACTTAGGTACATAGACTTACAACCATAGACCTACCTACACCAATCCGAAGGAAGTATTTTCTCAATAAGGGTTCCTTTTCCCAGATGATCCTATCTTGGGTAAAGTTGACCAAAAACTAACCATCACCAAGTTGCAGTTATTTGTTAGAAAAACTCCTATGCTTTCCAAATACAAGAGAGGCTTCAGTTGCACGCCTCCCTTGGTGGCAGAGGCAAGCCTAGGGGACCAGAAGAGCGTCCATTCTCCTCTGAGCAGATACTGTAACAGACCGTGATCCACTGACCAACACTGATGGCACCTGGAGCTGAGATGGATGAGGGATAGAGACTTCACGGAGAAATTTCATGCTTCGCTGGTCGTGTGTTCCAATTTAGCCCTTAAACCTTGTATGGCAGATACAAGCACTCCTCTCTCTCTCTCTCTCTCTCTCTCTCTCTCTCTCTCTCTCTCTCTCTCTCCTGTCCTGGGGCTTGAACCGAGGGTGTGTGCTTATTGGGCAATCATTCTACCAACTGGGCTACATTCCCAACTGCTAGTTATTTCTGACCAGGTGCTCTCAGTTACAAACAATGGGAAATTCCATGCAAACAGGCACAAGATACTTTATCGAGACATTTGGAGCAGCTCAGTTTCGGAAGACAATTGCTGCAAAGCCCGAGTTCAATCCCCAGGACCTACATAGTAGAAAGAAAGTACCAACTCCCGAAAGTTGTCTTCCGGCCTCCATCTGTGCACCAAGGCACTCCTGTGCAGATAGGCACACACAATAAATGGAGAGCGGGCAGGTTATCAGCTTTGGTTAAACTAGGGTTTGAAGTGGGACTGACTTCTGTCTTCTAGGGAGGACCGTTCTCATGACCTAAACAACACAACCAGGGAGGGCTGTTTTGTTTTCTCTCCATTTCTCAGCTCTGTCTCACCAGGCTCTACCCACACCAGGTCCTCTTCTAGTGACCCTAAGAATGGCCACTGGGATAGGTGATGGTCCCAACCCAGAACCAATTGAGAAACAACCAATAGAGAAGGGGCAGGGGCAATTTAAGTGCTGATTGGCTTACAGCAATCACGTGTTCCCAACCTAGCACTGAAATCAGAATCACCTAGATTCGAAGAATCTAACAGAAAATGGGAGGGAGAGAAATTCCTCACAGAAAATTGGAAATATTGGGAAGAAGAGGGGAGAATGGGTATGGATTATGGGCATAGGATGGATACGGAGAGCCCACAAACGAAAGCTTGCAAATCACATGAGGTTTTATTGTCAATGGCTTTTTTTGAGCTGAAATGAGCAAATTTTCTACCCTCCTTTATATTTATTTCCTGGAGTGAATAACCTTACAAGGGCTGCTTGCTTAATTGGATCCAACACTCCTTAGCCCTCCTGGGAACAGGGCTCTTCATTAAGCCTCCAGGGGTTTGAGATGCCAGTTCTTGTGTCTGTAATTCCTGGAAAGAAGCAGAGCCGCGGTGCTGCCCTTGATGAATCCCAGGCCAATTGTCTAGGCTGTAGATTATCACTGCCCCTCCTTTTACTTATCACTGCTACTTACCCTGTAGCCGCCCCCTTGTAGCTTGTTAATGGAAGAAGGAAGGAACGGGACAGAGCGGGAGAAGGAAGGAAAAGCAGACAGGCAAACCCAAAACAGCCAGTTTAACTCTTAACCAATCCTGGAAGATTTTTCAAGAAAGAAGGTGAAAGAGGGTTATGACTTGGGAGTATCTTGAGTTTCCGTGATCTGTTAGATCTGGAATAACTCTTTCCCTCCCCTATCTTCCTTCCAGATCTTCAGATAGCTGAATCCAGAAAAGCACCTGTTGAGGAATCCCAAGGAATCCAGGACAGTTCCCTTAGGCAACCAGACATTTCCAGTGGCTTTCATTCCTCCCTGTTCTTCGTTCGCCAGGTGTATCAAGTCACTGACAAAGCCAGGCGGGGCTCAGGATTCACTGCCACCATTCTCGATTCAAAGTCCAAGTGATGCAGACCAAAACATCCGTGTGGGCTCGCGCATTTGATCCTCGGAACAGCTCTGTGATGTTTGCCAGGTTCGTGTTTCCAGAGGAGAAAACTTTTATTAGTTGCCTTGACTGGTTCCAGGGTTGACCTCAAACTCCTGTTCTTCTTGCCTTGGCCCATCCACATCATTCCGTGAATTAGAGGCATCAGCTTTAGCTGTGAAATGGATGGAAATGTTCTCAGATCCAGACCCTAGGCCCACATCCAACTTGTCAGTCTGTGGGAGCCCACAGACGTGAATTCAGTCTACCTTGACCAAAGATCAAAGTTCAGACCTGTTCTTGCTCCTTCAAGGTTATAACAGGAGGTGTGACCCAGCAGGTGGCTACTAACAGGCTGTTTTGACCTAGGGTGTGGTTACTTGATGCTTCCTGCACTGAGAAGGTGATTACATTGTAACACAATAAAAAAGTCTTTTGTCTCCTCCCCCTCCTCTTTGGATTGGGGTACATAAAGCCTACCAGAAATAAACAAGGGCAAATTCAATATTCACTGTGTTGCCTTCCCAACTCTATCCTGTGTCTCTGTCTTTTCTTTTGTATCTTTATTTTCTATACCTGACATTTCTTTTTTTTTAAATTAATTTATTTATTTATTATGTATACAATATTCTGTCTGTGTGTATGCCTGCCGGCCAGAAGAGGGCACCAGATCTCATTACAGATGGTTGTGAGCCACCATGTGGTTGCTGGGAATTGAACTCAGGACCTTTGGAAGAGCAGTCAGTGCTCTTAACCTCTGAGCCATCTCTCCAGCCCCCTACCTGACATTTCTTAATCCTCATGTTTCCCTCCAAGCATGGATGAATGAGCTGGGTTGGACCAGGCTGATGTTGTCTCCCAGGTGCTGAATATAGCACCGATCTTGGTAGAAACTAGGGGCTTGGGACATGGTGTTTCCTTTCACCAGCAATGTGGCTTGACTCATGTTACCTGCATGTTTTTAGGCAGAGAGTCAGGAAATGCTGACTCCCAGTGATGCTCAGAGGGTCACAAGCAGTACGTCCCCTTCAGCATATCAGTAACAACTGTTCTCACACTTGCTGAACGCTGCCTGGACTAGCAACAGAAAAATGAGCTCCAAGCACCTTTGTACCTGTGATCAACAAGGAAAGTGAAGACTGTCCCAGCTTCAGTTACCTCTCCTGGAAGCACAGACCTCCGCAAACAACAGAGCTGTCCCGGGGACTGTAGAACGATTCTATTCGGTTGTGTTATAAGCTGTGCTCCAGGTTTGGGTAGTAATATTGATAATGGTGACAATGAGTCCTGATTTCACCCTTTTTTTGATCACTTTTCCATCCCTCTGACAAAGCCTTGTGCTGATGCACTTACAGCGAATGATAAAAGGTTTATTTGGTTCCTCTTTTTAGGGTTTTTAGTACATGACTGGTTGTCACTTTGGCTTTCTGTGGCAAACCCACAGTGGAACAAAGCTACTTGCCTCGTGGTAAGAAAGAGAAGAAGGGGGTTGGGATCCCCTGTGAGGACACAAACCCACTGATCTAAACGTCTCAGACAGTGCCCTGTCTCTCATGGTCTCCTCCACCTTCTCATAGCTTCACGCCGAGGACCACACTTTTAACATGACCTCTGAGGAACATTCTGGATTCATACCTCAGCATGAACCTCCCTTTTAATAGCGACAAATAATCAGTGAATAAGCTGACTTGGGGAAGGAGTCGATTATAATTGCACCCACAGGTCAGATTCCTCATGAGGGCAGCTCACTGCAGAAAACTCTCAAGTCTCAACTCTCTTTGTTTCTGGTTAAATAAGCAGATGTCTTCCATCCCCACCAAGGGACATGTCATCTCTGTCATGACTTTCATTGTCATTGGCCCTTCTGCCAATTTAGAACTGGATTAGAAATATCTGCTCTGGGTTGCATGATGTCATTTGCTTCTCCAGTGTCATTGTTGACCTAATACAGGCACCAGGCCCTGTGCAAAATGCTATTTATCTCCGCCCCACGAAGTCATCCGTATTGGAAGGATAAGTTTTGGCTGTTATTACTGTCTCAGTTTTACATAGGAAGAGACCAAAGCCCAGGAAAAAATAGTGACTGTAACTTTCCCAGGGTCACGATGCTTGGTAAAAAAGGGACAGAGTCACGTTCCAAAGAGGAACATACCTGACTCTGCGTTCCCTAACTCCTGAGTATCACGGCTTCTTCATCCCAGAAAACGCGAGAGATACAGCCATGCTAGGCTGTGTTTCCCTCGGCCCAGAGGTACAGGTTCTTTGCTGGATTCTGGAGCGGTGAACCTCCTTCAGGTGTGTTCACTGAGCCCCACAGGTTCATGTAGAATTCTAGAAGAGAATCCATTGCCTGCAATCCAACAGGTTCCCAGATGAAGGAGCGGAGTGGATCCTTGCATCAGCCGCGCTCAGAGACTGAGGTTTAATTGCCCTGCAAGCAGCTTGTTAGACGCTGCCCTGGCGGATGAGGAGAACGGCAATAGAATCAGCCAATTAAGCAGCCAATGGTGCTGAACTAAATGTGACCTCCGACTTAATTGTGGATGTCAGTTTCTCACCAGCCTAGATTTGGGGGGAAGAAAGGAAGGGTGAGGGGAGAGTGAGCGGGAAGGGGTCTCGCAGGCCCTCCTTTGTTTGTTAAGGGGACGGTAGCATCAAGGATTCTGGGATTTCCAGTAAAGTTGGAGAAAGTGGCCTGTCTCCTTGCTGTAGCCCCAGGCAACTGGCAGGAAGAAGTCCAAGCTTAGAATAAAAATGGGCCTGGCCTTATCGGTTAAAGGAAGTATTTCTAAACAGGCCTGAGGCTCAGTCTCGGGGCACATTTCTGAGGAGGAGACAATAGCAGAGCTGCATTTTTCTGGCTCGTGTGAAATGGAAACTTCTTTCCTCTGGGCTCACAAGGCTAGCTTGGTGCAGAGCCCCCTTCAGTCCCCTCCACATATCAGAAAGGCAGCTGAAGTCCCGCGTCCAGAATCGAACAGTGTGGTTACGGGTTCAAGATGGGAAGAGCTGGCGCCATCTCCGCGTCTAGTGGGAGTTGCCAATTTGGCTGCTTCTGCCCTGCTGGGGGGCAGCTGGGGAGGCATGGTGGTTAGCTTAACCTACAAGAAACAGTGTGCCCATCAGTGAAGGGGCACAGCTTCTATCGTGCAGCACCCTCAAAATCAACCCTAGTTCTGAGGCCAAGTGTTTCTGGAGAGCTTCAGCAAGGCCCATGCATGTCAGAGTCCTAGGGGTTGGCTGGTCTGCCAGTGAGAAGCCCCTCTGGGGCAATCTTGACTCCAGAGCAGCCGTGCTGATATCTGAGACTCTTCCTAACCAACTCCGCCTCCTAGCAGTATAAATTTATAGTTATGAAGTAGCAACAAAATAATTTTATGGTTGGGAGAAATCACAACATGAGGAACTTTACTAAGGGGGTAGCAGCATTAGGAAGTTCTGCTTGCATGTCTGCCTGCAGGTCAGAAGAGGGCACCAGCTCTCACTACAGATGGTTGTGAGCCACCACGTGGTTGCTGGGAACTGAACTCAGGACCTCTTGAAGAGCAGGCAGTGCTCTTAACTGCCTAGTCATTTCTTCAGCTCCAAAAGAGGACTTCATGCTGCTGGCTTCTTAGGAACACAGGATGTGAACAACACTCAGCATTGTTATAAGGGATGTATGTATGCTTCCGTGGCACAGAAGTGCTAGCCAGAGTGCACCTAACCCTCAGCAAACATGAAAACTTTCCCAAAGTATCTTTGCTTAAAGTTGTAGGAACAGAATTGTTACTTATGAGAAACAAACACTTAAAAGATTGAAGATATTTGTTTTTATTCTCCTAGCCATTTTGGGTAGTTTGAAAATCGTGGCTCTCTTACAGATGAATACATTTTTAACAAAGCTTCATAGGACCCACATCATCTTTTAGGTCATATTTCTTTTCTTTCTATGTCTCTATAACTTCTTTTTCTTTTTTCCTTTTATTGGGATGATGTAGTGAGTAGCCCAGTCTGATCCTGGAATTCATTATATAACCTCCAACTTGCAGTAATTCTCCTGCCTCAGCCTCCCAAGTTCTAGGAGTATAGGCATAAGTCACTACATCAAGGTAGTTTGTTGGGGGGGGGGGGTTGTATGTTTGTTTTTCTAACTGTAAACCTTTCCTAAGGGCACTCTTTCTATGGGGGGAGTATCACAAAATTGGCCCCAAGCTAATGAAGAATTCTGCGAACCTTCTTCACCTCTCCCTACACTATTTTAGGAGTTATAGAGGTGTGCCCTGGGGGAGCGGCATGTCCTCTCTGAGCTCCAGGGCTGTGGCAGTCTATTAGGAAAAACCTGCCTTTGCGTCTGAGCATTGGCAAGCAGAATGTCCCTTGTCTGGTGCACAGTCGGGGTCTCCATTATAGAGAACTCAGCGCTGGTAGCCGCTGGGCTTCCGGGGCCCCTGCTCCCCAATTTCTGCAGCAGGCCTGAACCTGTGCCCGGCCACTAGTCCTGGGGCCCCGTCCCCTTGGAGCCCGGCTGGAGGGCCACTGCCTTTGAAATCAGAGGAGGGCGGCGAGTGGCAGCTGTGTTTGTTCTCTAAATTAAAGGTTGAATCATTAAAATTACTGTTTTCCTGGGAATAAAGAGATTTAAACAGGCCTCCTTTCTCCCCCGCTGCCTCTCTCCTCTTTTTCTAATTTGTCTCCCAAGGACTCCAGCTCTGCGTTAAATAGCAAAGGATTATCTGTGTTTCCATCTTGGGACCTGTGTGGCTCCACAACAACCCCAGGCCTTATCTGAGCCGCCTGGGGGCCAGCGGCCACTGGGGCTGAATTCTTTCCAGTATTAACCGCCATTCAGATGGAGAGAGTGGGGGCCCTCGTGGTGGCCTCAGACCTTTCTTAGGTATTTTTCCTCGCCATCTTCGCCATCTTCCGTGGAAGGAAGATTGGGTAACTTGAGAACTCGAGACTTTACTAAAGAGAGGAGGGGGAACCTGTAAAATGAGCATTGTGAAAAGTGCTTAGGAGAGCACTGTGCTAGGTCAAAGCACAGAAGGTACTCAGTTAGTTACCTAGTCAAAGCACAGTGTGTACTCAGTTAGTTAGTTACCTAGTCAAAGCATAGGAGATACTCAGCTAGTTAGTTACTAGTCAAAGCACAGTAGTACTCAGCTAGTAGTTACTAGTCAAAGCACAGTAGTACTCAGCTAGTAGTTACTAGTCAAAGCACAGTAGTACTCAGCTAGTAGTTACTAGTCAAAGCACAGTAGTACTCAGCTAGTAGTTACTAGTCAAAGCACAGTAGTACTCAGCTAGTAGTTACTAGTCAAAGCACAGTAGTACTCAGCTAGTAGTTACTAGTCAAAGCACAGTAGTACTCAGCTAGGTACTTGGTCACTGGTAACATATATAAGGCCTATGAAGATGTTGTCATGAAGAGTCAAACATATATTTAGAGAATGGTGCAATCGGAGGGTTGGATAAAGTGGTGGTTCTGGGAGCATTTATAAACTAGCAGGGCCTCATACCACGCACACACAGTACGACATCAAGTGGTACACAACAACCGTCTAAAATGATGGTACAGTTGCCTCACCCGTGCCATGTCCTGTGACCTCACCTGTAGCTGTTTCTTTCATTCTCCGTTTGCAGGAAAACAAAGATGTCCCTGGCTATCCAGCTAGTAAAAGCCCAAAACGGTTGTGACTCCTTAGCTAGCTCCAAGAAGTCAAAGGAGGGTCCCCTCTGTTGCTGTGCACACAGCGCTGCCACGATGGTGCCCAGGTGAGGCCGGTTGTTGGCAGCCACACCCTCCATCTGCGATGGTTTGAAGGCAGAGTTCACATCTTCTTGTGTACGCCCCTAGAGTGGCTGGTACAGACCCTGCTGAGGAGGACATTCAACTAGAAGTTCTTAAATACCTGCAGAGAATTCCAGCTGTCTGCACCCCAAATTCCTTCTGTCAGTCCTGTTGATTGACATCACGCCCTGTTTCCTCTACTGCGGCAAGAGGGTGAACCTGTTGTCTATTTTACGAAAACATCCTGGACAGTTAGTCATCCATTGCTAAGAGCATGGAGAATAGAAAACCACATCTAATACAGTCTCATGGGCGCCTGGATCTCTGTAGCAAATCAGGAGACGCTGGCTTTCTTTCTTTCTTTCTTTCTTTCTTTTTTTCCTTCCTTCCTTCCTTCCTTCCTTCCTTCCTTCATTTCTTCCCCTCTTTCCTTCTTTATCTCTCCCCTTCCTTCCCTTTCTTTCTTTATCTCTTTTCTTTCTTTCTTTCTTTCTTTCTTTCTTTCTTTCTTTCTTTCTTTCTTTCTTCAGTAGGACAATCATGCTTTCAAATCGGCATGGAGGGCAGACCCCATGAAAAAAGTGCTAAACGGCCCAGGACGTCAAAGCTGAAGAGGAAATCTGGGCCTAGAGGTATCTCGGGATAATCTATCAGGATGGGAGAACTGACCCTGTGCCTAAGGAAGACTTCCACAATTGAAGAATACATCCTCACTCTTCATCACCAGAGGGAGGAGGAGGAGAAAGAAGTAACAGCAGTGTTTACTGTTTGAAAACTAACCATGAGGGCTGGCTGGATGGCTCCATGGATAAGGGAATCTGTCCAGCTCTGAGGACCTGATTTCAAACCCGGAATCCACATCACGGGAGGATAGAACTGACTTCTCCAAGCTGTTCTCTGTTCTTCGCATATGCAGGGTGGCCTACGCACATACATGAACCAAATAGATGATAGACAGACAGACAGACAGATAGATGATGGATAGATCAATAGATAAATGATAGATCGATAGATAGATAGATATAAAAATATTAAAACATTTAAAAATGATACTAAACCTTATAACAGGGGCAAGGAACAAAAGAAAATGAGCTCTCCCAACCAAGACTAAAAACAAGTGGACTCTGAATTGCCCACTAAAAAATTTGTAAACTGGATGGTGATGGCGCACACCTTTAATCCCAGCACTCGGGGAACAGAGGCAGGTGGATCTCTGTGAGTCTGAGGCCAGGCTGGTCTACCTAGTGAGCGCTAGCACAGCCAGGGCTGCACAGGAAAACCCTGCACACACACACAAAGAGAGAGAGAGAGAGAGAGAGAGAGAGAGAGAGAGAGAGAGAAAGAGAGAGAGAGAAGAAAAGAAAAGAAAAACCCTAAACAGAAACTTGAGTGAGGAAAGCAACCAGTCCTACTTCATCCACAAGGTCAGACAACAGTCAGGCCCTGCATCTTAAAGTCCTAAGTGAAGTGAGCAGCTATAATCCTAGCCCCCAGAAGACTGAGGCAGGATGATCATCAGTTCAAAGCCATCCTAGTAAGCATAGAAAGGCCCCATTTAAACAAATAAAATAAAGATACAACATAGACCTCACGTGAACAACCAAGCAGTTTCCCAGCATGCCGTGCTGAGCTGGAAGGAGGCAGCTGGTGCCAGGCAGCCATGCCCTCTTGCTTTCCTCCTGACATTTGATACCCCACCCCCACAAGCCCATATTATTTAACGATGTGGAACTGCCCTTTCCTCCAAAACCGAGATCCAATGAGCTGTTCATTCCTGGTTCCCACAGGTGTGTGCTGGTTTGAGCCACTCTGGCTGCTGAGAAGCTGCAGGTGGAAATTTAGAGAGGGAAGGGTGGGCCTCTCTAGGTCAAAGAGACTGGGGGAACAGCTGCGATTGAGGGGTATCTGTTGCAGTCTCCTGATCTGACAGAAACCAGTTGCACAAATTAAGATTGGTTTTAGTTGAGCATTGTGGGGTGTGTGTGTGTGTGTGTGTGTGTGCACATGTGGAGGAGGCCCAGGACTGAAGTCAGGTGTTATTACATGTGGTGCGTGTGTGTATATGCGTGTGTGTGCACATGTGTGGAGGCCCAGGACTGAAGTCAGGTGTCATCCTCCATCCCTCTCCATCTTACTGTTTGAGACAGAGTGCCTCACTGGACCTGAAGCCTCCTGATTCAGCCAAGCTGACTGGTCAGCGAGCTCCAGAGATCTGCCTAGCTCTGCCTCCCCAGGGCTAGGATGACAGACCTGGATTACCACACACAGCTTTCTACATGGAGGCTAGAATCCAAGCTCAGGACCTTGTGAGTGCCCAAGAAGAGCCATCCATCCCCCCACACCCAGCGGTCCCCTACTCTCTGCTTCCTGTTCAGCCAGGAAGTGATCAGCACCGTGATGCTCTGTCCCACACCAAATCAAGCCAGTATGAACTGAAACCGTGGGAACCGCTCGTCCAAGCAAGCCCAGCTTCAAGCTTTTCTCTCGGGTATTTGATGAGAAAAGTCACTGTCCAACAGCTTACTCAGGAACACTTGCTTTACCTCTTCTTCCATCTTGTCTGGTTTGTTATTTAAAGAACATAGATGTGCATGCTGATCTCTGTGAGTTCGAGGCCAGCCTGGTCTACAGAGGGAGTTCCAGAACAGGCTCCAAAGCTACAGAGAAACCCTGTCTCAAAAAATTTACAAAAAACAAACAAACAAAAATAGTGTCATCTCAACTCCCTAGACCTCAATATACATCTTACTCAAAAATAAATCTTTTCTTTTTGACCTATTATCCTGCCTCCCAGAGGTAGAAATAATTTCTTCACGTCCATCTCCTTCTTGGGTAAAGAGGACAGTTTCTCAGGCTTAGAATCAGATCAAGGAAGAGCCTCCCCTGCTGCTGGGTAATGGACTAAAAACTGCCAATCCAAGTCCTGAGCTTCCATCAGAACCCGGGTCTTGATTAGAAAGGATGGAGATTTCCCATAAACCCCTGCTTCAGTGTCTCGTGGAAGTTTGGGAGTTCCTCCACCCTTAGCACCAAGGCAGCCGCTAAGGCAGGAGAGTGTGGGCATTTCAGCTACAAGCGTGGTCTCAAGCCCCACAGGAGATCAGAGCTGCCTGGCAGCGTGTTACTGTATACGTTTCTGGGCCAGCGGGACGGTTCAGTAGGTAAAGGGGCTTGCTGCCAAGCTGACTGAGTCTGACTCCCAGAACCTACATTACAGAAAGAGAGAACTAACCTATGTCCTGACTTCCCCTCAACCCATTTCTAACTCAGCATCTCTGAGGCTGGTTTGAAAATCTGCATCTCTAACAAGTTTGCAGATGAAAAGGAGTTTGCTAGTCCCGGGCCACACTTTGGGGGGCTACAATAGACCCCACAGGTGGATCTATTTTAAGACAGATCTGACACCTGTGCCCCTGCGCCCAGTGAATGGCTGCCTGGGGTTTCAGTAGCCCTCATGCTGGGGGTCCTCTGTGTGTCGGCGAGAATGGAGTCGTTTTTTGGAGGCTGGCACACTCGAGCCTCGGTTCATCCATTCTTACAAACAGATCGCTGTTGTTTGCTTGTTCCTGTAGCTCGGCTGTGCTCCGACAGAACACGGAGCGAGCGGAGCAAGCAACTGGCTAAAGCAGACGGGGGCCTGGCACAGCACCTTTGTGTGAATTAGAAAAAGATGAGTCTCTGAGCAGAGGATGGGAAAGGACATCTCCTCACAGCTGTACGGGAGGCCCTGAGGAGAAGAGAAGAAAGCCAGCCAAGCCCTGGGACAAGCCCTGGGACAAGCCCTGGGACAAGCCCTGGGACAAGCCACAGTTCCTCTGACTCAGGACACCATTCTCTAAAGGTCAGGGCTGGTTGTTTTTGAGTGAAATCATCCGTATGTTCCAGGCTGCCCATTCTCTTTTTTAAATTGTGTGATGGTGGTGTGTGTGCGTGTGCACACATGTATGTGTGTGGTGTATGTAGTGTGTATTGTGTGGTGTGTGTGTATTGTGTGGTGTGTGTGTATGTGCGTGGTGTATGTGTATGTGTGTTATGTATACAGTATGTGTGGGTATGTGTGCGTGTGCACACATGTATGTGTGTGGTGTGTGTGTTGTGTGTGTTATGTATACAGTGTGTAGGGGCATGTTATGTGTACGATGTGTGTATGTGTGTATGATGTGTGGTATGTGTGTGTTATGAGTAAGATGTGTGTGTATGTTATGTGTATGGTGTGTACATGCGCATGAGTATGTTATATGTATAGTGTGTGTCTATGTGTATGGTGTATGTGTGCATGTGCATATGTTACGTGTATGGTGTGTGTGTATATGTCTGTGGTGGTGTGTGTATGGTGTGTGTGTCTATGTTAAGTATATGGTGTGTGTATGTGTGTTTGACGTGTGGTATGTGTGTGCATGTGTGTGTATGTTATGTGTATGGTGTGTGTATGTGTATATGATGTGTGGTGTATGTGTGTGCATATGTTATATATATATGGTGTGTATGCGTTATGTTATGTGTATGGTGTGTGTATGACATGTGGTGTGTGTGTACATGTGTGTGTATGTTATGTATGTATGTTATGTGTATGGTGTGTGTGTGTGTGTGCATGCATAAGAGGACAACTTCCAGGAATCAGTTCTCTGCATCCACCATGTGGACTGCAGGGATTAAACTCAGGTTGGCAGGCTTCCAAGGCACAGAACTTTACCTGCTGAGCCCTCTTGAGGGCCCTGCTCCTCTTTATCCTTCTCCCTTGGTTCCCCAGGTTTGGGGACCACAGGCAAGTACCACCATGCTCAGCTCCTAGAGGACCAGATTTATGTCATTTAATCTCTGCCTCCCAGTGAGAGTTGCACAGGGGTCCTTGGCTTGTCCCAGTGCTTGTCCCAGGGCTTGGCTGGCTTTCTTCTCTTCTCCTCGGGGCCTCCCTTACAGCTGTGAGGAGATGTCCTTTCCCATCCTCTGCTTGGAGACGCATCTTTTTCTAATTCACACAAAGGTGCTGTGCCAGGCCCCCGTCTGCTTCAGCCAGTTGCTTGCTCCATTCATTCCTGGGTTGAAGGAGTTCCACCCGGCTCTCACCCCAATCTTCCTCCCGCCTCCCAATTCCCTACCCTAGCCTTTCTCCTCTCTCCTCCCACCCCAGCCCTGGGCTGAGCCTGTCCTCTCAGCTTGTCCCTTGCCAGCCTGGCCTCCACCAGAACTGCCTGTTTCTGGTTCTGTCTAGGCTCAGACCCAAACTAGCTGGTTTTCCTGAAAAGCCATATTCCATCTCCTTCCTAGATATGAGACCAGCAGAAACTTGAGGGAGTTGACTGAAACCATCTACACCTGCTTACTTCAGAACTGTAAGTACATTCAAGAGCCCAGGGGTGATTTGAAATTAAATCTAGTGCATAGACCAAGTGGACCCTCTCGAGAAGGTTCTTCCTAGATTGTAAAACCTGATTCAGGGCACAGCCTTGCCTCAAAAACACTGGGTTTGTTTCTCAATGAAGCTGCTGCCCAGAACTCATGCTGGCCTGCTTTCTGTCTCAGTTAGGTCTCTCTTGGATTTGTATTCCTGTCTATGACTAAATTGGTCAGCCAGGGAGCCAAAGTCTCTAAACTAAGGAGTTAGCCATGTATCTCTGTCTCACCGTGGAAGGAGGAGGGTTGAATAACACCCCCCCGCTCCCCCTCCCCCCCTCCCCCCCTCCCCGCTCTCGCGCGCTCTCTCTCTCTGTTGTTGTTGTTGGTTTTTTTGTTGTTGTTGTTGTTTTTTGTTTTTGTTTTTTTTTTGTTTTGAGAAAGGGTTTTTCTGTGTAGCTTTGGAACCTGTCCTGGAACTAGCTCTTGTAGACCAGGCTGGCCTCGAACTCACAGAGATCCGCCTGCCCCTGCCTCCCGAGTGCTGGCATTAAAAGCGTGTGCTACCACCGCTTGGCTCCCACATATTAATTTAACCCATTTCTATTCATCTCTGTATTGCCCCGTGGCTTACTGGCTAAAGTTCCAGCGTCTGTCTCCCGTGGGGGGCTACGTGGCTTCTCTATGACTCCGCCTTCTTCCTCCCAACATTCAGTTTAGTCCCGCCCCCCCCAGCCTAGCGCTATTCCCCTACAGCTCTGCTACAGGCTCAACGCAGTTCCTTTATTAACCAATGGTAATCACAGCATACAGAGGGGGGATCCCACATCAGCTGCCAGAAAGAATGGCAGGTGGCTGCACCCGAGCTGGGGCATCGGTGACACCCTGGCTCGTGACAAATGTGTGGGCATCGAAGAGAACCCTGCAGTTTGCTCAACAGGAAGCAGCCCCTTTATTCTCCCTTTGGCCACAGGATGTGTTCCCGGTCCCAGCGTGACCGTACCACGTACATAAGGCTCCTTCCCTTGGTAGCCAAGGGCTTTCCTGCCAGTGCCAATGGCCACACAAGCAGGAGGGACAGGGACAGCGGAGGCTGCAGAGACCACCAAGGAACAAACGGCCACTCCTCTCTGGAGGAACAAATAGATTCGTTTTTCTCTTCCTTTGGACTCCTGTGTTCACTGCGGCAGACCTGCAGATGAGCCCAGGGGCCTCCTTCACCAATCGGTTCTTTTATAGGTTTCAGCAACTGTGGTGTGTGTGCACACATGCATGTGTATATGTGTGTGTTATAGTGTGTGGTATGTGTGTGTGCATGTGTGCGTATGTGTGTGTTATATGTGTGTGGTGTGTGTGAATGGGTGTAAGATGTGTGTGCATGGGTGTGTGGGTGTAACTGTGTGTGTAAGAGTGGAGAGGTGTGTGTGTGCATGTGTGCGTGTGTATATGTCTGTGGTGTGTGTGAGTGGGTGTAAGATGTGCGTTCATGGGTGTACTGATGTGGCATGTGTAATATGTGTGTGGCGTGTGTGTGTAAGAGTGGAGAGGTGTGAAATGTGTGTGCACGTGTGTATGGGTGTGGCGTGTGTGTGTAAGAGTAGAGAAGTGCACATGTGTACGGGTGTAGTATGTGCATGTGTCTGTGTATGTATGTATTTGTATGTGTAGTCCCTCCACCACCACACCCCTGTTCTCATTCCTATCCAGCAGGGCCTAAAATCCCACTCTTACTTTCTTAGAGGCTCCTGACTCCCCACCGGCCCACAGGATCCAGCAAAAGCCAGGTCCGTGCAGCCTCGCGGTCCTGTCCGTCCCCATCGCCCAAACCTGCAGGTGCCAGGCCACACTCTGCTTCGCAGCGCCCTCCCCATTAAAGCTGCGGAAAGGAAGAGTATCCAGCCAGTGCTGTGGGGTCCCGCCAGTTAAACCTTCACCATCTGGCCGGCCTCCCGCCTCTGCATCACCGCAGGTTTTCTCCCTTCCCTGGTTATCATCCTTGGTGACCTCAAGCCTCATGTCAGTGACCTGACCAGTCCCCCGACTTCCCCCTTCGGTGCCCTCCTCCACTCCGGTGACCTTTGGTCCACGGAGCTGCTCCCACAGCTGGGCCACATTACACGGTTCTGCTTCCCCTTTAAGACCTGGAGCCAGGGTTGACTCTGCAGCCTCGACCTCCTAACCTGCCACATCCCTCATGTCTCCCTCCTCAGCCAGTCCTTGGGTTTCCTCAGCTTCTCTCTCTCTCTCATTTTTTTTTTTGATGCTTTCTAATACACAAATATCCATCTTTGGCCTCTATTTATTTGATTGACTAATTTATTGGGAGCTTTTTCAAAAATATCTCACACTGTAGCTGGGACTGGATTTGAACTCACAGCTATTCTCCTGCCTTAGTTTCTTAAATGATGTTAAAGAATGAGCCACCACACCCAGCCAGTCTGTTTCTCTCTCTCTCTCTCTCTCTCTCTCTCTCTCTCTCTCTCTCACACACACACACACACACACACACACACACACACACACACGAGCATATCTTTCTTCTGGGTCTTATTCCTCCCCAACAATTACCAACAACTGAGCTGAAGGAAGGAAATATTTGGAAAATGACCTACCTCCTCACCTAAGATGATAACTGTATCTATTATTTATTACTCGAGGCTCCATACTTCTCCATACTCGGTATGAGCTACCTCTGATACCAGACATAATGTCCCAGTTATTATGGAAATAAAAACCAAATCTAAATCAGTAACTCTCGGGCAATAAATGGGTTGAGGCAGGGGACCGCACAGACCTCGGGAGCCTGGGGCTGCCACTGACAGAGAACAGGCAAGCGTCTTATCCGGTTGTCAGGAGCAGTCTGAGCTGGGTGATCTTTGTTAGTCATGAAGATGGCATTTTTAAAGAAACCTCTTCCTCGAAGTTTAAGGGGATTTTTCTCATCTATGGTACAGATCAGTAGCCAGCTCATCCTTGGAGACATCTTGGCTTTCTCCAGTATCTCCTGGGGGTGTCCTTTCTCCCTCTCTGTCTCTTAATAAGATAAGGGATGAGGGGCGGAGGGACGGCCACATTTCAATCACTGCTGACAAGGAAGGAGAGATTGCTGGTGGGTAGCAGGTTTTATGGGTGTGAGAACTTGAATCTCTTGTTCCCACAAAGGTCCCTTTGTCTGTTTCACCTTCCCTAAGCCTCACAAGAACCAGGAGATCGATATGATTATTAATCCCATTTTGACTTATGAAGAAACTCAATGAACAGAGAGGGAATGTCATTTATTTGCCCAAGTTAACAGCAGGATTCAAATCCAGAACCTACCATGTTTTACTCTCTCTGGAAAGACAGAGGGAGGAAAAAAAAGAAGGAAGGAAGAAAAGCTTCCAGGATCTTCTAGAGACAAGACTGAGAAATGTGGGGACCGATGTAAGAAATTACACGGGTCAGCGGACACGGGATAGGATCGTCACTGTGGGCGCATCAGTGAAACAAAGGGAAGGAGCCCTTGGAGCGGCAGATCATGAGGCAGAGCTCATGCCCCAGAGCTTCTGGTGGCTGAAGTTTTGGCAAAAGTCGACAGTCTCTCTTGTCACTTAAGTACAGATGTCTTACGGGTGTCACACGTCTGAAGGTAATTAACTGATACAAATCACCAAGGTCTGCTGGGCAATCAACAAACGCTTCCCAGAAGAACTGCAGCAGGGGACAATGAAAAATAGGAGAGGATGTGGGGGGACCGGCGTTCCCACCCATTGCCGGGGAATTTGGCCCCCACAACATTTTTGGCAAGAGTCAGGCAGTATGTGAAACATGAAACTTAACCCCCACCTCTCGTGATCCACAACAACCAACTCAGAAGGATCAAGGACTTAAAGCCCCGAAACTTTGAACTTACTGGAAGGAGATGGGACATGCTCTAAGACATGGGATAGGAGTGGATATTTGTGGACAAGACTCCGAAAACACAGACAAAAGTAAAAACACACATGAGGGATTATATCCAACTAAGACACTTCTACACAGCAAAGGAAACAGTTAACAGGGCGCAGGGATGACCGTGTGAGGAGCTATGCAGACTGCCCACCGGCAAAGATATCCTAAGGAACTGAAACCATGTTGCAGTGAAAGCCATGCAACCAAAGTGGGCAAATCCCAACACTCAAGAGGCAGAGGCAGGCAGATCACTGTGAGTTCGAGGCCAGACTGGTCTCCAAGAGCTAGTTCCAGGAGAGCAAAAGCTACAACACACACACACACACACACACACACACACACAAAACAAAACCTGTCCCAGGAAGACAGAAAGGAAAAAAAGGTGGGCAAATGGTCTGAATGTTTCTCAGAAGACATACAAATGACCCTGAGTTAGATTAAGATGCTCAGTATCGCTGAGCAAAGTTGCAAACAAAGGCACGATGAGCCGTTGCCTCACCCTAGTCAGAACAGCCATTATTCAAGGACTAAGTAACAAATGTTGGTAAGAGCACAGAGGGAGAAACACTTCTACGTAGGTGGTAGGACGGCTACTGTGGAAGACAGCGATGGTTGGCTCCTGTCAACCCGACACAAACCTAGATACATCTGGGAAGAGGGACTCTTACCTGAGAAAATGCCTCCTCGATAGGACTGGCCTGCAGGCACACCTGAAGAGCTGTCTTGACTAATGATGGACGTGAAGGGAGACCAGCTCAAGGTGGGCGGTGCCACCCATGGGAAGGTGCTCGTGGGTTGTATAAGAATGGCTTTAATCCCAGCACTCCAGGGTGGAGACAGGAAGTGGTAAGGAGGGACAAAGACAGGATCTCAGCCCTTCAGGATGTGGAATGAGACAGGTAGAGAGAAGCTAGCGGCTGCTTTCAATTCTCTGACCTTCCAAGTTTTTACCCCATTTCTGACTTCTGGATCTTTATTGATTTAGATTAATTAGATTAACGTTTTGTCTGGTGTTGGGATTAAAGGCGTGTGCCGCCACTGCCCAGCCTCTATGGTTAACTAGTGGCTGTCTCCACCCAAGCAAGTTTTATTTGCCAGAACACAAACAAAATATCACACAACCCTCTAGTCCAGTCCTGGTTCCCACGAGACACATGGTGCACAGACATGCATGTAGGCCAAACGCCCATACGAATAAAAATAAATACCTCTAAAAAGATGAAATAGAAGTAAGAGCAAAATCTCTTGGTAAATAGAAATATTTGAGAAGACAGAAATCCTTATTTTGCCCTGATTTTCTCACTACACATTGTGTGCAAATAGTTTTATTTACTTATTTATATTTATTTATTTTATCTCATAAAGGGTTGGAGGCACATGCCCACAATCCTAGTACCAGAGAGGCTGAGGCTGGAGGATTGCTGCAAATTCAAAGCCAGCCTGGACTGCATAGCAAGTACCAGCCAGCCAGGCCTATGCAGTGAGAGGCAAGTGTTCTTGCCTTCAGTGGGATTCTCTTCGGTGTCCTGGCTTGTGTCACACTGCTGAGACCGTCCCTCTGCAGCCATCACCACGTGGCATTGTGGCATCTACTCCCCAGCCAGTGTTTTCTCCAGGTGCACAACCACAAGGCTCACTTGACCTTGGGAAATGTGACCCTTTGCCCGCCTTTCTCTGGCCTCTCCCTTCAACTCCCCAGACTTCTGTGACCTATGATGTTCCACAGGTTGGATACGCTCAGTCTGTTTTCAACTTAAAATATGTTCAACTTACGATGAGCCTGGACCACTGACAAGGCAGAACTCCATCGTAAGTCGAAAAGAATCTGTGCTCCACAAAAGAAAATAATTGTGGGGACTCCAGCTGGACAAAAATCTTCCCCGTGTGCCCCAATCCCTCATGATTCTAACATGACATTCATGGATGTACCCTGGGGGTGAGGTGATCATGTGTTCTAGAAAGAAAGAGATACCTCAATTCCACTTTGGGGCCAGGGAGATCCCCCAGGTCCATTATTGTCCTCAGCTCCCTGAGGCTCCATTATCCACAGGGACAATGAGATCGAGTTACTCAGGAGTCTGTAGGTTTCACTGAAATTACCCGTGGGCCTCCCTGCAGGATGTTCTCAGGCAGAGAAGAAAGACCACTGTAGATTGTCCACGGCGGACCCAAGCCAGGTTGGGAGAGGGGGCAGATGGTTCAGGAACTCTCCGCGTGCGTGCGTGCGTGCGTGCGTGCGTGCGTGCATCTAGCCTCCCTGCTCCTTTTTCAGGCAGCAGGTCAGGGGACAGCCGCAAGGAAATGGGAGCACAGGGCGTGCGGGATTCTCCTCCTCTGCCCGAGTTGCATGCTGACAGCTCAACTCCCCTGTCCCACCACTCCCCAGCTGGTCCCACGACCTGGGCCTCTGTCCGTGCGGCTCCCCTTCAATAGTCCGCATTGTTCAAGGAATCTCTTCCTTTTGTTTTTCCATCCATTTATGCCTCGGCTCATTTGTTTTCCATTCTTGGGAGCAGCTCGTCTGTTCTTGGGCCCCACCGTGTCTTTCTTCCCTTGATTCCTGAACAAGATGCTTGGACAGGCCCATTGTCTTAACAGCGGGCAACCAACCCCATTTAGTAAAACGTTGTGTTTTAAAGAGAGAAGCCGGGAGGAATTCCAGTTTTTAGCCATGGTAACTTCTGGGAGGCTTAGCAGTGGTGCTGTGGCCCTGTGGCCTGGGCTTTATCCTCTTGTCTTCATTTAGATGCTAAGGTAAGAAAAACCTAAGTTCCACCAGGAAACAGGCAAAAAACCCCTGTAATTTTCCCCCTGTTCATCTCTGCTCCTCTGGGCATGGTAAAATTATACTGCATGGGTAATCCAGGGTGTCTCGGTTCCGCTGAAAAATAGATCTGAGGAAGAAAGGGAAGAGCCAGCAAGGCCAGAGCAGTTAGAGCCCTGGCAGACCGCATCTGGTAGGAGCAGAGGCTCTCAACACAAAATAACAACAACCAAAATGGTACCCCGGGCTAGGTGTAGTGACACATGCTTTTAATCCCAGCACTCACGAGGGATCTCTGAGTGAAGGCCAACCTGATCTGTGAAGCTAGTTCCAGGATAACCAGAGCTGTTACACAGAGAAACCCAGTCTCAAAACAAACAGAAAAGTTCCCTGGAAGCCCCAGAAAGGACCCACTTGGACATCATCTTAGGTGTGTGTTTTCTCTTGGGCTTTCCTTGGGTCATGCTGGGATCATTGTGGGAGCAATTAAACCGGTTATTACCGTACCGCCAAAGGTGGAGAGGGAGGATGTGGCTGACTCCCCTCAGCTCCCAAACTTTAGGGTTTGATTTGACATCACAGAAGGCCCCTTAGTGAGCCCCCAAAACAACAAAATAACGAATGGCATCTCCTGCCCCCGCCCCACCCCCAAGACTAGCACAGAAAGACAGGTGGAAGGCAGACCGCTGTGGGAGTGGAGTAAGACTCGGACACGCAGGCTCTCCTTGTACCAGAAGTAACTAAACAAACCCAGGAAGTAGAAGAAAGACACCATTCAAAAGGGAACTACTTTCCTTAAAGGTGTGTTACTTTCCTTAAAGGTGTGTTACGGGTGAGTGTTTCCAAGCAAATTTCAGGGCAACATAGAATACATCAATCTCTCCATCTTCCATATTAACCTTGGGTCTCATGATGTGTGCATGTTTATGTGTGTACGTGGTATATGTGTATGTGTGTGTGTGTACATATGTACACACTCACACACCCTTAAATGTGGCCGCTGTGCAAAGAAGGAATGATGGGAAATCCTGCAGGTCCCACAGATGCAGGGGGAGGCCTCTCTTGGAGCTGACTGCACAGAGCTGTCCCTTCAACATGGCGGCTGCTCAGCACGCTTGGCAGAAACACTTGGCTCCAGCAGAAAAATCTCAGCAGGGCGGCTTGTTTCTGCTCATCAAACACCAGCAGCTTTCACGGAGAGCAGCAGAAAAAGAAATGGAAGAGATATGTCTGATCGCTTTTGGGCTGTGTGTCAGCATTTTTCGGAGGCACAGTTAGCTCAGCTCTGATTTTGAAAGAAAAGTTGTGGCTGTCTTCTGCCCCGCAGACTCAGCCAAGGGAACAGTTGGCAGGGATTCACCTGCACCCCAGATGCCTTCATCAAGTCCCTGGAAAGACCCGAGAGGCCCATTACTGGAAGCTAATCGGAGAGTTCACCTTGTCCCTGCTAAGTATAGGCTGCCGGCAAGGCTCTAGATAGGGAGCACCAGAAACAAATTGCTCAATTCCTTTTGTGGCTCCTCTGCAGCCACCCCCACCCCATAGCTTCCCTTCCATTTCATGCCTGTTCCCACCAGCAGCGGCGCAGGGAGGAGAAAGTAGGGTGTAGACTTAATGCAGCTTACACCTGCTCAGTCTCCAGGAGAAACCATCTGTGAATCCCCAGTAGAGGAGGAATTGTGGGAGACCCAAGGATCCTCCCAACAAGGAGCTTGTTGGATGAAGGCCACTCGGTCATTCCCGGCTGCTCATCCCCGAAATAACCACACAGAAATCGTATTATTTAAATCACTGCTTGGCCCATTAGCTCTAGCTTATTATTGGCTAACTCTTACATTTTAATTTAACCCATTTCTATTAGTCTGTGTATCGCCACGTGGCTGTGGCTTACCGGCTAAAGTTCCGGCCCCACGTCTCTCTTCACTCTGCCTTCCTTCTCCCAGCATTCAGTTCTGTCTTCCCTGCCTACCTAAGTTCTGCCCTATCAACAGGCAGTTTCTTTTTTTAAAAAAATATTTATTTATTTATTATGTATACAATATTCTGTCTGTGTATGTGCTTGAAGGCCAGAAGAGGGCGCCAGACCTCTTTACAGATGGTTGTGAGCCACCATGTGGTTGCTGGGAATTGAACTCAGGACCTTTGGAAGAGCAGGCAATGCCCTTAACCACTGAGCCATCTCTCCAGCCCAACAGGCAGTTTCTTAATTCATTAATGGTAATCACAGCACACAGAGGGGACTCTCACAGCAGGAGCTTCTTATAACCAAGAGACCAGAATTTCTTCCCTCCCAAGAGATTCAAGGACTAGAACAAGATATCTAGGTACCACAATTTCATGACCAGACTAAAGAAAGGAGGGCAAATCGGGGGGATTCACTCTTAGAGGTTCACCTCAAAAGCTCAAAAGGACATCTTTAAAGGGTGTGAAGCCACATACTACCCAGAATGCTTAGGGTCAAAACTCTTCAGAAAAGTGAAATTAAACAGATTACTAATAAATACAACACTTGATACACAGTAGTATCTCCATCGGCAGGTTGATTTTCCATAGTTTTGGTCGCTACAGTCAACCATAGCCTTAAAATAATACTTAGTCCAGAGGAGAAAGCACACACTGTTCCACGTAGCACGATGGAATCCATGCTACCCTCCTGGATCACTAAATCAACCCTTAGGTCAGTGTCTCGACCCTACATTAGCTACCTACCCAATAGTCACTGCAGAACCATCTCAGTTACAGACTGGTTATCCTAGTAACACAGAGCTTAGTTTCAAGGAACCCTTATTTTACTTAATGACGATCCCAAAGTGCAGGAGTATTAATGTAAACAAGGCACTAGGGCGTAAAACCCCAAGAACAGATGAACTCTGAGGCCATGCTGCAGAACATATGGACAAAATATGGCACACATACAGGGTCAGGGAATGTCTGCAGTTGCATTCAACCCAGAGGGACCTGAATTGTATCCCTTGTGGAATAACACATTCCTTATTACTGCACGAATGTATCCTAACCCCCAGAGCAGTCTTGAAAGACATCACACAGAGATTTAGAGGGAGTAGGTAACATATTGTCCCTAGGGACATTGCCTTGTCTAGGTGGCCTGTTTGTTTTATAAGCACTACTTATAAAACATTGAGATGCAGACATTTAAGTACACAACTTGGATTGATGTCATGATAAATTTTTACAGCAGCATCCACCGCCCCAACCGAGCCATAAAGCATTAACGGCAGCCCAAGAAGTCCCTCACACCCTTTCCAAGTCAGTATCAAGCAAGTAATTACCCTTAGACTCAGGTCTTTGTGAATTAGTCAAGCTGCTCTAAGCGGCTACATAAACACCGTCATGCTTTGGTTTCTTTCCCTCTGGTTTTTTGCCCTGTGCCTCTCAACTCACTTCTGAATGGAAGAGTTGTCCAGACGTTCCCACTGCTGAACTGTCTTCTGCTCTATGAAAAGCCACGCTTGGCTGTGGTCTCTTCAGTCACAAGCACCTCTGGCAAGAGGGACCTCCGTGGGCTTGGTACCTCTGCTGTGCTGGCAGGGGTGAGGGCCCCGAATGGAGGCCTGAAGAAGACAGAGGGAAAGAAGTAGGCTGGCTGCAGCATCCTCACTGAGAGAGGAAGGTGGAGACAATTTGCTAGGTGCTCCTGCTAAAGAAAGCATCACCCCACCCGCTTCCCTGATCCCTGGGGACGACTGACAGCTCTTGGGTTGCCCCCTTGTCTGATATGGGTGCCCAAGGAGACCGAGAACCCAGAACTCTCAAAGCTGTTGCCTACACTGGTTTGAAAAAAGGCCCTTCCTTTCCTGGAGCCTCTGGCTGACCAGATGAAGCATGTTTGGATGCAGACCCAAAGTGCAAGTTAGGAAACCAAAGGCCCTCACTGAATAAGGAAGCTTTTGATTCCTCCATCTTGGATTTTTCAGCCTCCAGCAAGCCGTACACTGCTGTTGTCCATGTGTGTCACAGTCTGATGGTCTTTGGTATAGTTTCCCCAACTGTCTAAGACAGGGAGGGGTCAGAATCTTAAAGTTAAGGGAGACCTAGTATTCTGAGGGTCCCACAGGGCTCTCTCTGACACAGCTGACTACCGTCATCTTCATTATCTGGCATCCCTGATGCTGGCAACAAAATATTTCATGTGGTTTTCCCATCAACCTGTCAAAAGGCAAGGAGACAAAGGTACAAAATAGGACAAGCCACCGACTTTTTGGCCTGGGATGCTGTCTGGAGTCTGAATCCAGTTCCTGACTAGGGGCACGTGATACTGGATCCTGTTTTCCCAGACCACGTCTCCGATGTTTCAAAGACGGTGACGTCTGTTTCTATGCAACCTCCCCCTCCACTGGCACACTATTCCTGGAGAGAAACATCTAGAAAGAAGAGGAGGTGTGTGTGTGTGTGTGTGTGTGTGTGTGTGTGTGTGTGTGTGCTTATATTGGGGGTGCTCTCTTGGGCACTCCCTAAGGGATGGTAAAGATGGTGTTGGTATTGACAACAGGGCAGTGAGCGACTAAATATTAGGGACAGGCAGAACACACTAAGACTGTAGTTTACTAAACCCTATACCAAAATCCAGCTACAGAATTGCTATGTTCCTGCCTACATTTCCATCCTAACTGAGCTGTCTGTGAAGCCACACTGGGGCCTTCCCCAGATCCTGGGTGAGGTGAAGCCATCAGTGGCACCAGCTCCCCTCACACCCCAGAGTGCTACTGTCTAGAGCAAAGACATGGGCTCATCTGGAGACTCCAGGCTGCCCAGAGGGGCTCTCAGCTGCCCCCACCCCTAGGATGGGTTTCCAGCTTTAGCTAACTTGCTTGTCAAAACACCTTGAAACTGCCAGGCTAGGAACAATCTAAACAGTCGTGTAGTTACATGATAATAATTACACCTTCCATGTACATAACACCTTTTTCCCCCAGAGCAGCCGACTTCTGTATTATCTCATTAATCCTCCCACCCCTGGGAGGCAGGGAGGACCGCCGTTCACAGATGGAAGAGAGGGAAGAGGAAGGAAAGCAAGGGGGGGTGAGAAAAGAAGGAAGGAGCTGCCCTGGGCTCACATATTTAGACATTTAGTTACAGGGGTTAGATGTAGTCTAGCGGGGGACCTGGGTAGAAAATGAAAAATACTACGGCTGCCCCCACGCTGAGCACTTGAGTCTTTAGGTCTCTATTCTGCAGATAGGGAAAGCGAGTGCAGAGAAGTGTGGCCGTCCCCACTAATCCTCCAACAGCCTACACCCCAGCGGGTACCCCTAGCAAGGCCAGGTAAACGAAGGCAGAGCATGGTTTAGCAGGGGAGGGGTTGGCCCCTCCTCGGCCCCCAGAGGTCAGAGGTAGCTGAGTAAAAGCTGCTCATTATGTAGCCCTTATGGAATCTATAGAAAAGGCCTAATTCACTGAGAGCAGCACCCCACCCCCACGCCTCCTCCCTTGCTGGTAACGTTTTCTGGCGCATCCTTTTGACACGGGGGGACAATTGCCGCTATTGATTGCCGCCCCGAGGCCACCTGCCACTGGTCCTTTCTCATGCACAGAGAGCTATGGAGCAGCCACAAAGCAGGCCGAGCTGCGTTTCCCACCAGACCTGGGAAGGGACCTCCGTGCACCCTCCGCCCCCACCGGGGCACTGGAGCGTGAGGCCTCTAGAATTTCTGCAGTCCGAAGGGGACTGGAAGACTCCGGCCCGAGCGGGAGACTGTCAGGCCTGGCTGCTCACTGACGTCTGGAATCTCTGGGAGGTTTGACAGGAAATTAAGCTATTGCGATGAAGGTGAGATGAGGGGTCCTCGGCAAACACCGATTTTGGGTACCAGGTTCTGACCCCTACTCACGGTGTGTGGCTGGAGCTGGCGGCTATGTATCAGAAATTCTGTGAACTGCTTAGTGGCAGTTATATTGGAGGTTTGAAGTGGGCTCTGGCGGGCCTCTGCCATGCGAATGGGCAAATGCTGCCACTTTTCCCAACCACGACCTCTCCTCCACCCCCCTCTCCCACCCTTACCCCACAGCCAGCTGTTAAACATTTACCAGCGAGGTCACCTTCCAGGAATATCAGGCACAGTCTGTAGACCCAAGCCAAGCTCTCGGGCCAGGCCAATGTTGAGCAAGTCATCCACCCCTAGCCAGAAGCACGGTCCTCTGTGCTGTCCCTGTTGCGCATCTGGGCATTCCCTGACATTAGAGAGACGCTGTGTCCTAAGTTCCTTCTTCAAAAAGCTGTTATTTGGACCCAAATAATAAATAGATTTTCTGCCTAGAGAGTGACTCTTGGCTCTTTGGGACCAGTTCCTAAACTACCAAGCCAATACCTTCAAATCAATGCTTGCAAATATTGAATAGATTAGATTGTACTGTTTTTTGTGTGTTTGGTTGGTTTTTGTTTGGTTTTGGGGTTTTTGTTTTTTGGGGTTTTTTGGGGTGAGGGGTTTCTCTGTGTAGCTTTGGAGACTGTCCTGGAACTCACTCTGTAGACCAGGCCGGCCTTGAATTTACAGAGACTTGTCTGCCTCTGCCTCCCAAGTGCTGGGATTAAAGGCATGCGCCACTACCACCCGGTTTATTTTGGGTTTGTTTGTTTGTTTGTATTTTGATTTTTGATTTTTTTTTAGAGACAGTGTTTCTCTTGGTAGCCCTGACTGTCCTGGAACTCAATTTGTTGACCTCAAACTCATACATGTCTGCTTGCCTCTCTGCCTCCAGAGTGCTAGGATTAAGGGCCTTTGCCACCACCGCACAGGGCCAGAAAACTGGGTTATTTTCTTTTTAAACGAAGCTTCGTTTGTCATAGTTGAGCCATCTGTGGGTGCTAAGGTTGATGTTTTATACAGAAAGGTCTATTTGATTCATATAAGCTTATGCTACTTAATAGTGACCCCTTGGCAGGCTCTAAACTGACCCAGGGCACAAGGCTCTGAAGAATTATCTAGATCAGGTGCACAGGTGAGAAGACCCACCTTGGCTATAGGCAACATCGTTTCATAGGCTGAATAAAAAGAAAAATGCCAAGCTGAGCACTAGAATCCCTGGCTTTCCCTTTGCAGACTACTGCGCCTCAAGTTCCCCACGGCCACACCTTCCCTTCAGGATGGATGGACGAAGGCCGAGCTGTAGGCCATAGCCAGCTCTTCCCTCCTTCAGCTGTTTTTGTTTTCCTCCAGTATTTTGCTGCAGCCATGAGGCACACAGTTGCTAGAACATAGATGGCCATCTTTAAAGAGTGGACTGGCAAGGCCCATGAAATTGTCTGTCCGTGCAAGTTACTGGAAGGCAAGAGAGAACCCTGCTCTAAAACAGGAGGTGTTTAGAAGCTGGGTACTGACACAGCCATAGTTTCAACCATTTCTGCGGAGATATTGCTTTCTTTTTTTTTTATTTTTCAAGACAGGGTTTCTCTGTAGCTTTGGTGCCCATCCCAGAACTAGCTCTTGTAGACCAGGCTGGCCTCAAACTCCCAGAGATCCACCTGCCTCTGCCTCCCAAGTGCTGGGATTAAAGGCGTTTGACACCACCGCCCGGCAGAGGGATATTGCTTTCTGTTGAGCATAGTAGTGGTTCTTAACCTGCCAAAGACTTCAACCCTCTAATATAGCTCTTCTTGTTGTGGTGACCCCCCAATCATAAAATTACTTTCATTGTATGCATGTGTGAGGGTGTGAGATCTTGGAGCCACAACAGAGCTGCCATGTGGATGCTGGGAATTGAACCCAGGTTCTCTGGAAGAGCAGTCAGTGCTCTGAACCCCTGAGCCATCTCTCCAGCCCCACTATCTGTGTTTTCATAGGATCTCAGGCAGCCCCTGTGAAAGGGTTGTTCGACCCCTAAAGGGATCACAAGCCACAGGTTGAGAACCGCTGCTGTAAAGAATGCACAAACAAGCTACCGGTGAAGCCTCCAACTGCTGTTCACTGAACTGCTGTGAGTACCTTCTCCTGGAAGGCTTTATTATACGCTATTCATTACCCTGAACCTCACCCTTGTAGACTTCTAAACCCCCTACACAAACCCCACAGGCCCCTGCCAATCCCAGGCCCCATGGTGATAGACAGGAGCAGCTCTGATCTTCACCAGGTTTTTCGCAACAACTCTTCAAACTTCCTACTTGACCCCTTTCTCTAGGCTACACATGTGAGCATTCTTATCTCTTGTGGTGTTGGAAGGAAATCGCATCAAATCCAGGGCCTGGACACGCCAGTACTCCATCACCAAGCTAAATCACTCTCCCATCTTCAACTAAGAAGAGGGGACATAAAACGCTCTTCATCGTATGCGCCAATATTAATGTTCACCGTCATGCATGGACCTTCACGGAGGGCGTAAGAAACAGAAGATCGGGTTATCCTGCCCTCCCAGAGACAGATGAGTAGACATAAAATTTGAGGCACATCCAAGAGGACCTTCCACCCCAGACTCACATATCAACCAAGGCCTTCCAGTTCAGCTAGGATCATTAGAAAATGATCACATTGGGGGAAAAAAAATAAAAAATAAACAAACAAAAAAATTGTTTTCTGAAAATATCCTCCCTGGACAGTATGGAAAAACAACTATGTAGCAAATGTCATACTTGGAGTCTTTCCAAATGCCTACATATTAAAGGCTGGGTCCTCGGGTTGACACTACTGAGGTGTGGCCCAGTGAGAGGTGAGGCTGAAGAGGAGTGTTCCTCAAAGAAGCTCACATGACGCAAGCATCTCCTTTCTCTTCTCTTTGCGTCAAAGGTAACATGAGGTAAGGGATTCCTTTCCACTCATCTCCACTGTGATGTACTGCCTCGCTACAGCCCCCAAAGTCACAGGCCACCTGACAATCAGGGACTGAAACTGCCAACACTGATTGCCCCCCAAAAAAGCACACATAATCTGGCGGTGGTGGTGCACACCTTTAATCCCAGCCCTTGGAAGGCAGAGGCAGGCGGATCTCTGTGAGGTCGGCTTGGTCTACACAGCAAGTTCCAGCATAGAGCTAACTTGCTGGGAACATTTCAGGCTCCACGGTTTCAGTCCTAACTACTCAGCTCTGCCGTTTGTAGCACAGACGGTTATGGCAGTGTTCCAATAAAATCTGATCCATGGATTTTGAAATCTAAATTCTGTTTTTGTTTGTTTTGTTTTGTTTTTCGAGACTGGGAGACTTGGTTTCTCTGTAGCTTTGGAGCCTGTCCTGGAACTAGTTCTTGTAGACCAGGCTGGCCTTGAACTCACAGAGATCCCCCTACCTCTACCTCCCCAAGTGCTGAGATTAAAGGCATGAGCCACCACCACCCGGCTGAAATTTAAATTCTTATCATCTTCAGTTGTCATAAAATATGATCTTTTTGGTTTTTATAAACTTTAAACATGCTCAAAGTCACTTTCGGCTCCAAATCATATTGGCCTCATAGGCAGTGGTCTCCTGCCCCCTGATTGAAAGAAGAATGTTGGAGGAAGTAGGCATGGGCTTCAGGGTTTCCAGGCTGAGGGATGACCCGGAGGTACCCAAAGGATGAATCTTGATGGAGTTTCGTGTGCCCTGTAAAGGAATTCGGACTTTACCCTATGTATGCATGATAGGTTTTTAGTGGAACATTCATTTGTTAAAACAATTTTTTTGGCTTTTGGTTTTGGTTTTGCCTTGAGATTTTATTTGTGACCATTTCTGGGGATGGGGGTGAGTCAGTTTTGTTCTGTTTTATGTGTTGGCAGAACAATCATGAAAGAACACTGCCGACTCTAATTCATACATTTATATAACAATGAAAATTCCCCTAAATTCAATGTACATGCAGAAATTTCAGTCAGTAAGTGGGCCACATCAGCTTCTGTCCATCCAACAGAGCTCAGCTGTTGGCAGCTGTTCTGGGTGGCTAGCTGGGATCTAGTTCCTTGGGGGGTTAGCAAAGATCACTCCTCAATGGCGTTTTGTGGCCGGCTGTTTTGCTGACTTCCAAGCATAGCCTGTGGTTGTCTGGATGAAGTATAAGAGCCTGGTTTTGGAGTCTCCTGCCTTCCTCTCCTTCTGCTCTCAGCTGCCCTGAAGCACTCTCCATTGCTACATTGTTGCGGTTTTCCACTGTCTAGGCAGACGGCAGAGATGGAAACAATGTATCACTGTGAGTGTTTTAGAAACAATGTATCGCTGTGAGTGTTGTAGAAGCAATGAATCGCTGTTGAGTGTTGTAGACTGTTTATTTGTTTACACCGTGTGAGGATGTGTCTCTGTGGTTGGGTTAATAAAGAGCTGGAAGGCTGATAGCTAGGCTGAAGAGAATAGAGGGGACTTCTGGGGTAGGGAGGGAGGGAGGGAGAGAGAGGGCAGGAGTGAGAAGAACTCTGGGAAGAAAAGAGGTGGAAAGACTCCAGGGAGATGCTGCAGAACAAGTTGGACATACAGAATGAAAGAGAGATTAAAAGCCTTGTGGCAGAACATAGATTACTAAAAACACGTTAATTTAAGTTATAGGAGCAAGTAGGAGACCAGCCTAAGATAAAGGCCAAGCTTGCATAATTAATAATAAGTCTCCATGTCATTATTTGGGGCCTGGTGATCCAACGATAGTCCGACAAGAAGCCTTGCTACAGGTTCCCAGAAAGAAACAAGAGTCCAGGGCAGCAGGACGAGACGGCACCTTTGACCTTCTATCCTGAGCTCCCCTGGGCCATCTGTCTTCTCTTAATCCCAGTAAGAAATAGCTGGGGAAGCAGCTCAATGGTAGAGGCTCTCGCTTCCTAGCTGTTCAGGGCCCTACAGTCAATAGCCCTAGTAACACTTAAAAAAAAATTCTTGCTACAAACACCTGCCATCCAGCGAGCCTTGCGTTATTCAAAACAGCCACGGAAACTGTGCTCTAAATATAACCCAGCTGAGGTCTTTATGGGCTTAGCCACAAAGCCTCTTCAGCCTCAACAACCTCAGGACCAGAGTGAAGGTAGGTTCAGCTGAGTTACCTGGGGATAGGACTCAGAGGGACTGCACCCACCTCCCCACCCCTCCTACTCGCAACAGGCATGGAGGCGGCGCTACTGCTGTGGGGGCGGGGCTTCCAAAGCACAGCGCCTGAAGTTCTTCCTAAGCTACTTAGGGTTAGTCGCTTCTCTATGCTGCAATCTCTTCACCTATAAGATGGGAATGGGGGGTGGCCTGGAGAGATGGCTTAGCAGTTACGAGCACTGGCTGCTCTTCCAGAGGTCCTGAGTCCAATTCCCAGCACCCACATGGTGGCTCACAACCATCTGTAATGAGATCTGACACCCTTTTCTGGCCTGCAGGCATACTTGCAGACTGAACACTGTATTCATAATAAATAAATAAATTTTTAAAAAAAGATGGGAATAGGACATAGCTCAGTGACAGAGTGCTTGCCTAGCATGCAACAAGGCTCTCGGTTTGAAAGAAAGGAAAGAAGGGGGATAAAATAGCTTCTTGAAGAGGGTTCTGAGTATTATTAAATTAAATAATTCACATAAAGCAACCAAACCAGTGCCTGGTATATATACTCAGTCTACGCAACTGTGAGCTGTTCTAGGTTATTATCACGGTCAGAGCATCTGATACTAATTTAGCAAAGTTTGATCAGCTCTTTCATTTCTTTGCATATTTTACTTGCACAGGGGTTGCCCAGTGGCAGGGCCTTCATCAATTCACCATCATCTTCATCAGGTTACACCAGGGTGCTTGCACTCAAAGCCCTCGTTATGAGCCCCTCATCTTGCTTCCTAGTTCTGAGCCTGACAGCTGGGCCCAGCCTGACATCAAGAGCCTTTGAGACTGTAAAAAGGTCAGAGAGGAGAGCGATGGGGGCCAGCTGCTCTATCTCTTTCTGTTGGGAAGGCTGTGGCAGGCAGGGAGCAGCAAGGATTGGGACTTTGGCAGGAGGATTAAAGTCCCTAGGCAAAGAGTAACCGGCCAAGCATGAGAAAGTCCAGCTTTCCTTCTGTCACTGATAACCCTCACACCCCCCCCCAAGCCAGGCCTGGTGGTGCAGGCCTGAAAATCAGCTACTCGATAGACTGAGACATGACCACAGCAAGTTCAAGGCCTGCCTGGGCTACGGAATGAATTCAAGGCCAGCCTGGGCAACCTCATCTCCAAAATAAAAATTAAAAGAAAGCTGGGTGGTAAGGTGATTGCTGGTATGGGCAAGGTCCCAGGTTAAATCTTTACTACCCAAAATAAGATAAAATGCATTTATAACACTGCATAGCAGTGCACAGCACCTCAACACAGAGACAACATAACACCACACACACATACACACACAGACACACACACAGGCACACAGACACACACATACATACACAGACACACACAAGCACACACATACACACACAGACACACACACAAGCACACACAGACACACACACACAAGAACACACAGACACGCACACGTGCGCACACACACACACACACACAGCCATGCTGCCCTGACTTCTATGTCCTTTCTCTCTAGAGCAGACTGGTAGAATTCTTCTCTCCAGTCTGCCACAAGCTAAACAAGGTGTCAAGACAGTCGGCATACACAGTTGGGAGGGCTGAGAGAGTCTAGGCTCACCATGCCCCAGGCATGGATTTGGTAAAAGCTGAGCTCCTTGTCTGGGTACTAATCACCTCACTGCATTGCAGGCCCACTGCTGGGGCCAGAGAGTGAGAAGAGAGCAGCCAGGGCTAGGCCTGGGGTGCAGTCACTGTCCTTGGACAGTTGGTTCATCATCGTTCACAGTTCCTACTAATGCTGATACCACAGAAGGCAGCAATAGGGTGGGGGGTGTAGGACTGGGACTTCATGACCCAGAAGAAAGTCAGTAAGTACAGTACCCTGTGTCCTCTCATTAAACCTCTGAGCATCTGCAGTACATGTATCTGCCACGATCTCCAGGGCACTTCCATTAGCAAGCGTATTAATTAGAGTCATTTTGCCAGCCCAGATCACTTATCTGCACGGAAGACTCCTTGGGTCTTTGTCTTCATGGCCAGAACGCAGTGTGGTCAAGTCACTCGTGTTCAGACGTGTGTTCTCACACGGCCGTAACTCCTGACAGAGTCCTGGATGGGATCCTGGCACAATCACTTACAATCACTCCATTTAGGACACTTATCCTGTTTCGTCCTGGTCCTGGTCTTCACTGTTTTGGATCATCTTCTTCTCTGACGTGACTCTTTCCCACTAGGGGGTCCCAGGACCTTGGGATGAGTTTACTGATGCTATGGCTTGAGAGTGGTGGGTTCTTAGATCGCTTTCGGGCAGTTTAGGCTCATTAGAGCCTGCCTCCTTCCTGACAGTACTCTGCAGAGGCGACTGGAGTTCGGAGAGTTCTTCCACCTGGTGGCCTGTGTGAAGCCAGCTTGTTAAAAGCCTCCGTACGGCTCAAGGCTTTGTTGGAGCTCTGTGCTCTGGCGGTGAACCCACCGAGGGTCAGGCCTCAGGAGTTGCAGGGGTTTGCCTCTCTCTGCATAATTTTTTTAGGTTGGCTAGACTCCCACATTTCTGAAGAAAAATGAAGAAACAAAGGCCAGAAAACAAAACAAGGCCAACTCCTCAACATTCTACCGTGACACAGTATGTGGCCTTGACCCAGACTTTAGAGAGGAAGAGTGTTCTCCATGCTGCAGCCATAGAGGGTGCCCGGCAAGAAGAGCTGCCGTGAGCTGGGGATGCCAACAGCCTGGCCGTCGTTCCTTTTGTACAGGAATGGAGCGCTGCTGTCCCCACTTTCTTTTTTCTTTTAATAATTTTAATTTTTTTAAAAAGATCTATTCATTATGTATACAGTGTTCTGTCTGCATGGTTGCCCACAGGTCAGAAGAGGGCACCAGATCTCATTATAGATGGTCGTGAGCCACCATGTGGTTGCTGGGAATTGAACTCAGGATTCCTGGAAGGAGAGCCCATGTTCTTAACCTCTGAGCCATCTCTCCAGCCCCCCACCTTATGATAAACAAATAGGCACACTGAATAAACCAATACGAGAGAGCTAGGGGCAGCAATGACCAATCTTCACTGTTTAAATTCCTAGGTGGGCCGGGCGGTGGTGGCGCACACCTTTAATCCCAGCACTCTGGAGGCAGAGGCAGTCTGATCTCTGGGAGTTTGAGTCTAGCCTGGTCTACAAGAGCTAGTTCCAGGACAGGCACCAAAGCTACAGAGAAACCCTGTCTCGAAAAACCAATAAATAAATAAATAAATAAATAAATAAATAAATAAATTCCTAGGTGGATTTAGAACCACCTAGGAGATGGGTGAAGTGTACCCCTTCATTTCCAAAGGAGATTAACTGAGTGCGGAAGACCCACCCTGTACGTGGGTGATAGACCCTATGGGCTGGGCTGGAGAACAGAATAATAGAAGAAACCCAGGCAAGGGCCAGCAGCTCCTTCTGTTTCTTGTCTGCCCTGAAAGTTCTCTGTCACATACTCCCATCCTCATGACACCCTGTCTAAGGGAACAGCGTCAAGTAGCCATGGAAACATGAGCAAGACAAAAAACTAAGCATCTTTCTTTTCAAATTGTTAGGTACTCTGGTCACAGAGAAGAGAAAAGGGACTAACAAAGAAAGGTCCAAACCCGGGCAGTCCTGGACCAGAACCCAACCTGCTGGTTTAGTGATCACCACACCTCTGACACTGACTGCCTCTATACTATTGTGTTGGAAAGAGTGAACGGATGAGGAGAAGAAGCTTTCCCACAGTGCTCACCTCTGGCAGCAGCCTCTCTGGTGATGTCACACTGCCAACGGACCAGAACCTGGGAATGAAGAGTTTGGATCCCATACTCCCTCCGGTCTCTTCTGCATACAAACCAAGGTCTAAGAGAGCACCAGGGCATTACCTCATTCCAAAGCCCTCACCTAGACACCCAACCAGAGTTTCTGTACTTTCCGACTTGGGCCATGGGATCTCACCCCTGGCTACAGGCCAGTTCCTTTGCAGCATCCAAACTGTCCAGAATAAAACATCGCCAGGACACTTTCATCTGGGTTGCATGAATTGAGACGCAACTTTCTATCCGATGAGTAAAACTTGAGTTGAAAGTAGGTGTTATTAGCCAGGTGCCGTGGTGGAGCCAGCGCTTGGGAGGCAGAGGCAGGTGGATCTCTGAGTTCGAGGCCAGCCTGGTCTAAAGAACTATTCCAGGACAGCCAAGCCTGCAAAAAGAAACCTTATCTCAGGAAGGAAAGAGAAAGAAGAAAGAAAGAAAGAAAGAAAGAAAGAAAGAAAGAAAGAAAGAAAGAAAGAGAGAGAGAGAAAGGAGGGGGAGGGATTATTATTATGCTTAAAGTCACTAGTCCCTATAAACGACCTAATTACAAATTCTTATCCAAAATGTTTGCCATGAGTGTAGCAGAAGCAGCAGGCAGAGGCCCAACAGTGAGCTTCACACGCTGCTAACAGTTCCAGGGACAGAAACAGGATCATAGCTTGGACCAAAACACCACATATACTCTGCAATGCTAGTTGCAGCTCCCCCTCCACAGAGCTCCAAAGAGACCTTCCAGACTGACCTACCGTACAACCCTCACGCTAGCTTTGTGAGAGCTGCGTTCCCAGGTCTCCATCCTGTGACCTGGGAGACACGATTTGATTTCTTCCCTTAGGTCCGTCGGTCACGGTCTGCGGCCATTTGATGACGGTTTCTTCTGAAGGACCAACATGAGGACGGTGTGAAGATCTGAACGGCGGAGCGTGGAGGAGGTCATCCTTCTTTCTTTGGAGAATGAGACAATCAGTTAAAATCCCATCATGGTTGATCGATTGAGAGGGTCCTGTGACTGGAGACAGAGCCTGAGACCTCCGTTTCCTTCGCTGTGGAAGAGAACCACAGGCCCCATCTGACTGGATGAAGTAAGCCTGACCTAGGGTGCAGGAAGGCTGGCCCCACAGCCCTCCGCCTCACACCACTCTGATTTTTTCTTTTCTCTGTTAAAAAGAAGAGGAAAAGCAACGGCAGGTGCTGGGAATAGTCGTGCTGAATTCATGCTTGCAGGGGTGAGTTCTCCTTCCGTTTAGTCTGTCCTTTTTTTCTGCTTTGGGATGGAGGAGAGATTGGTTTGGCCGCCTCCCCAGTTTCCAGACCTACATGTAAATGCTATCAGAGAACAAAACCCGAAGGCATGAGAGGAGGAAAATAAATCTTTTGTTTTTTGAAGCTAAATAGCCCAAAATACAACTAGAAGAGTTCCGTCAAGTTTCAGCTTTCACCAACAGAGCAGAGACAAAGCTGACCCCGCCCCTCGCCCCCCCCCTGCGGAGCAGACTGTTCCTTCAGCTTCAGGGTTTCCCCGGAGAGGGCTGGCTGCCTTTGGGGGTTGGGAAAGAAAAGTTTTAGCACCAGACCCAGGTTCCAAATGGCAGGGAGAAATTGCTTATGAATATTCACGAGCAGTGTTTTGTGCCCGATGCAATTTTCATGCAAGGTAGGTTTAGAGAGGAATATATTATAGAAATTACCCTCCTGCCACCCCGTTTGGAAATACAGGACTCAAATTGTAAATATTTAGCAGGGTGAACCCCTTTTCCTCTGACTCTAGTGTCACCCTGTATACATTAAACTCATTCTTCCCATTTAACAAGGCCCGCTGTGTTTCCTCCAGCTCCGTTCAGTTGGGACTACGGTTCCGTGTCCACAGAGGCACACAGAATGTCCATAAATCCCCCTGGTCCCTAGAACACAATTGATAGTGAGTCTATGTAGTTCAAATGCCTACTGTCCACAGCCCTGGGGCTGGGAAAGGGCTTGTGTCTGCTCCCTCAGTCAGATCCCCCTCACAACAGAAGGGGGCAAGAGTCTGAGATGGTTTCATTCATGGGGGAGGTATGCCTTCTTTCCCACAGCCAGCCCAAACCTAGCTGGAATACTTGAACTAGCTGCAGGTGGAGGCAGAAAGGGCTCGGATACTAGAGGCAGAGACCAAGGTTTTAAAGCCATCTTTGACCGGTCTTCTCTCTCATCAGCTTTAGCAAAATGGAAAAATGATTCATCCTCTAGACAGATGAGGAAAGTGAGATTGGAAGGCACCCATTCAGCAGTGTGTGGGAACTACACATCCCTGAACTGGGACGTCTCTGTGAAGTTGTGGGGCTCGTGGGACCAACACACTAAAGCAGGGTTGAGATAAACGGAGGTGGAGACAATCACACTGTGTGGCACATCTTGTCTCTGTAGCAGGCCTGCTTCAGGCCCACCAACTAGCTCCCAAATCATGATGTGGAGACTTCTTCTTGGTTATCAATGCTCATCCTTAGTGTAGGCTCATTTCTGGCTAAGCTTTCTTTCTTTAACTTAAATTAACCTGTTGATGGGGAATCTTTGTCAGCCAATGATCTAGAAGAAGAAGAGGAAGAGGAAGAGGAAGAGGAAGAAGAAGAAGAAGAAGAAGAAGAAGAAGAAGAAGAAGAAGAAGAAAGGCAAAT
>NW_026067986.1:482267-483687 GCF_014885135.2 Alexandromys fortis | reverse complement strand
TTTTTTTTAGGCAGTGAACCCACCCTAGACCGAGTATCCTGAAGGCAGCCCTTCCCTAGGTCAAACCTCTTAATTCAAAAGCAGGAGCAGAAGTATGCTTGAATTTCCTGACCATTGATCAGGATGGAGTGGATTTACCTGTGTGGGCCATCTTGATGTCAGAAAGACCAAGTAACCACCCCCTAGGTCAGGCTGTGCAGCCATAGTTGTCAATTTTGAGCAACCTCAAACTCTCTGACCTTCAAACAAGGTGGAACTTTGTTCATTTTTGGGCCTCCACAGTCTGGCTGGCAACTGCCTAGCTGGCCACAAGTATCTCCTTCTCTTTCTCCCTTCTTTTCTCTCCTCTCTTCTCTCCTCCCTTCCCCTCCCCTTCTCTCCCCTTCATTCCTCTCCCCTTCCCTCCCTCCTCTCCCTTTCTCTCCTATCCCCTCCCCTCCCCTTCCCTTCTCTTCTCTCTAGTCTAGATTCCTCCTATTACTTATTCTCCGCCCGCCAACCCTGCCTATCCCTCTTTCTAGCTATAGGCCATTCAGCTTTTTATTAGACCAATCGGGTGCCTTAGATAGGCCAGGTGCAACTATGATCACTTATAAAGAGGTGGTCAGGAGCCGTGGGTCCCCTGAGAGGCTTGGGTGGTTCCCCTGACAGGTGTGTGTGGGGGGGGGGGGGGGGGGGGGGGGGGGGGGCCGCGGGGGGGGGGGGGGGGGGGGGGGGGGGGGGACTCAGGCTGGAAGCTGAACCGGAGGGAGTGGGCGTGGCCTGTCTCTTAAAGGGACAGGACAAACCATTACACTCAAAGGCTTCCCCCTCCAGGCCTGTGTCTCTTATCAGTCACAATGGGAACTCAGCCTCGTCTCATAGAAGGAATCACATCGAGTGCCTGCAGGCAATGGAACAGGCCGGAGGTTTCCAGCTTTTTCTAAGCAGAGGAATTACTCTCCCAGACGCCCAGACTCTCTGGCTCTATGGGAAAAGCCAGAAGAAAAGCCCCTCTGCAGTCTGGTCGCAGGCAGCATCTATGACATCTGCCAGCCTCGTGCCCACGCCCCTCCATCAGCTCATTCTCCTTGCATCTTCCTCAGAGTGCTGCTGTTTCTCTCACAGGCTCTACAAAAAGGAAGCTGGGTCAGAGCAGACCCGGGCAAGCTGTCTAGCGATCTCCCTAAAAGATGATTTAAAAGGCTTGATTCTGTGGGAGTGGCCGAGGATACACCAAAACCAGAATGGCCTCAGAGACTCCAGAGTGATTTCCTGTCTCATCTTCACGCCCGCTGCCACCAGCTTCTCCCAAAATATGCGACGCAGGTAATCCGAAAAGCCCCGCTGACACGTGAGATTACATCCCGAGGAGAGAGAGAGAGAGAGAGAGAGAGAGAGAGAGAGAGAGAGAGAGAGAGAGAGAGAGAGAGAGAGAGAG
>NW_026067986.1:479164-481699 GCF_014885135.2 Alexandromys fortis | reverse complement strand
GTAAAACTGAAGCCGACCTGTTCACCCGGGACAGAGACCTGTGACCCCAGGCATATCAGGACTATGACCGACTGAGTAGCATCTTCCTGCATTAAGACTAATAGGTCCAGACATGATGAGCCACCCCTTCAGCCGTTAGATAACACCAGTTAGCCGCCTACAACTTGACTAGCTCTTTAATTTTATTTATAATTTCATGAATTTGTAGCAACTCTCTATATAAATGTATTTTAAGGGAGTTTTTTTTTCTTTATAGTCTAAAATTATATGTCTACATTAAAAACCCAGTGTCAATGCCCAGTGTCTTAATGTGTTTAAATTTAATGTTAAAAATAAGTGTTTCCTTATATTTTCAGGTCAACCTGACAGGGTGGTACACACCTATAATCCCAGCACACAGGAGGCAAAGACAGGAGGATCAGGAGTTCAGGGCCAGTTGAAGACCAGCCTGGCATCTGTAAGATCCTAGGTTTGTGTGTGTGTGTATTTGTTTGTTTTTGTGATTTTCTCTTTCTTTCTTTCTTTCTTTCTTTCTTTCTTTCTTTCTTTCTTTTATTTTGACAAAACAAAATACCAAAACTCAAAACAAAATTAGGAAAGGAAATTTCTTAGGTTAACTAGGTTTATTTAAACTGAAAGTTTATTTAAACTCTGTGGGATTATTTATTTGCACTAAATTTTACTCATTTCTCAATCCTGGGCCTTTAGACATAGTGTGACACCTTGGGCTTGATTATCCACTCGGATCACACTGTCTTTGGCAGTGTCTCCTCGATGCTATGGCTTGGGAATTCATCCACCAGCTATTTCACCACGGGTTGTCCCCATTCTCTGCTTGCTTCCTGGAGACAAGTAGGCTAGATCCTTAATCGGTCTAGAGAAATCTACCACAGTCTGTGAAAACGAAGAAAGTATGAAACCATAACGGGAATTGCAGGACTAGGAGTATGTGTTTTTCCTAGTAACAAAAATATGAGAAAATGCCTCTTTTCATGTTGTTTAAACACACGAAGGGCAAATCCATAGAGTCTCAGAATCTAGACAGAACAAGCAAAAGCTAACAAACACACAAATAAAAGACTTCACAACTTGGTTCCCGATGTCACCATGAATTATCCTCTCTGTCATCTCCACCCACAGAGTAATGACAGACAAATTACATGCCTGAGGTCACCCTCTGGGCTGAGGTCTAGACCGCCTCTTCTTCTCTTCCCAAGCCAGACGCTATTGAACCAACATGAGTCGAGAGGAAGCTAAGTAGGATAGAAATAATTCTCTAGGAGTGCAAATATTGTGTTTGCCTTCTTTAATGCAGCATGCAGCATCTTGCTCTTTCTACAGGTGTGAAACAATTCGGATGTCAGTGGTTACAAGAGATCTGACTTTCTTTTCCTGCTTGGAACCAGTCTATGAGAGATAAGTAAGAACACTGAGATCCCTGGCCCAGATTTAAGATAGTAATAACTGTTAAATTCAGGCAAGACCAGAAGGCAGCAGAAAGCAGAGCTGACTTATCCTGGTGCAATACTAGTCATTCATCTGGTGAGGATCTCGGCACCCCAGAATATAATAACCATGATCAATAGCAACTAAAAACTAGTATGAGTAATGAGGTTTCTTCTTCTTCTTCCTCCTCCTCCTTCTTCTCCTCCTCCTCCTCCTCCTCTTCTCCTCCTTCCCCTTCTCCTTCTCGTTCTTCTTCTTGCTTTTCAAGACAGGGTTTCTCTTTCTCTGTGTATCATCCCTAGTTGTCCTGGAACTTAAACTCAGCCTCAAACTCAGAGTTCTGCCTGCTTCTGCTTCCTGAGAGCTGAAATCAAAGGTATGCACCACCACTACCTGGCTTGTTTTTAATCTCTATTACTAGTCCTGAGGGTTCTCTCTCTCTCTCTCTCTCTCACACACACACACACACACACAATCTTCCGCCCTTTGTTTATTCAATATTATCCATCAAATATAAATACCATACAACGAGTATTCATGGCCCCAAATAGTCTTGACTCTTGTTCTAAAACTTCCACAAGTAGTAAGAGATATGGGTAAATTAAGAAGTTGCTGGGGTCAGGGATCAATTTTTGAGTAAAAAGGAGAGCAGAGAAATATTTAGAGGAGGCTATGATATGAATGCTTGTCCCCATGTCCCCATGTTCATAGCCTTACAGTCATGGTAGTGGTGGGCCTGTGGGAGGTGCCCGAAAAATGTGGGGTTTCACCTCTAGAAACCTGAGAAGTCAATTTCTTTTGTTTCAAGCCTTTCAGTCTGTGTTATTTTTGTTTGCTTGTTTTGTTTCTGTCTTTTATCTCTCTGTCTATGGGGGGGTACTTGTGCATGTAAGTAAACATAGAGGCTAGAGGGAGGACTCATGCACGTGTGTGCACATGTAGACAAGAGGGAGGATTCATGAACATGTGTGTACATGTAGACAAGAGGGAGGATTCATGCACGTGTGTGTACATGTAGACAAGAGGGAGGATTCATGCACGTGTGTGCACATGTAGATAAGAGGGAGGATTCATGCACGTGTGTGCACA
>NW_026067986.1:466709-476962 GCF_014885135.2 Alexandromys fortis | reverse complement strand
TGGAAACCAACAACAGAATGTTATTTCAGCGGCAGCATTGACAGCTGCTCTGGCAAACACTCTAGGAACCGGGTGATGCCAAGTGTTGGCAGGGGCAGGGGATACAAGGACCCTTGTACATGCTGATGGGGCTGTGAACCGGTTCAGCAATTCCGGGGAACAACTGTGACACTTGGTGGAACTAAGTAGAAGAAGAATTTACAGCAAGTGATTTTACTCTAGGCTGTAAATCTAAATCGTGGTTTTCTCACTGGTGATAACATTGATCGATTGGGAAGCTGGAGGGCATCCAAGAGTCGATCACTGGGAGATTGGGTAAGTACAGTAAACACACATCACGGAACGTGGCACAAAGTTAGAAGCAATAAATTAGATATACTCCTAACAGCTTGGAGGCAATCTTTAAAATGTGGTGCTAAGCAAAAATAACAAAAAGGCAAAAATAAGTTGCAATGCCATTTATGCAAATAAAAAATACAGGCACTGAAACTTTAGTGTAGTAAGTGGTCCAACCTTCTCCACTGTGGTCAGCATACATCGCTTTCCTGTCCTAAATTATTTTTCCCACAGCACTTACCACCTTCCAACTATTGATAAGTTTCTTTTGTAAGGAGGTAAAGGGAACAGTCAGGGAATAGCTCACTATGTAGCCCTGGCTGATATGCAACTTTATCTTGCCACCCAGCTGGCCTCAAACCTGCAGTGACCCCCTTGCCTCTGTCTCCTGGGGGCTAAGACTATAGGTATGTGCCATAACACCCAGCACCCATGCTAATCATATAGGGAGCATGGCAGTGTGCAGGCAGACATGGTGCTGGCTACATCTTGATCAGGAAGCAACAGGAAGTGGTCTTAGTATAAGACTGAGAGAAGCTTGAACACAAGAGACCTCAAAGCCTCCCCCCCCCACACACACACACAGATCCACTTTCTCCAACAAGGCCACACCTACTTCAACAAAACCTAATAATGCCCCTCTCTTTAAGGGCCATTTTCTTTCAAACCACCAAACAATCCTCAGTTCCCTAGAGATACCTGAGGGTCTGTGGAACTGTTGTGTATTGCTTTTTGATTCTCCAAGTAGTTGTGGCCTAACTTGGACCGAAGCCACTTCCGTCCCCAAAGTGGACAGGTTACATGTCTTTATCCTTAGCTCTCCTCTGGGGGATGCAGTTATTCCCTGGGACAGGGTTGCTGGTCGGAGCTTCAGAAGCCAATGCAATGAGAACGCTGGGTGCAAGCCGGCAGACAAGGCGCCCAAACACCCCCTCAGCCCTGCACTAGCTTCAACATTCCAGGCCCACCCACCTGGGCCCTCGGTCACCAGGCGACCTCACGTGCGTGTGCGCACAGGCTATAACCTGCCCTACACCCAGATCGGCTGCTCTTCCCAAGCGACTCTCAGCTTGCTGGAAACAAAGGCGATTGTTCTCTTAGGAATGCTCTGCGGGGAGGTGGATGTCTGTCCATTCTCTCTCTCTCTCTCTCTCTCTCTCTCTCTCTCTCTCTCTCTCTCTCTCTCTCTCTCNCTCTCTCTCTCTCTCTCTCTCTCTCTCTCTCTCTCTCTCTCTCTCTCTCTCTCTCTCTCTCTCTCTCTCTCCCTGCCTGGGTTCCCGCCTTTAATCCCCAGGAGAGGTGTTTGAAATAGGGCCGCCCTTGGCACCTTTCCCGGTCCAACTGGGAAGCCACCGCTGGTGTGCCTGTTTGGTTACTGGTCCACAATCCCCCCCACCTCCAACTCCGGGTGGGCGCCCTCCGGCAGTCAGAGGCACATTTTCCACCCTGGAGGCTGAGGTGCGAGCAGAAGAAGGGCTTTTTTTTTTTTTTAAACACACACTTGGAGATGCCAAGCTTCCTGTGGGAATCATCCTATTATTGAAAGGAGGGCTGTGTCTGTCCCTGCCCCCACCTGATGAAGCAGTAAATTGTAACAAGAGAATCTGGCTGAACAAGTTTCTGGTTCCTCGCTATCTTGCGGACAAAGAACTCTTTGAATATGGTTTCTGTGTTTGGCTTCCAGTGATGGAGTGGAAAGCGATGTTTTCACTATTGCTGGAATTTTCTCCCTTCGGCAATGTCCAATAACGGCCATTCACAAGGAGAGCGGTGTCGGGTCTCAGGGGGGCAGGGAGGCCACGTGGCAAGAGAGCTGTGGCCAGACCATTTCCTGCTAATTAACCTGTGGATATTGATAATATTTCTCTCTGGGAAGCTGCTGTAGATAAGGGGTCTGTTTCTTGCTGGTCACCAAATCATCAATAAGCAGACAGCCCCCCCCCCTTTTTTTAGCAGGGTCCATAATCCAAACATGCTGGAGATGAGCGATTGATAGAACACGCCCGTTTTAAAAGGAGTCCAAATCTAAACAGAATGTGTCTGGCTACTAACAAAATTAAATTACCCTCTGCCGAAGGAACTTCCCTTCCAGTGAAAACAAACTCAGAGTTGCAGATAAAATAGAAATTTTGGGCATAAATTCTTGGCTGCTCCTAAGAACAAGCAAATGGCATTGTCAAATTTATGAGCTTAATTTTATTTTGTATTTGTTCCCTTTTTGATATATTTTGTCAGCGAGAAATAACTTTTTTTTTTCTTTCTGTATTTGAAGGGTCAAAAGTCTAATAGACTGGTCCAAAGTACCCAGAGGCCCAGGTTTTATTTAACTTTCTTCTCTGGGCTGTTCTGGGAAATAATTCTTTTTTATTTTTATTTTCTTAGAAACATGATAAGCAGGCTGCTGAGATGGACCAGGTATGGATTCTTCCTGGCTGGGATGCTCTCAGGCCAGCATAGTCTTGGGATCTGCTAAGTACAGATGAGTCCGCACGGAAACTTGTGTGCTCACAAGTAAAACAGATGCCAAGTGAGAAGGAAAATGGTCTCTGGATCTAAAATGCTTGGAGACTGTCTAGGGAGGTTGCAGAGAACTCTCCAGAGAATGGATGAAGCCTTGACTCAATCCCAGGGCTAACCCACAAGAGACTTACCCAAAGCACCACTAAGCCCTAAACGCTGAGCCTCCAGGTGCTGCTGATCAAAGAGCCCAGAAGTTCCATGCTGCGGACTTGGTTTATTAAGTGTTCTGCTGAAATGAGGTCTCCCCATGAAACCCAGGCTTTAACAGTGACTCTCTTCTCTTCTTTGAAGTCAGTTTCAAAATCTCTTCCCTGACAGAGAAACTTTATCTGCCACATACATCCTCAGCACCCCTTTTAGTTACATCATGAATATGGGGTCAGTGAGTCTGGGTAGAGCCTGCATAGCTCTATTTCAGATGGAGACACACCATCTAAAGTGGCTTCGTGCTGGGGGAAATGTTGCTTTTTATTTTGCTTTTCGTGAATGTGCTACAATGTTCCATTACAGAAGGTGCCTCCAAGTCCAAACTGGGTAGGTTTTCAGGGGAGTACAGGGGTAAATGTGGGTGTTTCGTGGGTCTTTGTGGCTGCAAAGGAATGGCTCTTCATCACACAAAGTCACCACGGTCTTAAAACGGTCTGAGCAGCCTAGCAGTTGGCCCAGTGATGACCACAGTGGGGTAAGACCCTTCTGCCACCCCCTTCTGTCCTTCTCAGCCTCCTTGTGGTATCTGGTTGCCAATAGGTTTTTCACCGTCACAAGACCAATCAGGGAGCTCAACAAGGTGTCTTGGCCTCTGTGTGATCAGTGTTGTGAGGCTCTCAGTGTGCCCTGGATGCCACAATTAATGTGTCTCCTAAGTGTTATCACACCCCCACTTTTTGTGCCCTGAGCCATTCTGTTTAAGCCCCCTTTCAAACTACCACCATTCCTTAAAGCCCCCACCATGCATGAAACAGTGGTTTTAAATTCCGGATCAATCTGGAACAAATTTAAGGAGAGCCCACAGACTTCATTCACTTCCCATTTGTTAATTTCCTATGTGATACCTAGGAATATGTATCCAGGAATGTGATACAGGAATACAACAGCAAACTAGGCTGGCCTCCATCACCGAGGCAAAGAACGTCCAGGACCTCGCTGACCATTCATTCTCCCACCTTCCTGGGCGTTTCTCACGCAATCGTTCTCTCCGGGTCTCTTTGGCTCTGCTATGCAGGGAAAGCCGCGGTACATCAGCCAGAGTCTTATAAACAGGGTCGAAGAGCTGCTCAGCGGCTTCCTGGTTAGGTCGAAAGACATGGAGCTACTTGACCTCTCTGAGCAGTTTCTTCTCCCAGTGACAATAAACCATTGTCTGGAAGAGCACAGGGGGGGACGACCTCCAAATAGCAATAGGAGCCAACAGTTTGCGTCTAACCCATGGTGGGGACCAAGGTGGTAGGCATGGGGCGCTATGCTCTACTTACTACTGTTGCTATTGTTGTTGACCTCCCCATGTCCTGAGAGGGACGGTGTCACCTCTGCGTGGCCTAGGACTAGGAAGAAGACCAGAGAGGAGAGACATTCGGTCCTAGGAAGTCTCCTAGGTGGGTAGATGGGGGTGGGGGCTATCACATCACACCAATTTTTTTTTGTTGTTGTTGTTGTTGTTGTTTTTCGAGACAGGGTTTCTCTGTGGCTTTGGAGCCTGTCCTGGAACTAGCTCTGTAGACCAGACTGGTCTCAAACTCACAGAGATCCGCCTACCTCTGCCTCCTGAGTGCTGGGATTAAAGGCGTGCGCCACCACCGCCCGGCACATCACACCAATTTTAAATGCTCATTCAAGGTGGCATTTTTCAGGAACAAAAACCAAGGTTCTGTCTTTCTGAAGAAAGTTCCTGTGGCGTCTGCTGTTTTGTTTTTACTTTCATGGTTTTCAGCTGATACTTCTGCTTCCAGGAATCAATCTTCTTCTTCTTCCACCTCCTCCTCCTCCTCCTCCTCCTTTTTCTTCTTCTTCATAATTATGCTCTCTGGTAAGTCCACCAGGAAGTAAAGGATGCTGGAAGATTACTCTGAGTTATCAGAGGAGCAGGGAACACTACAGGGGTTAGCAGTTCACAACTGAAAGAAATTGTCACCATCTAAAACCGTCTTGTATGAGTATATACATTTTCATCCTCCCTCCCTCTCTCCCTCCCTTCCTTCTATATTTCCTTCCTCCCTCCCCCCCTCCTTCCTTCCCTTTCTCCCTCCCTTCCTCTCCCCCTTGGGTCATGCACATGGTACATAGACATATATGCAGGCAAAGAATTCATACATGTTAAATAAACAAAAATCATGTCAAATAGGGGCTGGAGAAATGGCTTACCAGTTAAGTGTACTTCCTGATCTCCCAGAGGACCAAGGTTTGATTCCTAGCACCTACATGGTGGCTTGCAAGAGTCTGTAACTCTGGTTCCTGGAAAATTCAATGTCTTTTCTGACCTCCAAGGGTATGGATGTAATAAACAGATATACATGCAGTCAAAACACCAATATGCATAAAATAATATTTTTTAATTTTTAAATTATATAGAAAATGTATAAGGTATTGTGTTTTTTGTATACAAATATTTTTGGTCTTTAATATATGTAAAGAATTTTAAATTTCACAGCTAACAGATTCTAGAAATTTCTGCAAGATAAGCTATACAGATACTCTCAATACATTTTTAAGTATTCCTTCAGCCAGGCATGGTGGCACACATGCCTTTAATCCTAGCTCTTAGGAGGCAGAGGCAGGCAGATCTCTAAGTCTGAGGTCAACCTGGTCTACAGAGCTGTTTCTAGGACAGCCAAGTCTACACAGAGAAACTCTGTCTCAAAACAAACAGACAAAAACAACAAAAGTAAGAAAGAAAAAATCCTTCCAATGTGTAAATTAAAATTATTTTTCTTGGTGTTAAGCCTAGGGTCTGACTAGGCAAGTATGTTACCACTTACCCACATCTCAGGCCCCCAATTCACAATTAGAATATAATTTTTTCTGTTTTCTTTTTACTCTTGACGTATCCAGTACTTCTATTTCCCACTGTTTAAATCAAAAGGGAAATTTCACCTGGCATTATTTATTTTTACTCTCTAATTCATACGCCTCCAGAGAACATATCTTTTGTACGATTCTGTTTTTAAAAGCTTAAGGAAAACAGAAGACTGAATGCCATTGGCTAGGCCCCGTAAGAGGTTGTTCAGAGGGGTCTCGCTTTTTTTTTTAAGTCATATTTCAGGTCTTTGATGTTGGCAGCCTTGAAATATTACCTTACAATTACATCATGACCATGAAATGACTTGTGCTGGCTAGTGACATGACTTTTTAAAGAGAGTTCCCGCTAAATACACAAATAATGAAAGGAAAGGATGTCAAAGTATCCCAAATGATTAGTGATGGTATTAAAATGAGCAGTATTGCTATATATTGTGGCTCGAAGAAATTTATACTATTTATGGCCAGACCTTCAACTCACCAGTCTGTTTTCTCTTTTTATGTTCCTTTTTAAAATGACGAGTAATTTCTTCTTTTCCTATTTCACGTGATTTGCTGTTACCACAAGACATCAGAGCCATTGATTTTTTTTTCCTTTGGCCTTCATGGGGAAAAATGCTTACATTCATATCAGAGTCAATAGTGTAGCTGACCTGAATAATATCTCAAACATTGGCTAATTCAAAAAGTAGCCGCCGCAGAGTATACAGTTCACATTTGACTGTGTGATGCGGCCATCCACCAAAAGGAAAGGGAATGAAAAAAAATAAGGTTCTCAAGAACGATCATTGCCGGGTTGGCAGTGTGGCTCAGTGGTAGAGTCCTCCCCTATGTAAGGCTTTAATGGTTTAACAAATAGCAGCCATAATGGTTTCCCCAGCAGAAATGGAGTCAGAAACTGAAGACAGTAGAGACGATTTCAACCATCCGCCCACCCAACAAATGAGGCCCCCGAGTCAGTAAAAGTGGGGCTATGAACCCTGCATAGGTGCAGCTGGTTTTCCTGCCCCTGTACATCTCAGACATGAGCTGACCCTGAAGCTGGAGTGTAAAAAGAAAAAAGGAAGTGTTTATAGTACATTCAAGCCTCTAAATATTAGGATCCAACTGGCTCATCTGGTTCCCAGCTAAAACAATGTGAAACAAAGCAGCAACCTGATCCATTGTTAGAGGAACACTTAGCTGTGTAGAATCCAGTGAAGGGCATCCCTGGATGGGACTTTATAAGCCGTGGGAGGGATTTTTTGAGAATAATCTACATGCCACAGTTTATTTGCTCTACCACGCCTGGAAGATGCTCAATACAAAGTGTTCAGTTAGGTACAACTGCTGGATACAAGGTTCTGGGCTGAAACAACAAGGGCAGTTCTAGACCACTTAGTGAGTGTTTTAGAGACATCAGAACAAGATTATAAAGAGAGCTGTATTAGGTACATACACATCAGACCCTAGAACTAGCCACACTTCTGTAGCAGGGGCCAATTGTTTTTGTTTCTTTTTTGTTTTGTTTTTTGAGACACAGTTTCTCTGTGTGTATCTCTGCCTGTCCTGAGACTTGCTCTGTAGACCAGGCTGGCCTCGAACTCACAGAGATCCACCTGCCTCTGCCTCCCAAGTGTGGGGATTAAAGGTGTGCACCACCACCGCCCAGCTATATGGGCCAATCTTTTATTTTAGTATTTATTTATTTATTATGTATACAATATTCTGTCTATATGTCTGCCTGAAGGACAGAAGAGGCCACCAGACCTCACTACAGATGGTTGTAAGCCACCATGTGGTTGCTGGGAATCGAACTCAAGACATTTGGAAGAGCAAGCAATGCTCTTAACCACTGAGCCATCTCTCCAGCCCCATGGGCCAATCTTGATATGGCCTTGATATGTCAGTGGCTTCAACTTCAGAGAAAGTTTAGCTGATCAGTTAGACTTTAATTTAAATGAGAAGATGTGGAACTAATTTATTTTTAGAACTAGAGAGTTTGCTGTTGGAGGTGGTGGTGGTGACAGTAATTTTGTTGTTTTGTTTTGATAGGGTTTCTCTGTGTAGCCCTGACCGTCCTGGAACTTGTTTTATAGGCCAGGTTGACCTCAAATGTACAGAAATCAGCCTGCCTCTGCCTCCCAACTGCCGGGAATGAAGGTGTGTGCCAGGCTGACAGCCGTTTTTAGAACAATCTAGCGGTTGTAAAAACAAACCAGTAAATACAGAGTTTGTTTGCTGACCACTCAGCTACATTAGCCCATGACACATACAGTATGGACCGTTTGCATCGCTAACAGCAAACATCAGCTAGGGTACACACGCGGGGTCCAGGTAAGTAATTGCTTCCCTACCACCGAACAGCATGGGGAGCCCTGGACTACATCACGACAAGCCTGCCTGCCTTCCCTTCTTTTTTTTTAATATTTATTTATTATGTATACAATATTCTGTCTGTGTGTATGTCTGCAGGCCAGAAGAGGGCACCAGACCTCATTACAGATGGTTTGTGAGCCACCATGTGGTTGCCGGGAATTGAACTCAGGACCTTTGGAAGGGCAGGCAATGCTCTTAACCGCTGAGCCATCTCTCCAGCCCCTCTTCCTTCCCTTCTTAAACAGATAAGTTCAAGAAAGGCGAGTCCACCTGTTTCTAATTCCGCTCATTTACTCACCTTGCTGGAATGGTGCTGTCCTGAAAAGGAATCTCTGCAAGCTCTCTTTCAAGTTTTGCAACTGTGTAGACAGGCGGTCCATCACAGGGAGTTCTCCCCTCTCCACCCTTTCAACTTCTGTTCGGTTCAAATTCAGAACGAGTTTTATTTATTCAGTTAGACAGTCCAAGACGTTGGAAAATACACCACCCCTGATTGTGGGGAACGAACCAGACAGAAACATGGCACTTCCCACAAGTCATTCCTAAGCCTTCTCTCGCTCCTTACAGGATCAAATGGACCCGGAGAAAGTCACAGGCAAATCTACTGGTAATCAAGAGAAACAAGGGTGACGAGATGGGGATATGACTCTAAACAGGGCCACCCTGCTTGGGGATGAAGTAACTTACAATGACTCTTGTTAGCATTATCTCAAAATGAAGCCAGAAATGCGGAGAGCAACCTCATTAGAGCTGACTGACCGGAGAGTTTCAGAATCCTTCTTGTTGCTTCCTCGCGTTCCCCACGCCGGTCTGCAAGACTGAACATCGTTTCTTTAATCATCTACAGCCCTGCAAGCAGGACTCTGGACACACAAATTTCAAGGGATATTTGGCAGGACCGACTCTGGTGGACCAAAAGAACTAGGTGCAAGGTTTAGATTGTTAGTGTTTGCGAATGCCCCCCACCCCCATTTCTCATAATATAAGAGACAGTTGTTTTCTGGTGTAATAGAGATATATTGGAATTAGAGTCTAGCAAGGTATTCGTTTGATCAACAAAACGCTGCACAAAGAGTAATCCCAAATTGCTCTGCCCTCTATGGCTCGACGGCAGAATTTTTACACAGAATGTTAATTTCCAGAGTGTGGGCAGCTGCTTCTTGAGGGAAAGAGCTGCCGTGAGCAGTCCGTTGGGTCCTGGCAGAGCTGCCGTGGGCGGTGCGTGGGTCCTGGCTCTTTGGTCGCTTCTGTCTCTTTACACTTGGTCCTGTGCAGATCCTCAGCCTGGAGGATCCACTAACCAGTGTCTCAAGGCTCCCCACAAAGCACTCTTGGCGACAGCTGTTGAATCCCAGAAGTCTGGCTGCAGATTCCACCCCCAGCCTTGGCTGTGCCCTGCCTGGACTTCTTTTTGCTTGTAGAGTAAAACCGCTTGGTGGAATGGAAACCTGAAACATTCTTTGGATGTTCCTGGTATTTGAATCACTCTCAAAATGAGTTTCACATGATAAAATGTTTGGAATCATTTTAAGGAAGAAAGGGAGAAACAGGAACTATCAAAAGAATGGTAATCTTGTAGTATAAAAGCCAAAATGGAAGACATCTGTAAGTGGCACCGGATGACCCCTGGCCTCGATGGCTTCACAATCCTGCCGCCCACACTTCTGTCTGAGCATGTCTAGCAACATCCGTCAGTGCTGCTCTCCGTTTGTACAACTTTGTGGCTACCCAGAGAAAAATGAGGCCCAGCTGAAATGAGAGACAGGCTTCTGGCCAATCCCCAATCAAGAGGCAGTGTAATGGGCGGGGCTTGTCTCTTAAAGAGACAGGGCAGATCTTTACAGGCAGCCCACCACTTAAATAGCAAGACCTTTACTGCCGCCGGGTGGTGGCGTAATTAAAGGTGGCAGGCCTTTAATTCCAGGCAGAGGCAGGCAGATCTCCGAGTTAGAGGCTAACGAGTTCCACATCGGCCAGGAATGCACACAGAGAAACCCAGTCTCCAAAAACCCGGGAGAGGCGGGGGG
>NW_026067986.1:430636-466665 GCF_014885135.2 Alexandromys fortis | reverse complement strand
GACAAAAGACCTCAATTGTCTGCTGAAATTGCCAAGGAAATTAGCATGGAGGAAATGACCCCATCTGGGCTGTATTAATGAATGCGTTCGATTCGCTATCATGACGTGAGAGGGCTGGAAGGAAAGCAAAAGTGGTATGAGGTCAACATAGCACCAGAACAACAGCCACGGGGAAAGAACGGCGTAAGGCCTTGGGAATACGGCACACTGGGCTGCCCCATATTAAGATACAAGGAGGAGAAAAAAAGTTATTCAAATAAAACAACACCATATTCCTGCCAAAAAGATAAGAAAAGTAGTCATGGGTCTGCTCCAGAGGATCTTGAAAGGAGCCAGGCTCCACAGTGACTTCAGTTTCCCAACTTTGTATCCTTTGCTCCTTAAGGTGTGGAGGGATGTGGATTTATTAGGCCAAAGTGAACTGAGTTTAATTTAATTCTGAGGCTTTCTCCACCTGCCTTCAGACAGTTGGAGACGCTCAAGGTTGCGAAACAAAGGCTGGAGTCTCTGTAAGTGCACAAAGCTCGGCCTCGGAGAGCAGAGCCAACACCTGGGGAAAGAGAAGTCAGGATGAACGAGAGCGTCTGCCCTGCTTTCAGGTACGTTCAAGTAAGAAAAACGGTGGCGGTCTCCTTTAAAAAAAAAAAAAGCCATCTCACAGTGTCTGAGGTCCTACACACACACACACACACACACACACACACACACACACACACACACACACGGCACACTGGGACCTGCTCTGACCCTGAAGGGCTGAGCCTGCCCCAGTCCTAAGACCATCACAGATTGGTAGAAAGCTGGGTCCTGGGCACCAGCCCTCCAAGGTAAGTCAAAGGGAGCTGGTGAGTTTTCCTAAACAAAGAGGGCACACTTGCACAAGTATCTGATTGAAGACAAATTTCTATAAACATTCCCTTCTGAGCATTTTCTTCCACGATAGAAGGGCCGGGGGAGGTGAGCAGAGACAATTACACTCACTAGTTTGCTTTGGGAGGTCATAATGTTTCATTCTGTGCAGGAGTAACAATGTACATACATATCGAGACCGCTAGATCGTCCAACCTGAGCACCAGGGACCTTTCAGCTGCATCCCCCATTAGAAAAAGGCTGTGAATTCCTCTTCTCTTTTCTAGTTCCCTGGACCCGGCTTTGCTGACAACAGCTGGGGATGGCTGTCATCTCTCCCAATTCATCTTCATCTAAAGTGGAGATAGCCCCGGCTTCATCACTGGAAGCTGTATAGCAGGCTCCTCGGAGAGTATCTACTGTGTCCAGCGCCATTCGAGGCCCAGGGGGAACAGAAGGAGCCAGGTTCCTCACAGGCTCCTGAACCGGGGCCATGGTTGCTAGGCAGTGGATTCAGAACAGTTACCAAAGTCAGGAAGTCAAGTCCTGCTTTTAGCTCTGCACCCTGACATGTGAGAGAAGTCACTTGTCCCGGATCCTCTGCCCACAGAGTAATACATATAATTAGAGAATTACTTAACATCTTTTCTATAATGAGCATATACCCAGATATAGTTTCATGACCCCAATTAAAAAGGAATACATTCCATTCCCAGGTCTTCGTAAGTAAAATCCGAATGTCCCTTCCCTTAGGTCACTTTTATCTCTTCGGTGTCCTCCAAAGGCCATTCACAAGTTGGGAGTTTGTTGAGAGAATAAGCAAATGCTTCACAGACCAGAGTTGGTTCCTCATGCTTCATCATCTGGCGTTTAAACGACTGTACCGTTCTCTGCCCTGGACATCCCCCATCTTTCCCACTTAGCATTTATTTCCTCTTTTTTTTTTTTTTTTGCTCATAGCTTCTGAGCTGGCTTTGAGGGTGCAATCATGGTGGGTTCTTTTAAACAAAGCTAAGAAACATAACATCAGGCATGCAATCATAATAGTGTCGAGAATAGACAGAGGTCAGAGGTTAGAGGTACGTCCTAAGGCGCTTACCTACCGCTGGGACCTGCCCTGCCACCTGTTCTCTTAACCAGTATTTCCTGCTTACCCTTCATTTCTGTGGCTTTCTGCCTCCCTTTATAACAAGTCTCTTTTTGTTTGACTCAAAGCCTGTTGCCTACAACCGAAATATTCTAACTGCTAACATACACTTTGAGAGTAGATGGCTTATTGCATTGGAATGCCAAAATAAAAAATAGAAATCTTAGAACTAAAAGAAGTCTGGGAGTTATGGTGTATGCTGTGTAGGAGGGTCACAAGTGTGAGGTCACCCTAGCCTCTACAAAGACCCTGCCTAGAAAGAAAAAACAAAAAGGGGGGCCACCAAGATGGCTCAGCAGGTAAAGGAGCTTGCTGCCAAGACCAACAACCTGAATCTGATCCCTGGAGCCCATGCAGTGGGAGGAGGAAACCAACTCCCCCAAGTTGGCGTCTGACCTCCATACACACTGGTACAAACACTCCTGTACCCTAAATAAATAAATGTGGGTAATTTTGTTGTTGTTAAAAAATAAAATAAACAGATGAACTCTCCAAAGTCTAGCACAACTTAAAAAAAATTCTAGACAATCAGACCCAAAGGCATGAAGTAGTATGATCATAAGCCTAACACTGGCTGGTTTCCGTGCCTGGACCCCAAGTGAGCTGGCTCCCTGGATAGAAGCCCTTCGGCTTTTCTACTGTTTCAGGAGTTCAGCATTGTCTCCTAAGGTCACCGCCCATGACTGTGTTTTGCTACAATGAAAGAATGGAAAAGCTGTCACAGGACACTTAAATTCAGTCTAGCAAGCCTGCAACACTGACTGACCTTTTAAAGCGAAAGTTTGCCATGTTCCGTAAGTGACTTGGCATAGCCTGGGTCCAGTGAAGTTTCGTTCATGGGCAACAAAATTCACATAGGTTTCAAGCCTCTCAAAATATTATCCAAACATTTAAAGATGCAAACAACATTCTTAGTTCATAGACTGTACAGAAATAGGTATGGGGGCTGGAGAGATGGTTCAGTGGTTAAGAGCATTTGCTGTTCTTGCAGAGGACCTGGGTATACATAGTGACTCACAACCACTGAGAACTCTAGTTCCAGGGAATCCGACACCCTCTTCTGGCCTTCAGAGACACTTGGCATGCACGTGGTACACATATATATACACAGAGGTCAAATGTGCACACACATAGAAAGGAAGGAAGGAAGGAAGGAAGGAAGGAAGGAAGGAAGGAAGGAAAGAAAGAAGCCTTTTAAAACTAGATAGCAGACTGGGGTTAATTTCCAGGCTTTAGTCTACCCATTCCAGTTAAGCCACCTAGAGTTAGACAGTCTGGGATTTGCAATGGTTCAATGAACTTACCTGACAGATTCACTACAGTTCTACAGTGTCCAGCTACAGCCTGACCTTAAACTCCCAATCCTCCTGCCTCAGACTCTACTGGCCTCAGACTCTACTGGTCTGGGATTACAGGCATGTACCACCATGCTCAACTTTCACCCATACATATTTTGATTATTTTACTATGTGGGAAGCGTACAGCAAGGAATAAGATGCCGTCCTTTCTCTCTGTGGCTTCACGGTCTAGTTGGGGACTCAGGGCTTCCACGATTATAGTTTTAATTATTTAATTCTGCAGTGCAGGGGATTGATCTCATGGTCTCATATATACTCAGAAAGCACTCCCCCACTGAACTACATCTCCAGCTCATTTTAATTTTGGGGGAATGGCCGGCATTTATTGATCACTTGCTATGACGTATACCTTGCCCTTTAGATAAATTATAATTTAATCTTTATTAACAATGCCATGCAATGGCTCGTTCTCATGTCACAAGTGAGGGAAGGGGAGGCCAGAGAGAGCACGCGCTTGACCCCAGGTCATAGAACTAGACTTTATACTAAGACCCCAAGCTGAACCCTGGGGGCCCAGGAATTGTGTCAAGTAGACCTTCCCTGGTGTGGCTCCAACCACACTGTAATGTCAGCTTTCCCAGCTTCCCAGCGAGAGAAGAATGAATGAAATCCTCACCCAGGTCTGTGAGTACCACAACCACCCTTGGCCCTCCCCTGGACTCAGACCCGATGCCTGGATTCCTCATCTTGAGCTGCCAAAGGGTTTTGATCATCAGTTAACTTCTGCTTGTTTCTTTGCCCTGAGCTATCTATCCCATTGGCAAAGGAAACACAAATATTCTTCTGTCTCTTTAGGAATCCCCAGGGATAAACACGGTAAGCTCAAAGCTTAATAAAAAATAAACTAGCAGGGCTGGAGAGATGGCTCAGAGGTTAAAAGAACTGACTGCTGTTCTGAAGGTCCTGAGTTCAATTCCCAGCAACCACATGATGGCTCACACCCGTGTATAATTAGATCTGGTGCCCAGAACACTATATACATAATAAATAAATTTAAAAAATAAAATAAAATAAAATAAACTAGCAAACAAAGGAGATAAAAAGAGAGACCAGGCAGCAAAAGATACAATTCAGATTCAAAACTCCGCCACTTCCTATAAATAATGAAGGAACAGAAACAATTAACAGAAACAGGCACAGAAAGGAGAAATCCCAAAGCCAGATGTGGTGGGCCATGCCTGTAATCCAGTTTTTAGAGTAAACACACCTGTAATCCAAGCATTTAGAATAAACACATCTGTAATCCAAGCAATTAGAGTAGACACACCTGTAATCCCAGCGTTTGGAGGCAGAGAGATCAGAAATTCCAAGGCACCCTGGGATATATGAGACCTTGTCTAAAGAAGAGGAGGAGAAGGAAGAATTTTCACACATTGAAGAAGGGGAAAGGAAACAAGAGCAAGTAATGGGGGGCGGGGACAGATATAATGTTTACTTTCATATGTGGACAATAAGTCACATAGAGGCACAGACACACAGACATACAGACACACACGCGTGCCCTTGACATGAAGGCAGAAGCCAGCCTATGTGAGTATATGCTGGGGGCGGGCAGGGAGCTATTGGAAGAGAAGGAGGAAAACAAGAGAAGACAGTGGGGGCGGGGGTAAACACAAGCAAAGAGCACTGATTTTCTGTATGAAAAAAAATGTCAGACCTATTATTTTGTGTGCTGACCTGCTATTTTTTAATTAATAAGCAAAGCAGGGTGGAGAACAAGGCAGTCAGCAAGTAGTCATTCTGACAGAGAAGCAACAAGCAGACGTTCTCGGTTATGAGAGAATCGGGGGAATGAGGCACCAGCGAGCCTTCTCAGTGAGGAAGCAAAGGGGATGATTAAATACTCAGCCACTCAAGAAACTGCCCAAATTAGAGAATCCATGGATGCGAAAGGCACAGGAAAAGTACTAGCAATAAACATTGAATCCAATTAAATACAGAATGAGGACAAACCCTCGGGAGGAAGTGAATGCAAATCAGGACACAGATGCTATAAACCCAAACAAATTAAAAAATCACTGAAGAGATACGGGCACGCTAAAGCATCGCATTGCCTAACAGGGGTTCATCCAAACCCCAAAATCCCATTGAGTTCTCCTCTCTCTCTCTTTGGCAAAGTCTCCTTATGTAGGCCTGTACTATGTACACCAGGCTGCCATGAACTTGCTTTAATCCTCCTGCCTCTGCCTCCTGAGTGCTCAGATTACAGGCGGACGTTAGCTTGTCTTACTTTCCATTAGTTCCCATCCTTGTTGTTGCTTTCTAGACTAGGATGATATTTGAAGGATTTCCATGATTATTTTAATTACATGTATGTGGTAGGAGTAGCTACACGTGTGTAGGGGGAGATGCCTTTCAAAACTAGAGATGTCTGGTGTTACTGGCAGTTATGAGTCTCCTGACATGGACCTTAGGAACTCAAATTGGGGACTCTGCAAATGTAGCATGTGTTCTTAGCCACCATCATCACACTAGACCGCTGGAATGGTTTAATACACCTTCGCGCTGGGAAACTGATCATTAATGTTCATTCATTTCAGCGTCTCTCCTTCCTTCTGCTAATGCTCAGGTAAACCCAATGTTTCTTAACTTTTTGTTTATTATTATATGTGTACGTGGGTTGTTGTGTGTGCATGCAAGTGTGTGTGCATGTGTGTGCGTATGTGCACGCACATGTGCATGTATGTGTGTGTGCCCATGATTGCCACGAAAGTCAGAGGACAAGTCAGTTCTCTCCTTCAGCCTTTCCATGACTCCGGGATCAAATTCAGTTCCTCAGGCTTGAGCAGCAAGTGCCAGCCCTCCCTTTAAAGTGATTTTTTTTAAGCACATGTAACGTCATCATGTCACTGTAAAATGGTTCTATGTATATACACACATGGAGTATGTACATGTCTAGAATATCTCTGTCAGCTGTTACTCACCGGTTATTTTTGGTAACAACACACACGCCTCCTTACTATGGTCTCGCTATGAGTCAGGTGCCATCTTCAAGCCCTTCCCGTGAATCATGCGACTCCGAAGGAGTGAACACAGTCGTCGTTCCCTTTTACAAGTGGGGAAACCGGAGTGTGCCGATGCCTCCTCCTGCAGTTTACACGCTGGCAGCTGCTTGGGCTGAGGATCAAACTCAGTAGCCTGGGCTCTGGATCTTCGTATCGGGCAGGTCACTGGTGGTCTTCGAGGGATTTGAAATTTTCATTGATGATGACGTGTGACCTTTCTTTAAGGTCCAGGCTAATGAGATGGCTCGGTGGGTGAATGCAGTTGCCCCGAACCTCAACACCCTGAGTTCCGCTCCCAGGACTCACATAGTCAAAGAAGCAAAGGCCAATATTGCTGACCTCTAAAGGCCAATGCTCACTGTGCCGTGGTCACACATGTGTATGCACTTGTGTGTATGTGTGCATGCACGTGTGTGCGTGCATGTGTGTGTGCTCGTGTGTATGTGTGCATGCACGTGTGTGCATGTGTGTGTGTGCGTGTGTATATGTGCATGCACGTGTATGTGTGTGCGTGCGTGCATGTGGGGTTGTGCGCGTGTGTGTGCCTGCATGTGTGTGTGTGTGAGGCTCAGCAGACAAACTCCTTCACGACCTACCCAGGCTTTGGAGCAATAGATAGGCTGACACTTCCGTGCTCATCATTGCAAAAGGATGAGATTTTTATAGGCTCTGTGTGAATTAGCGGGAGGAAATAAGCCTCCTCAGTCCCTGGGGGTAGACAGCGTACTCAGGAGAAGAGGCCAAGAGGCCCCAGGGCACAGGCTCTCAGGAACCCAGGTTAGAGTACCTCTCAACAATTGACCGCAGGGACACAGCTTCATTTGAAACGACATGGTTTAGCCAGCAAGAGCCACTCCTCACCCAAGCACGGTATCGGTATAATAAGGGCAGAATTTTGTGTCACCTGGGAATGGTCCCGTCTCTTTGACAAGGATTCTAAAGCCCCTCCGTCACTGTCAACTCACCCACAGATTCAGTGACTAAAGAGGAGAAGGACCACAAATGCCCAACCCGTGAAACACGGAGACAGAGAGGGGAAGAGCAAGATAATAAATAAAACAAGAACCCGAAGGAAAGAGCTGCTTTGTCAGAATATAAATATTTCCCTTCCCCTTTTATCTTTAATGTAGTGTGAGAAGCTTATTAAAGGGAAATGCCTCCCGTCCCTGGAGCCCTTGCAGGAGCTTGTGGGAAGAAGCTGCGGCTGGCCTCAGCCCGGTGCTTCTAAACTCTTCCCGGCTGGAAGCAAGTGGAAAGTGCAGAGCCATAAAGAAGGGCTGGGGAAGGAGGGGAAGCCATTGTGGCCATTAGGAGTCTTATCTCGATGGGCCTGGTGTCACGTTAAGTTAATCACTAGAAGCCGCTTAGAGACTGAGAATGAGGAAAGATCGGACCTCAGATTCAGAGAGATGCATTGCTAAACTTACCCTCTGTGCTTCCAGAGGGCAACACCCAGGTTTAGACAAAGGGGAGTTTGTCCTCTTGGGTGAGCAAGGGAGGGAGTCCTGTGGGTATCCTCAGAGGATCCTCCAAGGCTACACACTCTCGTGAAGCCCAGTAAGTGTGTAAGTTCCAATGGCTTTCCACAAGGCTTTGCTGATTCTGTTTAACACTGTAAGTATCTACAAGGACAAGGACAGGGCCTGGCCCACACGGCTTTGAAGAACAGTACATGAGCACATGCCTTTGAACACGATGCAGAGATTTTATTTTATCTTTTCCCCGTTCACTATTTCTGCAGCCTTTCTAAGGGGCCTTCTCTTCCGGGTCGGGATCTGAGTTCTCCCAGGCTTTGGGAGCTATCATGATCGCTAACATTTGGAGATATTCAGCTGTAGGGTCACAGAAGGACAGGAGGAAAGTCATTCACACACCACGTGCCACAGAAAACTGAACACTAAGGGTCAAAGAGAGAGCTAAAATTTGCTGCTAGAAGGGGTGCCTGTCATCTCAGTTCTCTCAAGAGAGCTGGCCCTGATGGCTTTTCTGCCATTGTCCTCCCCACCCCAGACCACACACCCACGCATGCATTCTGATTTAGTCAGTGTCTTGAGTGGAAGAGACTTTTAATTTATTTATTTTTTTAAGTCTGCCTTTCTAGCTCATCAATGCTCAGACTGTATATGACCTCATCAAGGGTCTAGAGCTTAGGTACCAACCACCCCATCATCCCTGAAGCAGAGCCTCTTCACACATCCCATTCGGTCTTCCACCCTCCCCATTTTTGACGTCTTTTTGGATCCCATGCTCACTCATTTTTGGTACGGTCCCCTTACCCATGGAGTTCCATTAAGTTGGACTAAGACCGCCTGAAGTCTTTGCTAATCCCGCCACACTCCCGTTATCAGAACCAATTACACCTTACAGCAATGTCTGAGTTACAGACCAGCCTGTGATTCAGGGGTGGTGGTGGAGAAAGCTTAGCTGGTTCCCAGGGAGCTCCTCACTCTGAGCATTCATTGCCTGGGAGCTATTTGAGGTACCTGATTTAGCACTCCCTTCCTGCTCAAGCTCACCAGCCTCCTCTGTGCCTCATCTGCAATGGGAGCTTGGAACCATGAGAGGGCCTCTTTCCAGGGTTCCCACAAACCCTGCAGAGGAGGAGGCCTGGAGAGCGGGGTAGTACACATGTATCTGAGGGGCGTTTGTGTGGAAGAGGGATTAACTATGTTCTATGAAAATCGATGGAAGCCTTGGGGAGGCCGACTTCAGTTCGATGTAATGAAGGACTTTTTAACAATTAAAGCTGTCTTAAATGAAGTGAGAGCCTTAAAGATGGCCCTCCCTTCGTGGAGTTCAGGCAAAGGTGAGGTCTCACCGGGCAGTGTGGCTCATTGGCCAGCAGTATATACGCCTGGCACTTGGCACTGTGATTGCGTGGTACCAGTTCTGGAGTGAAGAGTGCCCAGGTTCGAATTCCAGGCCCAAAGGTCACTAACTTCACAATCTTGGGCAAATCTTTCAGTCTTTCTAAAATGCCATTTCTGTATGTGTAATATATATATATATATACATATATATTTACATACACATATAAAGATAAAAACACATTACAGGGAATGGGGTATAGTTTATTGGGAGATGAATTAATTATTTTTCATTGATATGCAAGGGGCCCTGGCTTTGATTCCCCAGGAAAACAAAATACATATTTGGCTTTTTTTTTTTAACAAAGTGATAGAGAGCCTAGCAATTAAGAGCAGTCTTCTAAAAGCCCCGGGTTCTGTTCCCGGCACCCACATGGCTGTTCACACTCTTCTGCGACTTGGGGTACAGGAGATCATGGACCCTCTTCTTGCTTCCTTGGGGATCCAGGCACACAAGTGGTGCACAGACATATATGCAGCCCAAATAGATACACACAGAAAATTATATCAAAACATATTAAGAGGCTAGAGACACAGCTCAGCTGTTGAGAGCTCTTGTTGCTCTTGCAGAAAACACAGTCATGCCTTCTCTCCGGTGGTAAAACAGAGCTTTCGAAATACTTGGTGGGAAAATTCTCCCCGGGCCTCCTAGCAGAATTAGAGATGTAAACTGGTCACCAGGGGAGGTGGCCTATAAGTTTACAGCATCCTGGACCTGTGATGTCCGCCGGGACAGCTGGCTGAGGAGGCGCTAGACAGAAATGCAACCTCATCTCCGGGAACACCTGAGTTGTTGACTGTTTCTCTTCATTCTAGGGGGCTTTCTCCAGGTCAGATACACTGAGGCAGCTCTGGCTCTTCCGGGAGGGCTGAATTTCAAGCTCCCGTTTTTTCCTTCCACACCTCTCCCCACCCCCCTTCTTATTCAAGGAGAGAATTGGTTCAAAGCTTGTTCCTCTGTGTTGGCAGGATCCCAGGCTTCCCTACAGCTTGGTACCCTCATGGTCAAGGCGGGTCAAATAAAGAATGCCGGTGGATGAGGGTTCAGGCTGCGAGGGTTGAGGGTTTAGAGGGATGTCTTTGGTATGGTGAGCATTAAATAAATGTTAGCAGTTCATAAAAATAGTACAGGTCCAGCTAGCCCCAGACGCTGGAGTCGGTCAGCTGGCTCACTCCCAACTGCTCAACTGGGATTTAAGTTAGGACATCACCGTCCCAGGGTGCCAAAACAAAGCAGGGCCAATACGGTCTTTAGAACTAGGGCTTTAAAACGGGGGGGGGGGGCATCTTTGTAAACGGACGGCTGGGAAGAGGAGGAGTGAAGTTTCACAGGGAGACCAAAGCGCCTTTTGCCGAAGTGAGAAGTCTGTCGCAGTTTTTTGTTTACCCCCCTCTCTAGCTGTTTCCTCTGCCTCCTGGGCTGTCTTGCCTCCCCCTCTCTGCAGAAGCTCTTCACGGGTCTGCTGGAGGCCACAGGAGCAGGAGCAGCGCCTTCCCCAGCTCAGACAATCCCTCCTTCCTCGGGTCAGGCTGGACCTCGGCAAAAGTTCTCCTACCCCTTCGCGGGCCCTTTCCGGTCCACCTCTGGCGACTGCAGGCAGCAAGCAGAACAGCCACCCTCACCAAATTCCTTTTAGATCTCCCTGCAAGGTGCAGAAGCCACCCTGATAAAAACGGGCCCAGGAACCTAAACGTGGATGTTAATTGCAGTCCTTTCTGTCAACCAATTCATTCACACCCTGAGCTTCAGCGTTCTTATCTGCAAAAGAAACTGAGAATTCGTAACCATTCAGACTGCTTCTGAAAAACAACCCCGAGTCATTCCTTAATGCAGCCCTTCCTTCTTGATTTCTCTTATTCGTTTCTTAAAACTTTTTTTTGCATTTATTTATTTTGCGTGTACGTGCGGGGTACCCGCGGCCGTGCTCACCACAGCACATGAGTGGCAGTCTCAGGATGGTTAGAGGGAATCGGTTTTCTCTGTCTACGAAGTGGGTTCCAGGGATGGAATTCAGATTAGGTGTCAAATGCCTTTGCCTGATCAACCATCTCACCGGCTCCTAAATACATATTTCCAAATCAGTGAAGGAGGCCATGAGCTCTTCTTACAGGCTTTTCGACTCGAATTGAATTGGGCCATAGTAAGTCATTGACTTAATCATTTATTGGGCACCCTCCCCACCCCGGTGCACCTGGCACAGCAACCCACTGCAGTCAGTGTGCCCCCCCCCATTTAAGTAAACTTTTGTGACTAGCAATAAACAGAATAACTGGTGGGCGAGGCACGGAATTCAATGCAAACACAGATTCCTCAAAGTATTAATAAGAGTAAACTAGGAAATAAAGGGCTTCTGTGTTCCCACCAGTCAGCATTCAAATAAAAGTCACCTTAGCCAGCTCGCACCTTCAAAGCCAAAGCTAGCACCACACAGCAGAGCGCTTCCTGCTAAAGTCACAAGGAAAAAAACCAAGTCAGGGAGGGACCAAGATTTTCACACGCAGAGGAGGAAACCTCAAAGCTCTCTGTCCAGTTTCCTTCCACCCTCTCGGTCTCTCCTCAACCTGCCACCTCCCCTAGGGGGACAGAGCCAGGTCACGCCCCCTACTCCTGCTCAGGTGAAGCCGTCCTCAAATCACAATGAGGGGCAGCCAAGCTGTAATGATCTGTGTTTATTTAGTAAATGGTTTGATTGCCCTCATTTGTGGAGATTAAGGGTTAATTTCCCAACTGCAAAGAGAACCGATTTCTCCAAGGGCAACCCCCTTATAATTAAGAGGAAAGAAACCTAAATTCAAATGACTCCTCACTTGCTCCAGCACCACCCCACTCCTTCCCCCCCATCTTGGTCTCTGGGGAGAGGAGGGTGTCCTCTGCCAGGTATTCAAAGCCTTGGGTTCTCTGAGTTTTCTGAGCAAGGATTTGGTAAACAAAGGCTTAGGGATTCTTAGCCTCCTTCGAACTGACATCTGGCGAATTTGAGGTCGACAGTTTCTCTCTCCTGCTCCCCTGGCTTTGACAAGCAAATGTTTCAAGGTTTGCATTCTCTGCCTTTTTTAATGGAGAAGTCAAAGCACTTTTTCTGCACCTTAATGGAAGAGCCTGGCCCTAGAAGGTTAAAGTGCTGTTTATAATAATGGGGAGGAGGCAGGGAAAGGAGGGTGGAAACGAGGACTGGAAGACAAGTCAAGGCCACGTAGCCCTGAAAGGAACACTTTAGCATGGACTTCCTGAGACAAATCACACAGGCCCTGCTCACTTCTGTGTTACACATCCCGACTGTTGGGAGTCCTGGCTTAGTCCGGAAAGCCCCAGATAGAGCTGTACCACAAAACCTAACTTCCTCCGTGGACAAGCTCTGGGGTGACCTTGGCTCCCACGAGGTCTCTCACCCACCACGTGGCTCCCTGCCTGGGACTGATGAACTGCACTTTTGATTCAACAAAGCAAATACCCACCTCGTGGATGCCAGAGCAGAAAAATAAAGTGTGATCCCTGCTGGGGTCACCAAGCAGGAAGGGAAGCATTAAAGTGGATCCAATACGGGTTTGATACATTGTGACCAAATAGGTGTCGGGTTGGCTATGACTATGGAAAGGGCGTTCATCAGTACAGCATGGTGTCGGAGATCCTGACTCCTGCCTCTCACTCCTTTCCCAAGCTGTAGGCGTCAACAGAAGGGAAGAAGGTCATATCATTGTGTTTTTAGTGCATCCAACAAACCATTGCTGTCGCCCACAGCCACATTCAGAGTCTACCACAATGGAAGCAAGAAAGGAAGCCTAGTGGATCCTATGCGCAGCCAAAGACTTGGGCCCTATTGCTTTGGAAAAAGGGAGGTTGATATAGCAGCCCCCACATCACGTTGAGGACGGCCTTAACAATTGTATTTCTCATCACAACCGAGGAGAAAAAGGCTCTTCTGAGCTTTTACTGAAAATTAACAGTCGATACATTGATTGCAATCCTATTATATTTTTCTGGTTTGGTTTGACTTGTTTGTTTTTTCTGCAGGGTCTGATGTGTCGCAGGCTAGCCTTGAACTGGCTACAGTTGCAGAAGGGTATGACCTTGAAGTTCTGATCCTCCTTCCTCGAGGATCAAGAGTACTGAGATTATGGATGCTAGGCTATCTTGCCACGTTTAGGGAATCTATCCTGGGACTTCATGTAGTGTATGCTAGCTAAGCCCTTACCAGCCAGCCTCATCCCAGCCCTGTTCTCAAGATCTTCATCCAGGTCAGCCCAGCAATACAAAGGCCTCTCTGCAGGACTGAAACTGGCTAGTCAGCTGGGAGTAGATGCTTCTCCTAGGCTCCTGGTGATGGTGTGGTCATCTCTCTGTGACTGTGGGCCCACCCCAACAGGAAAGTCAGAAGAAACGCACGCCTTCGGCATTTTCCACATCCTGGCATGAGGTTGGTAGGGTTTTCCCTAGCTGCTTAGTAAAAGACCAGCAGTCAAGTGGCTTCTTTGGGGCATGGTAGGATTTTCAGAATGGGAAGAGAGCCAGGAAGCAGCACCCATGCAACTTGGGTTTTTGCCCTCTTCTTCCTCCTCTTTTTTCTTTAATTCTTTATTATTTTATTTTTACTTTATGGGTATGGGTAGTTTGCCTGCATTTATGTCTGATCACCACACACATGTCAGGTACCCAGGATGGGAGAGCAAGAGAAGGCGTTTGATCCCCAGGTTCTCTGTAGCTAGAGTATTTTGCTTCTTTATTTTTATTTTTTGTTTTTGGTTGTTTTTGTTTGGTTGGTTTTGGTTTTGGTTTTTCGAGACAGGGTTTCTCTGTGGCTTTGGAGCCTATCCTGGAACTAGCTCTTGTAGACCAGGCTGGTCTTGAACTCACAGAGATCTGCCTGCCTCTGCCTCCTGAGTGCTGGGATTAAAGGTGTGTGCCCAGCTGAGTTAATACAGTTTTGCAAGCTGGAACCTGAACCCAGGTCCTCTGGAAGAGGAGCCAGGGCTCTCACCACTGAGCCATCTCTCCAGCCCCTAGTCTTCTCCTCTTAAAACTCCTGATTCTTGTCCCTCCCTAGCTTTCTTTCCCTTCTTCTTCCTCCCCCTTTCCCTTGGCCTTTTTTTGTCTTCCCTTCTATTGTTCCTGCTGCTACCACTGAATCGCCCTCCATCTGCCCAGGTGCCCTGCGGCCCTTGCCTCCTCCAAGGTTCTGCTCCTCCTAGACTTCTGCCTTCCCTGTCCACTGGATATTTATACTCAGGCTCCCCACATGACGGACCTAACTAGGCGACCACTCTGTATCCAGCAGACACACCTGTCGGGCAGTGGCGTCATGACGGACAACCCCGTGTCTGGGTCACACCATCTATTCATGACTCAATCTGAGGGGTCAGGGTTCATGTGGTGCAAGGATGGTCGTGTCAGCCTGAGGAAGTGAACTGTGGGAGTAGCAGCTGTTGCATTTCAGAATAGCAGCAGAGAGCACGAGCCTCATAAATAAGGCCTTAGAAACCAGCATCTCATCGTCCAGCCAGTCACTTGTCCAGGCCTCCCCCTTCTCTCTCTCTCTCTCTCTCTCTCTCTCTCTCTCTCTCTCTCACACACACACACACACACACACACACGTCTCTGTTCTCTCTCTCTCTCTCTCTCTCTCTCTCTCTCTCTCTCTCTCTCCTCCCTTACGGTTCTCATGTTTCCAGCCTTCATTTCAAAACTATAATCAGGCAGAATGAGGACCTGGAAGCTGGAGGACAGTCTGTACGGTATCAGTGACACGTGCCTGGTGTGGAATAGGAGACTAGGTCAGAGGTTCCCAAGCCTGACTAACTCAGAAGAATCACCTAGTGAACTCTTAAAAGAATTGAATCTCCAAGTCCCATGCCAGAGATTCTGACCCAACATGTCGGAGGTGGCCTCAAGTTTCTGAATCTCCTCTCCCCTCCTTTCTCCTCTCATTGTCCTTCTCCCTCCCATCCCCCCTGCTCCTCTCCCATTCTTTCCCTCCATCCCTTTTCCCTCCTTTTTTTCCCCCAGATGATTCTGATGACCAGCTAGTTGTGAGCTCCATTGTTCTAACTTGACTCTTCTAGAAGATTCTTTCACTACTGCTACTATGAATCTGTTCCCTGCAGTTCTCCCAGTTCTCTGCTGGTAGGGCTGCACGCTCTCAGAGGGACAGCCTTAAAAAAAATCACCGAATTTCCTGCCTGTCTCCGTGGCCAAGAGTGAAGTTAGAAGCCTCACTAGGGCAGTTTCAGCATTGGGAACGAATTGTTCCTTGGAAAACTAGAATAAGTAGATGGGCTCTCCCCCAAGTGGGCTGAGTCCAACACTCAAGGGGCCATCACTAACTCAGGCCTGATATCCCAAAGCTCCTCTAAATTAATGACAGCAATTAGAGTGCAGTGCAGATTTAAGCTTTAGTCTAAGCCTGGCTGCTGTAAAAAGGAATCTTCAGGGTTGTTATGAAATTTAGACATATCAGATTTATAGCACCTGGCACTGTATAAACAGTGGTCATTATATTTTAAATGTGACTATTTGGCCGCTCAAAACAATAGGAAGGGAAGTTCTATAAGCCCATGGGTGTCCTAGAAGAGCTCTTAGGGCTACCTGTGTATGTATTTTTTCAAGACCAAGCTCACTGACCGCGTGTTGGCTCATCACCCCACCATGGCAATAGTTTGTGAAACCAGAATTTGAGAAAGGTACAGACCAAGGCTTTTCTTCCAGACAGTCATTACAAACATCCAGCAGGATACAGACTGCTGTAAAAACACAAAAACAAACACACACAAAAAAAAATCTAACTTACCAACTTCAGCAAAGAGCCAGAGCCACAAATACACTGCTAAACGGGCTTTTTATTTCATCTTGAGCATAATATAACCAAACCAGAGTGCTGTCCTGATGATTTTCATGCACCTGGATCATAAGAATTACATCACCAACCCCCTCCACACACTGGAGGGAACTAGGGAGGCTAGGTGACTTGCCCGAGGCAGGTCAGGAAATCGGTCCTGAAAAGCAGAGCCAAACCAGTCTGCACTGGCCACCTGGGCCCTCATCCCACACCTTAGCACCTTCCAGAGTCATGCAGGGATGTGGGTAGCAATTACCCACAATGCTGTCACTTCCTTACCCAGAAGACCCAAGTATCTCTCAGTCTGTGTTCCTGATCGCTGGAGTGATCTTACTCTGCACCCAGGGGCTTCCCCAGTATTGCTTGAGGTAACTTCCTCAACATTCTTTTTCCCTTTGCCCAAAGATGTGTCCTTGAAAACAGTCCTCCAGGGTCAGGGTTCCGCTCTGACTGTAACGGATTCAACGTAACAGATACAGAGTGGCGCTGTCGTTGGTCAACACTGTGTAGTTATTCTCAGACTGTGGGGTCAGCTGCCCAAGAACTGTTTCTCTCTGGGTCCTCATCTTGACAGCCCTCTGACAAAAAAGAAATGACCATCCCAGGAGGGACTTAGACCAGCATCCTTCCGCTCCCACGAGTTCCCTACAACTTACTGTAATCGCCACTGCCTCTTAAGTGATGTCAGTCTAGGGACTTTCCTCTAATAGACACAAATATGGCAAAAATCACAGGTTTTCACATCGGAATTCGGTGGCTTCCCTCAGGAGGGTCATAGTCTAGGCCATTCTTCCTCTTCCTTTTCTCGCCCTCTCTCACGAGCTTTTTTCCCTTCCGAGCTTTTGCTCTGAAGCAAGTGTCACATTTTGAGGGTCCTCAGGAGAGGTATGGATGGTTGGCGAGCAATTGATGGCTTTGGCCACCACCTGAGGCCTGGCCAGATGTCATTCGAGTTTGAAGTCGTGACTCACACCCTGCTTGCGATGAGGACATAGACTCTAAGCCAAGGCGAGCTAAACGCACCCAGATTCCTGACACTTAGGAACTGTGAGATGCCAAGTATTTGTTGTTTAAGCTGCTAAATTAGAAGGACTACTTTTTTATAGAATAAATAAAACTCTTTTTTGTTGCTGTTTTTTGTTTGTTGGTTGGTTTGTTTTTCGAGACAGGGTTTCTCCATAGCTTTGGAGCCTGTCCTGGAACTAGCTCTTGTAGACCAGGCTAGCCTCAGACTCACAAAGATCCACCTGCCTCTGCCTCCCAACTGCTGGAAAACTCTTAACCAATGAGGAAAATGTTGGTTCAACAGGTTCAGCTACTGAATCCGCTATATAAATCATTTCTGCCCACAAACCATTACAGTATGGCCTCCCTCTTCTTCAGTCTGGATATCTTTAACTTCCATAATATTTGAAAGTATTTTAAAGATAAAAAAAAGAAAATCCCTTTTGGATGGAGAACAAGCCAACACACTAAACTAAGATGAACTCAAGTTGATGTGAAACTGGCAGCTGGATATCTCAAACTTTCAGTGTTGTGATATCAAAACTGGTAAAAGTGAAGCCAGAAAGAGAAGTGTGTGTTCCAAGATGCCTTTTCTGATCTTTCGTGAACAATTCTTTCAGCCAGAGTTTCATTACCACCACAGGACTGTGGTACCACGTGGCCATTTTCAAACCTGCCCTGACATCAGGATGCCATTCGGCTAGATAAACCTGGGACTTAGCCAAAATAAGTAGTACTTGAAACGATGGTGCTAATGACTACCACCACTTTCTTTGGGGCCATATATGACGATGATGTGAGGAAATAAAGGCCTTTGTTGTTTTAAAGGGCAGGGACAATTGGAAGTTTTGCAGCAGACAGTTTCAAAATTTTCCACCCCTGGCTTTCCAAAGAAGATACCAGTCAGAGGCTTTGGGAGCTGGGTGTGGGAGGTGTTGCTTGGAAAGAAAATTAATCCTGGGAAGAATGTAAACCTACACTGAACACTTGCCAGAGAGTCCAAACAGACTTGGCTCCCTACATTAGGAACTTAACTTTTCTGGTCCACTCCTTTATAACATGGCTCCTTAACACCATGGCATTTTTGGTTTTGTTTTTTAATCACAACAATTGACTTCAGGCAAGCCTAGAAAGGTACAGCATTGTCTCTCACAACTGTAGTCTTTTTCTTTCTCTCTCTCTTTTTAGTGGGGGATGGGGGTGGGGGATGTTATTTGAATCAGGACCTCACTGTGTAGCTCTCTGGTTGTCCTGGAATTCACTATGTAGCCCAGCCTCAAGCTCAAGGAGATCCAACTGCCTCTGCCTTCGCAAGTGCTGGGATTAAAGGCACCCAATACTACCTACACCCGGCCCAAACAGTAAATCCTTATTTTCGAGGAGTAATTTTGAATTGAGATTTTTTGGTTTTTCTTTGTTTGGTTTTTGGTAGTATGAAGGATTGAATCTAGGGCCTCTCACGCACTAGGCTTTTGCTCAATAACGCGCTAAAAGCCCCAAGCCCAGGCTGAGTATTGCTTTTATTGTTTTAAATCATTTCTTAAAAAAAGTCTCCCCACCCCAACTCCTAAACTCTGCTTTTGCTTCTCTACTACTTCTGGGAGAGAGCCCCAGGACGCACAATGGGGGCATTCCTCCTCTAGGATGGGGTTCCTGCATATCATGTGCCTTTCCTTATTCTACCCTGGTGCATCCCACGCGCTCTTCCTCCATCACTATTTCGGTTGCCTAACGTCAGAAGCTGCCTGTCTGGGACCAGAAGGATGAGCTGCTCCTCAGCTGACTGGTTCGGTTGTATTTGAGGCAGTGTTCTATCCTGCTGGTTTTCATTTTGTTTGACGACAGTGCTTGGTATTTGTCTCAATATGCAGAGATGAGTTACCATCAGTGGCCTGATGAATAAGCACGAAAGAAAACTGGATTCAAAGAGGAAGGACACCCTAAACCCCATGGGGAGAGGATAGGAATCCAAGCCCTGCCACCCACACTCTCAATGACAAAGCAAAACAGATCCCATGCCTTTAATATCTCCCAACAAATATCAGCACAACACAGTGGTAGGTGATGGGAAGGATGGTTTAGAAAGCGGAAGATGAAGTCTCAAAGAAAGCACATTTTTTAAAAAAGGAAAATGTTGTCTATTCATCCTTATTGCTTTGAGGTAGATACTCCTAAGGGGGAAATAATCAGGTATGAAGGGTAAACCTGATGGAAGGAAAGACTTGATTTCTATTGGGGGGGGGGGGGGTCAAGTGACGCACTTCCTTGTTCCAAGGAGCTCTACTCTTTAGACGCACTAACCGGAGCACAAAAGAACTCCAAAGTGGAAGGAAAGATCTCAGCAAACCTCTGAGATAAAGTAAATAAAAGAAAATTACAAGAAACCCAACTTGGCTAGAAAAGGGAATCCAATTGTGTTAGATTTAAGAATCAGCGTTTTCCTATCCTGCAGGCAGTGACTTCTGCCAGCATTCAACATTCAAACTGATCAAAAATCCCTCAAGCAGCAGCAACCAACCGAGACAGGCAGAAGGACTCAGCCAGGAATAACGTTTTTCAAAGAGGACTGTCGAGACGGCAGAGAGATTCAACAATTCAGCTTGTCATTTCCCTGCACGGGAATTCATAATATTCATGATATTCCTTGCTGGCCCCTCTGAGAGGGCAGAGGCCCCTTAGTAACTTCCGACCCGTCCGGGGCAGTTAGACAAGGCGCACCAGCTCCCAGTGCCTGGAGCAGGGTTAAGATTTGACCGAGAACAAAAGAACGCTTGCCAATCAGAAAACGCTACCCCAGAAGGAAAATAACCCCTCTTTGTGTCTCCAAAGCCCTTTAATTAGCAAATGCCCTGGTTCCTAACGCGCATTAAAACTTTTCTATGTAGATTCCAAATGGAAAGATCAAATGGTTGTTTCTGCAGCGAGGATAGGGTCCCCGAAGGCCACACACCGCAGTGCAAAGGGAAAACAGGGCAACCGAAGGCGCTCAGTAATCGTACAGGGAGTTCCGGGCCACTCGGTCTCAGGTTACTAAGCTTTCCCCAGCGCTGCCTGAGTGTTCTCCAAACCCACTGGAACCCCTCGGGCTTCCAAGGCTCCCGGCCGTGAGCACGCGGGTGGGTGGGGGGCTGGCTCTTGAGCCCCGCGCACCCCCAACTCTAGGCCCTATCCTCCAAGGGTCTGCACTTCCTCCCGCCGCCAAGTCCCCACCTCGGCCGACTCGGGTTTCTCCTTCCAGGCGGCCCCCCTCTTTGTGTCTGGGGGAGGGACGGGAGATTGTGGCTTCACGTGGTCGGCTGGGGTGTGAGGAGAAAAAAAAAAGCGGTCGTCAGTCGCACCCCCTTCTCGACCCACACTGATGCTAACCAAAAGCCTCCCGCCCAAGCCAGCCAGCCAGCCAAGGCTAACGTGACTCCTGATCACGTCTCTCCTCCCAAGCGCTGCGCTATTCTCAGCTTTTGGCCGAAGCCTTTGGCGAAAGCGGTCTTCTGCTCAGGAATGTGTGTTTTAGGGTACCGGAAGAGGAGCCAATCTTTCAAGCAAATTCCCTTTCTGGTGCGTTCTTCTCCCCTGAGCAAATTCTGGGTAAAAGTTTTTTCCTAACTTTTCTCTCCCGGTCCCCCGCCCCTCCCCTCAGGAATCCGCCCAGAGCGCTGCAGGCACCGCCTTTCTCGTTCTCTCGGCCGCCCCTTCCGACTTCTACCCAATCGGAAGGCGGCTACAGAGAAAACAAAGAACGCTATTGGGCCTCCGGAGGGCTCGGGGCCCGCCCCCGGAGTGGTTTGTGAATGAGGGGGAGGGGAGGAGGCGGGGCGGCCCGAAGCCCTGCGAGCCCGACGCTTCTTCTTGCCACCAGCGCGACTCCCAGGCGATACTCTGCGCTCCTACCCCGGCGGGCGGCGGCAGACGCGGGGACTCGCGGGCCGGGACTGCGCGGGGCAGGCCGCGGGTGCAGGAGCCTTGGCGCTTCGGATTCCGCGCAATCGGGTTTCCAAAAAGAACTCGCCCAGCTCTGAGCTTCTGAGCACGGATCGGACTCAAACTGAGAAACAGACGTTTGACTGTAACTTGGGGCCGACCTTCCCGGGGCTGAAAGAGGCTCCAGGTTCGGAGGAGGAGGCGGCGGCGGCTCGTGGGGCCTCGAGGCGAGAAGGCGGAGCTGCACCGCCTCGGCGGCGGCCCGGGCGAACAGGCGGGGGACACCGGGCTCTGGCCTGGCGGAGGCCCGACTCGGTGTGGGGGGACGTGGGCATCGCCTTGCACCCTGGGCTCGAGAGACTTGGGCAAACTTTGGAAGGTAACCGGAGACGCTTGTAGTCCGTCGCCGAAGAGAAAGCCGCACCGTTACGTCTCGGCGGGGAGGGTAAGGCGACACCCCCTCCCCCGATCCCCCATCCCAGACCCATGAGTCTGAGCCCCCGGCGGCCGCGTGAGTGCCACGCGGAGGCGGCTGAGGCGCCCCCTCGGCTGGCGGCCTCGCCCCCGCCGTGCAAGCACCCTAGCGCCCTGGGCTCCGCGCCGCCCACGGCCCGGCCCCGGCGCCGGGAGGACTCTCATGCGCCGGGCGCGGCGGCGCCTCCCTGCATCCTAGCCGCTCCCCAGCTCCTCGTCTTTTTCCTCCAGCTGAGAACGCCACTGCACTCTCGGCCCGCGATGCGGGGCCCCGGCACTGTGGCGTCGCACTCGCCTCTGGGCCTGTGCGCCCTGGTGCTGGCGCTTCTGGGCGCGCTGCCCACGGGCAGCCGGGCTCAGCCCTACCACGGCGAGAAGGGCATCTCGGTACCGGATCACGGCTTCTGCCAGCCCATCTCCATCCCGTTGTGCACGGATATCGCCTACAACCAGACCATCCTGCCCAACCTGCTGGGCCACACAAACCAAGAGGACGCGGGCCTCGAGGTGCACCAGTTCTACCCGCTGGTGAAGGTGCAGTGTTCTCCCGAGCTGCGCTTCTTTCTATGCTCCATGTATGCGCCCGTGTGCACCGTACTCGACCAAGCCATTCCTCCGTGCCGCTCCCTGTGCGAGCGCGCCCGCCAAGGCTGTGAGGCTCTGATGAACAAGTTCGGCTTCCAGTGGCCTGAGCGACTGCGCTGCGAGAACTTCCCGGTACACGGCGCCGGCGAGATCTGCGTGGGCCAGAACACATCCGACGGCTCCGGGGGCGCAGGCGGCAGTCCCACCGCCTACCCTACTGCTCCCTACCTGCCCGATCCGCCTTTCACTGCGATATCCCCCTCGGATGGCAGAGGCCGGTGGTCTTTCCCCTTCTCCTGCCCGCGCCAGCTCAAAGTGCCCCCCTACCTGGGCTACCGCTTCCTAGGTGAGCGCGACTGCGGTGCCCCGTGTGAGCCGGGTCGTGCTAACGGCCTCATGTACTTTAAAGAGGAGGAGAGGCGTTTCGCCCGCCTCTGGGTGGGTGTGTGGTCAGTGCTGTGCTGCGCCTCGACGCTCTTTACGGTGCTCACCTACCTAGTGGACATGCGGCGTTTCAGCTACCCAGAGCGACCCATCATCTTCCTGTCGGGCTGCTACTTCATGGTGGCTGTGGCGCACGTGGCGGGCTTCCTGCTAGAAGACCGCGCCGTGTGCGTGGAGCGCTTTTCGGACGATGGCTACCGCACGGTGGCGCAGGGCACCAAGAAGGAGGGCTGCACCATCCTCTTCATGGTGCTTTACTTCTTCGGCATGGCCAGCTCCATCTGGTGGGTCATTCTGTCCCTCACTTGGTTCCTGGCAGCTGGCATGAAGTGGGGCCACGAGGCCATCGAGGCCAACTCGCAGTACTTTCATCTGGCCGCGTGGGCTGTGCCGGCGGTCAAGACCATCACCATCTTGGCCATGGGCCAGGTGGACGGGGACCTACTCAGTGGAGTGTGCTACGTGGGCCTGTCTAGTGTGGATGCGCTGCGGGGCTTCGTGCTGGCGCCCCTCTTCGTCTACCTCTTCATCGGGACGTCCTTCCTGCTGGCCGGCTTTGTGTCTCTCTTCCGCATCCGCACCATCATGAAGCACGACGGCACCAAGACGGAGAAGCTGGAGAAGCTGATGGTACGCATCGGCGTCTTCAGCGTGCTCTACACGGTGCCGGCCACCATCGTGTTGGCCTGCTACTTCTACGAGCAGGCCTTCCGTGAGCACTGGGAGCGCACCTGGCTCCTGCAGACCTGCAAGAGCTATGCCGTGCCCTGCCCCCCAGGCCACTTCCCGCCCATGAGCCCCGACTTCACAGTCTTCATGATCAAGTATCTGATGACCATGATCGTGGGCATCACTACCGGCTTCTGGATCTGGTCGGGAAAGACCCTGCAGTCATGGCGTCGCTTCTACCACAGACTCAGCCACAGCAGCAAGGGGGAGACTGCGGTATGAGACCCGGTCTTTTTCCCACCCTTGCCACTTCTACCTCCCCGTAGGCGAGGAGGCTTGGTAGGGAAAGAACTGCTGGGTGGGGACTTGTTTCTGTAGGCTACCCCCTCCCCCACTTAGCTTTAACGTGGAAGTGAGAAGTTATTTGGAGGTGAGAAGAGATTTGGGGTGAGAGGTGATTTCGAAAGGCCTGAGTGAAAAGTCAAAAGGCGGTGTGGCTGGAAAGACTGCTGGCTAAGGCTTGCAGGATGCTAACTGATGCTAACTGTGAAAGATATGGGCCTGGAGGGCCGCTAGGGAAAGGTTGAGAGCCGAGACTGGTTAGTTCCTCCGGGCACCAGAGCTGAGCCAGGGTTGAGTCCAATCCCTGCTGCAAGGCAAGTGGCTGTCCTCACTCCAGTGAGGCCGGGGGAGGTGGGGGGGAGATAGCGCTGTCTGCAGCCTGGCTTTGTTGGGAAGATGGGGGCCCCCCTGTGGTGCCCTTGTCAAGCGGTGGTCAAACCATAATCTCTTTTCACTGGGGCCAAACTGGAGCCCAGATGGGTTAATTTCCAGGGTCAGACATTACAATCCTCCCTCCCGGACCCCCTCCTGCCTGTTTTTCCTCCCCTTCTCCTTTCAAGTCTAGTAAAATAAGCCTTTGGAAGGCCGGGGAGGCCTGCCTGCTAGAATCCTAATGCGAAGATGCAAAAAAAGACGGAAAAATTTCCGAGAGGAGACCCGAGTGGTAGTCTGGTTCTGCTACTTTCTTCATTTTCTTGGGAAGGCGGGAGGCAGACAGAAAAAGAATGTTTTATTTGGTTTCATGCCCTGAAAAAGAAGTGATGACTTGTTGCTTTTCAAAATAGGAATGCATTTCCCTCCTTGTCTTTGTTGTAAGAGACAAAGGGGAAAACAAAAGTGTCTCCCCGAGGAAAGCTTAGCTATGAAGGCAGCGGCTTTTATAGGCAAAGCAGCAGAAATCTGAGCTTTCCCTTCGGTGGTTAATTTGGTTGAGATAAACATTCCTTTTTAAGGAAAAGCTAAAGACAGTGTGCTGTCGTACCCATTCAGCTGAAGGTTCTGACTTGGATAAAGGAGATGCAAGAAGTTTTGTTATTTGTTTTAAACAGATTTAATTCAGAACACACAGACAGTGTGCTGTCGTACCCATTCAGCTGAAGGTTCTGACTTGGAGAAAGGAGATGCAAGAAGTTTTGTTATTTGTTTTAAACAGATTTAATTCAGAACACGTGATCTAACAGGCTCTGGTAAACAGCTTAATGAAATCTCCCTCCATTCCGCACACCCCATTAGCCTAAATTTTGTTTGTTTGTTCGGTATTTTTTTTTTTGTCCCCACCTCCTTCCGTCCAATGTGTGTGTGTGTGTGTGTGTGTGTGTGTGTGTGTGTGTGTTGTGTGTTTGTTTGGGATTTCTTTGGGGTTTTGTTTCTTCTTTTGTTTTTTGAGGGTTTTTATTTTGATGATTTTTTTTGTTTGTTTGTTTGTTTTGGTTTTTCTAGACAGGGTTTCTCTGTGTATCCTTCCCTGTCCTGGAACTCACTCTGTAGACCAGCTTGGCCTCCAACTCTGAGATGCCCCTGCCTCTGCCTCCCGAGTGCAGGGATTCACATTGTGGAGCGCCACACCTGGCTCCCCCCACCATCCAATTTGTAGTCTTCAAGATGAAAGAAGAGGCACAATGCTCACAGAATCAAAACAAAGGGACAAATTCATTTAAAGGGTTGAAAACGTTCTGCCCACGTCCCTTAGTTCCTTCAATCTGTGTATGAGAACCAGGTGCGGACCCTTCCTCTGGTTGTGGACCCAAAGAGGCGAATATGCGAGGATGCCAGCCAAGGAAGAGGGTTCAGAAAGCCATTAGAGGAAGGTAAACTTCAAAGCGATTCTGGGGTTCTTTGAAATATGCTAGAAGACTTAAATTTGTTAATCTTAAATTATATACTTTTTCCCCCCTGTGATAGAAGTCTGGTTCTTTGGCATAATGGTGTAAAGCTAACAGCATCATGGGAGCTAACCTTCCGCTCCACCTTTGACACTGACTGTCCTCCAGTCTTCAAAGCCTCTCATTTTCTTAGAGCGGTTGTTAAATGCCAATCAGGAGGGTACTGTCAGGAGTACAAATTACTTTCTATCTGTCACGTTCAGTGCAATGGAGCTGCTTTTACATTAAAGTGATCTTGTATTTCTGAAACTCAGAATATGATCTCACCTGTCAGATTTTTTTTTTAACGGCTATGACACAGGTTTGGCCTCTTGTGTTTATCTCTCAAGCGCATGTGAAATTTGTAAAATAGAGACAGTGCAGTATGTATATTTTGTAAATCTCCCATTTTTGTAAGAAATATATATTGTATTTATACATTTTTACTTTGGATTTTTGTTCTGTTTTGTTTTTTGCCTTTAAAGATCTACTATGAAGTCCCACTTTATGACATGTACAGATCACAAATAAATTTTTTAAAAAATATGAAGCGAGTGTTTCTTTACTCTTCCTGAGATAGCAAACCTAGGAACAAAACTTTATTGTGGAAAGGTGTGCCGTGGGTGTGTCCCCCATAGAGGAGGATGGTGGCTTAGGGTCCTGAAAGCTTTGTCTGACCTGTGGTTTTGCTTTGTTATTTTCTGTCTCCTGAACAGGCCTTCTTCACATTACCTCCAAGCCAGTGTTTCTCAACATCTGTCTCGGTCTGGCCCCTTTGGGGTCACATATCAGATATTCTGCATATCAGATATTCACATGACGATTTGTAACAGTAACAAAATTGCAGTTACAAAGTAGCAATGAAATAATTGTATGCTTGGGGTCACCACTCCATGAGGAACTGTACTAAAGGAGTCCCAGCTGTAGGGAGGTTGAGAACTGCTTGCTGCTCTAACCTTTTCAGGGAAGCTTTTAGGACCTACTAGAGAGGTTCAGGGAACACGTCTCGCTGATCTGTAATTTATTAACCTTACGACTCTAAACCCATGCTCGAAAGGGGACTAGAAGGTATTTTGGGTATTTCTACTTTTCCGTTGAGCCACTCCCTGACTCCTTGGGAATCGTGTGTGTCCCCTAGTAGGCCTTATCTAAGTTATTAATATTTAAATGCCTCGAATTCAGGTGGTAGGGAAAGTTCGTAGACGCTTCCAGATAAGAGCAGAGGTCACCTTTGTTGCATGCCCAGCTGGAGGCTTCCCTCTGCCTTCTAGGTAAACTAAAACAGGCTGGGAGCTGGGGGGGGGGGGCAGTGACTCAGCAGCTCCTTGGAATAGACTCCTGCCTGACCCTGAGGTGGCCTCAGAAGCCACACGGCCTTACTTGCTCTTGAAGAGGCCAATTTAGGAAAGGGATAAGGCTGGGGAGCCCCTCCGGGAAATGGTCAAGGCAGCCTCATGCTCCCAGTTCCAAGCTTTGATAGTTTTTTCACTTGCTTCTTGTTGAATTCAGGTGCCAATACCCAGATGATACCCAAAGTAGGCGGTGCGCCGCTGCTTCTCCCGTCCCACAACTGGCTGAAAGTTTCTGTCGTTCTAAAGCATAACAGAAACAGTTCTGTTTTCGTTCTAATTAACAGGCTCACACAGGTGGGTGTGTTCTACAAACTGGAAAGAATGAAAACTAATGACAGCTCTCTCCAGGAGGAGGATGGCTAGCTAGACACCGGCTCAAAAGCAGCTTGGGTTTTTTTTGTTGTTGTTTTGTTTTTTACGAGTCTCCCGCATTCTGGACATCCCAGTGGGTGTGAAGTCATTCCACCCGGTAAAGATCTGAGCAGCAAAGGGGAGAAAATTTAGGGACTTTGGATCTCTTAAGCTTTATCAAGTTCTCAGTCATAAAATGACAACTTTTAGGTAAGCCATGCGTTTCACAATGGCAGTCAAAACTGCCTGTTAAGAATGTTTGCTTGCAGACCAAATGGAAGGAGTTTTTCTGCTTGCTTGTTCTAGTTCTCCTCCTCCTTCCTTTCCTTTTCCCATTCTCATTTTCTGACAAGGCACTTAGACCCTTCCAAGGGAAGCCTTGTAGCTGCTCCTGAGAACATACCCCTGCCTTATCTTTCCGAGCTCCCAATGATCGAAGCGGCTTGGTCTCTAATGAGGGAACAGGAGCCGCGTGTGGAGCAATCACAAACCCACTCTTGCTTAGCAGGAAAATCCAACTTTAATTCCCTTTGCATGAGGATGCCCTGTGAGTTCAAACCTTACCTAAGAATTTTAGAAACCTCATGGGTTTTCCTAAAAAGTTGCATTTGAGCAGAAGCTTTGTGAGGGAGAAGCGTTTGCAGAAGGGCCTGTGTAGAGCTGAAGACAAACATTGGCTGTAGATAGGTGCTAATTCCCAGATAAGGAACAAAAACACCAAAAACTTTTCTGCACTTTATAAAACAGAACACAGCAATGCATGCAACACCTAATCTTGGTAAGTGGGGGCGTGGGAGGGAAGTGCCCTGTTAACATCTTAGTATTAATTTTTTTTTGGTTTTCCCAGACAGGTTAGTATTAATTTTTAAATGTACTTAAAATAGTGATATTGGAAATTCTCTTGGTAGGACGATCGTAATGTAAGAGCCGGAGGTTTGAGCCTGTAATTACTCTCAGAAAATCTCACTCTGCCCATCTTTAATTTCACTGAAAAGGCAGATGGCTATTTATAGACGGTATATTTTTGTGTATGCCTATGTGAATGGTGTATAAGAGTCTACCAGGCTCCAGGAAATCCCAGAAAAGAGTGAAAACAGACTCCAGTGTGCAGTTAAATAAACACTTCATGGACCTCGTGCTGGCCAGTTTTTACACCAACTTGACACAGCCTAGACTCATTTGGGAAGAGGGAACCTCAGTTGAGAAAATGCCCCCTCCAGTTAGTTAGCCTGTGCGCAAGCTCACGGGGCATTCTCTTGATTAAGGATTGACGTGGGTGGCCCATGGGGGTGCCTCTTCTGAGCGGGTGGTCCTGGGTGGTAAAGCAAGCAGTCTGCTCAAGCCTTGAGGGAAAAGCCAGTTTATCAAGCTATTCCCTGGCTTCTACATCAGTTCCTGCCTCCAGGTTCCTGCCTTGGGTTCCTGTTCTGACTTCTCTGGATGGGGAACTACAAGCTGCAATGTAAAAAGCCCTTTCCACCCGAGGATGCTTTTGGCCATTGTATTTTGTCATAGCAACAGCCACCCTATTCTTTTTTCTTTTTTCTTTTTTTTTTGTTATTAGTGAAAGCAGATTATCAGTGAATTAATCTGCTTTCAAAAAAATCATTCTTGAACTCTTCTTAATAAGTCTTTTTAAAAAAAATCATCTAAAACTATGTTGTTCACTCTTCCTAGTAAATTGAACCTATTTAAAAGGTTCATAACAATGCCAGTTTTGGGTAAACATACTATTTTTTTTATTCTCTTTTGTTATCTCTTGTGTGCATATGAGGAGTTTGGTGGGTGTGTGAAATAAGTATGTGAATATGGGTGTGTGCACAGGTGTGTGTACACACGTGTGTGTAAACACGTGTGTGTAATGGGGGCCAGAGACTGATACTGGCTGTCTTCCTCTTCCTCGCCCCTTTGTTGAGACAAGTCTCTTGCCAAATTGGAGCTCATCAGCTCCACGAGGATGGCTAAGCAGTGAGACCAGTGGCCTTCCTGTCTGTCCCCTCAGCACTAGAGTCACATCAACATATACACAGCTTTGTGTGATGAGATATGTGTGTTTTACACGCGTGGGAAGATCCTAACTCAGACCCTTGTATTTGTGGGGCAAGCAAGCCGTCTCCCCAGTCCTCTCTTTGGGGAGATAGATAGATAGATAGATAGATAGATAGATAGATAGATAGATAAACAGACATATATATTCATTCTGGAATTTTCTCCTGCTTCATCTCCTGGCTCTGTATGGGGGTAGTGGGGGAGGAGTAGGATGTAGGGGACATCACACACCTGTGATCCCAGCACTGCAAAGGCTGGGGCAAACCATCTGAGCCTTTGAGGCGGGCCCAGCTATATAGTGAGACTCTCAAAAACAAACAAAGATTTTATTCCATGTACTTTTTGCTTTCTCTCCAAGCGAGTGACCTCATCAAGGGCCGGGTTTAGCCAGTTGCTTAGAATTTTTGCTGCTGGGTGTTTTAGTAGCAAATCTATACTCAAACCTTTGAAATGGTAGGGACAGACGTTTTTGTGTCTGACCAGTTCCTTACACCCAGGCAGGAATTAAATGTTTCTCTAGGTTCCTCAAGCCTCTTTCAAAAACGGCCTAACAAGATAACCTTGAAGCCATAGTGAGGGGTTTGAGTGTGATTAAGCCAAGGGTCCACTTAACTGCAAGAATACTTTGGGGAGCTCTGTTCTCCCGCTTTTGCTAGTGAGTGCACTAACGCCTCTTACCTGTAAATCTCCTTCTTACCCAGCTCTGGCCTCAGGTTCAGCTCAGTGTTCGTATCGACGTGAGGTCAAGGGCAGCATAGCTCTTTGTGTGTCCTTGGTAATAATGATTATCTTCTTCCTAGCTGTTGACATCTCCTAAGCGCCATCTATACACAAAGCCCTCAGTACAATATGGTAGAACGGACAAGATAACCTACCCCAAGCCCTAACCACGGCATTTGGTACCTAATAAGTACTCAGTGAGTATCAACATCTTTATAATAAATACACAGTGATCTCGCTTACACATTATAACAACCCTAGGGGGTAGGTATAATTACCCCCCAGTTGGTGTGTGGGGAAACCTAGCCCTGCAAGGTGAGCCAGAGAGTGGCCGCATTGGCTCTGGTTGGTGCCCCTAATCACCATGCCGCAAATATTTACTGAGTTCTTAATGTCTTCCATCCTCTATTATTCCTCTTAATTTGATCCAGATCGGTTCCAAAGGGAGGGAAATAACTTACATCCTGACAGGGCAGAACTGGGGAAGGGATTTTCAGTGCTAGTTCCCAACGAGTTTTTGGTTTTTTTCTTAGAAAGAGGCAGAAGGCTCATAAATACTATTTAGATGCTTTCTTTTTCTTTTGTGACAGCGTCTGGCCATGAGTTCAGTCTGGTCTGGACACATGTGGTCTACCCTCCTCTGCCTCCTGGGTACTAGGATTGCAGGCATGAACCACCACACTCAGACGGGTTCATCCTTCTTCCCCAATATGAATTTCTACATCAAGATCCAAGGATCTGGAACTGAGAATGAAGTTGGCATGTGTGACTAGAGATGTGTGCTAACATATGTGAAATCCCAGGCTCAGTCCCCAGCACCAAAAACAATTGCATGAGTCCTGAAGATCAGAAGTTCAAGATCATCCAATGTTCCATAGGATACATGAGACCCTAATTTAAAAAAAAAAAATTATCCAGGTGGTAGTGACACACGCCTTTAATCCCAGCACTCGGGAGGCAGAGACAGGCAGATCTCTGTGGGTTCGAGGCCGGCCTGGTCTACAAGAGCTAGTTCCAGGACAGGCTCCAAAGCTACAGAGAAACCCTGTATCGAAAAACAAACAAAAAAAAAAATTAATTTAGGGATGGCACTCTGAATAGCCTAGTAGAAGAATCCCTGGAATGTTGCATCAAAAACCACAGACCACCTAACAAAAACCCAGAGGTGAGAAGCCCCCTTTCAAATTGGTCAGGGGAATCTAAGAGACTCCCAAAACAAGACAGGCTATTGCTGTTGTACCTGGTGGCTTCCAGAGGTTGAAAGTAGGTTCCAGTTGCTAAAGACACCCTGAACTTTGGACTCAGGACCCAGACGATCTGAGCTAGATCTGATCGGAAAGTCTCCCTCATATGGACAAGCTTTCACAATACTGAAAGGTGATTACAAGCTGCCAAGGGAAGGAAGCAACCAAAGTCCTATCCAGCTATGAACCACAGCAATAGCCAGCATGGCGTAATAATGGCACTAATATCTTGGCAGTAAACAACAGCTCTGTAATTGGACTTAAGGACTACCACCAACAGGGTGGAAGTCATGCCTGGTACTGAAAACCTAGTCAACTACCCAGGGCTAGAGAGCTCACACACCTTAGAGGAGAACCTGTGCCTGCTGCTTTATTAAACCAACATAATCTCTAACTATATTCTATTTATCTTTATACCCATTATATACACAAACATAATATATAAACATTTTTAAATGCCATGCATTCAAAAGCATGCAAGGAGAGCACATTGGAGTGGTTGGAAGGAAGAAAGAGAAAGGGGGAAATGATGCAATTATGTTTTAATTAAATTATGTATATGCATATATACATAAACTAATTAAATAATATATTATAGCAATACTATTTTGTATTTTATTAATTAACAATTATTTAACAATATTCAATAAATAAATAATAGATTTATTGTGTGGACATTAATAATGATTAATAATAAGTTTTATCAATTAATAAATCTATAGATGATAATTGATTAATTATTGAATATTATATATATAGTCCCCTAGGAGACCTCCCCTGTTGCTATGGCTCCTTGCTTATTCCTTCCAGTCATGAAGGAGAGGGTGGGTTCCAAATGGAGGGTCAAGGACGTAGTGGGAAAGTCCTGGCTTCTTGTTGACCAAGACAGGCTGTCTCCCTACTGGTGAGTCAATGAGTAGGAACATGAGCAAAAACAAACCCAGCACCATGGAAATCCCCTTCCTGGAGGCCAATGCTGGGAATCACAGAAATGTTTCCATTGTGACTGTCACATATATAATGTCAATGTTGTCATAGTACAATTGTAATATAGACAGTTATCAGTTAGTGACTTTAACTGAGTTTTATTATTAATTTGTTTCATTTAGGGGATTTTTTTCAGACAAGGTCTGCCTATGAAGCATTTTATGATCTTTTCTCAGTTCTTGGGGTTAGAATGACGTGAAGATCTTTTAAAAAAGTCAACTTTGTGCTAATCACTTCCATTGACTCATTTTGTCCATATACGAGGAGATAAAAAATTATCATTATTCTCATTTAATAGGCTCTCCATGTCTGCCTAAAATAAAATAAAAATACAGGTACACATGAGTTTCAACAATTAATCCAAAGCATCTGTGGAGAAATAAATAGGCATTGCCTCTCCCCCCCCCTTTTTTTTTTTCCTTTTCTTTTTCTTTCTCTTGGGGGCAGGGGCAGTGTCTCACATACCCTAGGCTGGCTTCCAGCTTGCTATGTAGCTGAGGAACTTGAACTCCTGATTCTGCTGTCTCTCTCTATCTCCCGAATGCTCAGATTGTAGTGATGTACTATATGCCCAGTATATGTGGTGGTGAGATTGAAGTCAGGGTTTCATGCATGCCAGGCAGGCACTGTTGCCCACCCTTGCCTCTTTCTTGGAGCTGACTGCCAGGATAAGCAGCATTTGCATCCCTGGTCCATGCTCCCTCTTCTGCATTTGCACCTTGACCAGCTTGCAGGGTTTCCCAGCAAGATTACTAAGTGTCTAACATTCTAGTTATAGAGGACATAACAGAGACTAGCAAAGACTAGCAAATAATCCCAAAGGTGTCCCCAACACAGATTAAACCTGTTGGTTAAAGACTAGGGTGCATTCCCATCTTTTATTTTACTGTTATTATATTTTACTTATTTATTCTGTGTGTGCATGCACACACAGGGACCACAGTCAATGGGTGGAGGTCAGAGGACAATTTGCAGGAGTTGGTTCCTTCTTTCTAGCATATGGGTGTTGGGGACCAAACTTTGGAGTCAGGCTTGGTGACAAGTACCTTGATCTACTGGGCCATCATCTCCCCAGTCCTTCACATCCAATCTTTATTTCATTCAGGTCTAAGTGAGTTTAGATTGCTTAGAAAGTCCAGATTCTCACTGTAATAGATTCTCACTAGATAAAAGTTCTTGCTGGTGGTACATGGCTGATACTATTTAACTGTTAGCAGAAAATAATTCCCTTTAAGGACACTTGTTGACACTTTTCATTCTTATTTGCCGTTCAGACTTCCAAACAGGCAAGCTAGTAAGTAGCTCACTTTCCTGGGAAGTCAGTGAACGCTATACTAACTGGCTATCCATGTGCCCAGCTTCCAGGGTCGCATGCATGCATTTACCAGGCCTTCTGGTAGCACTCTCCAAGTGCCAAATGGCTTGATAAAGTTAAGAGCCCCAGGAAACAAGAACAAACGTTTCAGACCGAACCCTCCTCTCCTCTTGGCCCATGAGGGAATTCATTTTACTGTCCATACAAGTGGCAAAAGAAAGGTTAAAAACAACCCTCAAGTTCTTCATTCCAGATCTACTTAAGTGAGCCCCCTTAAGAGAAGTGGGGTCTTGTTTCACTTGAAGTGGGAACCTATTTTGCTGGAAGAGTCCAAACAGTGAGGAAATTCGATTCAGTGCCTTCATCTCTGAGGAAGGCACAATTCCTCCGTTCACCAAGGAGGATTTGGTCTACAAGCTGTAAAAATGTGTACTCCAGATAATTGTGTCCCTTCATCTGCAAACCTGCTCTGTGCTTGTCTCTTGGGATTAATAAGTTCTGTCTAAGCTGCTGGAGTAACTCTTGGGGTGGGGGGAGAAAGCAATACAATATCTGATAGTCAATCAGAATACTACCTAGATGGCATTTTATTAATTTGAAATTAAAAAGCAAGATTTCCGCTAGTCAGAATATCAGGTTTGAGTAACACACAATAGAAAGACTCAGCAATTCTACCTCTAGACAGTTATGGCATAGGGAGAAAGAAGCAGTATTGAGTCTTTTACATCTGACTATTTGATTTTTAAAATGGAAAAAAAGATCAACCCTATATATATATTCGTTTGCATAGGATCAAGCTTCCAAAAATTAGAATGGAGTCAGCCTCATTTTCCTCACTTGCTTCTTTAACTGAGAGATGTGTCTTACATATTTCCCAAGTCAAGGGAAAGAAATCACCTTTAATGTCAGCAGGCAGAAGGCAGAGGCAACTCTGTGAGTTCAAGGCCACATAATGATTCCATGTTTCAGAAAAAGAAAGGAAAAAAAGGAAGGGAGGAAGGGAGAGTGAGAGGGAGGGTGGGAGGGAGGTAGGGTGGGTGGGAGGGAGGGAATAAATATACTGATGAAGAGGAGGGAATGAAAAGGGGAAAGGCAGAGAACTGGAGGATGTGTTCAAAGAAGAGAGTTGGGGCCTGGTAACACAGGTCTGTAATTTCAACTACTCAGGAGGCTGAAGAGACAGATCACAACTTAAAGGTCATCCTGGGCTATGGAATGAATTGTGGCCATCCTGGGTAACTTAGTGTGACCCTGTCTCCCAAAGGAGTTTAAACAGAGTGGTTGAAACAGAGATCAGAAGTAGAGAAGCTTCAAGTACCGCAGAAAGAAAAACAAATAAATAAGAACAAGAGAAAGCCCACAGACACGCGTGCCTGAGAGTAATTAATTGACTTCTTGTTACCGTCATTCCCTGTACCCCAAAGTTGCAAGAAATGAGGTCACAGAGGGTGATACTTTACAGTCTCATCCCCTCGCAGCCTCTGAGACACATGCGTTTGTTCCCACCATAAAGAGAAAAAAGGCTGAGACACCAAGAGGTTAACTTGCCAGGACCACGTGATTCCTACGCCGTACCAGCCCTCTCCCGGCCTTACTGTTTTTTTTCATCTAGCCATGACTACCAAATTATTGGTCTCCAAAAAACGGTTTGTTTCTTTGAAGTATCATTAGGCATGTGGTTAGCTCAAGCGGGGGGAGCGTTGGTCCAGCGCAGTTACTTCTTAGCAGGGAATTAGACTCTGCTTTTCTATGCCCTGGGTCTACAGACCTCATCCCATGTGACAGGGCGCCACACGGGGATTATGGCCGCTGTTGGGGGCTGTTCTGTGGGTGGAACCGAAGTAGTTTTGGATTTAGTTCATCTCTCTTTGTGTTCTGACATAAAACGGTTGCAGGGAAACTGGGTGACGCCCCTGGAGGCACCATGGTCCCAAAAAGGCAGCATTCAAATCATGATCGTCGCAACATTACCCCATTGTTCAGGCTCCAGAATCTCTTGTTGATGAGAGAGTTGTGATGTGATTTCCCCTTTGTATGCTGTGAATACGATTGAATAGACCAATTGTTAATTAATAATTATTAATAATTGGCTAATTAATAATATTTGGCCCGATAGGGCAAAAGAGTAGAGGGAGGGAGGGAAAACTAAATGGAATGCTGGGAGAAAGGAGGCCGAGTCAAGCAGAAGCCATGTAGCCTCACCAGAGCCAGACGGAACTTTAGCTGGTAAGCCACAGCCACGAAGCAATACACAGATGAATAGAAATGGGTTAAATTAATATGTAAGAGTTAGCCAATAAGAAGCTAGAGCTAATGGGCCAAGCAGTGGTTTAATGAATACAGTTTCTGTGTGATTATTTCAGTTCTGGGTGGCCGGGATGAACAAGCAACCTCTTTACTACAGAGCTGAGAAACAGTGACAGAATTCTAAAGAATAAGAAAGTTGACTGGATAGTGTGGGGGTGTAGAACATGTCTGTCTGTCTGTCCAAGTATGAAAGAAATCATCATTTGTTGTTTGGCATAGGGGAATGCCTTCAGCTCAGTTTTTGAGTTTCTAAATGCTAAATGTAAACAAAATATACAAGGATAACTCCACAACCCAACGAGTTTTCTCCCTCATAGAGAAAGAGAAGAAGGAAGAAGAGGAGGAGGAG
>NW_026067986.1:321420-430612 GCF_014885135.2 Alexandromys fortis | reverse complement strand
GAAGAAGAAGAAGAAGAAGAAGAAGAAGAAGAAGAAGAAGAAGAAGAAGAAGAAGAAGAAGAAGAAGAAGAAGAAGAAGAAGAAGAAGAAGAAAGAGGAGGAGGAGGGAGAGAGGGAGGGAGGGAGGAAGAAAGAGAGTAAGGAGGAAGGGAGGGAGGAAAATCTGATGGCATCTATGAATTCCATAGAAAAAGTGCAAGCGAAGTTGTGGGCATATATGTGTGTGCATGCGGGCACACACACACACACACACACACACACACACACACACACACACAAGACTGTAGACAAGCCCCTCCTACCTTTCAAATTGGAAGATGCAGGTGGACTGCTAAGGTCTGTCATCTTTTCTCTGGACACACCAGAAAAGCAGAGCTGTTTCTCTATTAGAAACAGGGCCACTCCAAGCCACTGGAGAGACAGCCCAGGGGTTAGGAGCACTTCCTGCTCTTCCAGAGGACCAGAGTGCAGCTCTCAGCAGCCATGTTGACTCTGCTTATAACCCCAGCTCCAGGGGACCCATTTCTCTTCTGACCTCTTCAGCTACATACACCCACACATGTGGCATACACACACAGAGACACATAATTAAAAATAAAAATAATGGAGGAAAAGAATAAACTTAAAAATAAATCTGAAAGGGGCTGGAGAGATAGCTCAGTGGTTAAGAGCACTGACTGCTCTTCCCAAGGACCTGGGTTCAATTCCCAGCACCCACATGGCAGCTCACAACTGTCTGAAAATCCAGCTCCAGGGGATCTGACACCTCCACACCAATGCACATAAAATAAAGTTAAATAAACCATTAAAAAATTTTAAAATCTGAAAGGAAGAAAGGAGGCCACTCTGAGTCACCGGGGCCTCTTCTTCTGAAACAGACCCTGCTCCCATGTCCTCCCCAAGACGCAGCTCGGCCTAGACACACAGAGGCCTGAATTCCAAACCTAGCTTTACTATTAAATTTCTTATTCCCCTGCCTCTTCTACTTGCTTGCAGGCCCATCGAAAGTGGGGTTCTGGGGGCCAGAGGACAGGTCAATGAGATAATGCCCGCAGAGGACTTTGTCCCTAGGCACAAGCGCCTATGTAAACATGAGATATTATTAGACATTATCAGACGTCAGCCGGGTCAATAGTCGATCCGGCCATAGAGGTGAAGTCCTCCTGCTTAGCACCTGTTAGCCTAATTGGGTTCTTTCCCTAAGGGAAAGTATGGAGGGGTCTCCTGTTGGTTAGTGTTGGGGTCTTAATAGTGGCATCTGCCATCCCCCCCCTCTTCCCACTCCCTCCCCACCCCCAGCAACACAATCAGATCATTCGGCTGCTTTTGGTGAGCGGCAACCTTTGCTAACCGTCCTTAATCTCGTTGTGCACACATATTGAACCAGGCACCCTGGGGGAGGGGGTCTTCCTTTACGATGTGTAGCTTCAATATGAATTATTCAAAGATATTAACAGGACCATAAATCCCAGTTCATGTTTGGTGTTCTGAATTGGCTTTTATTGTCTCTGAAGAATGATTACATAGACCTTCCCCATCTCAGCTGTGCTATGGTACTTTGAAAAAAGAAGAAAACATATAAATTCAGCAATTTCAGGGTCATTGGTTTCAGGATTGTGTGCGTGGTCTTTTGAGACCAGGTTTCTCTAGGTAATGGTCCTGCCTGTCCTGGAACTCACCTTGTAGACCAAGCTGGCCTCTAACTCACTAAGATCTACCTGTCTCTGCCTCCCAAGTGCTGGGATTAACGGCCTGTGCCACCATGGTTTCAGAATGTCTAAAGGTAACAAAAATATAAAAAGTCATCTTCAGGGGCTGGAGAGATGGCTCAGTGGTGAAGAGCCAGATCTCAGGACCAATGGTTGTGAGCCACCCTGTGGTTGCTGGGAATTGAACTCAGGACCTCTGGAAGAGCAGCCAGTGCTCTTAACCTCTGAGCCATCTCTCCAACCCCACCCAGTGTTTCTTAATAAACACTTCCTTTTCTTTTTTATTAAAATGTTATTTTTTATTATGGGGAGAGACATGCAGAGGTCAAGGACAACTTTATGGAGCTGGTTCTCTCTTTCCATAGGACCTAGGGGTCAAGCTCATCGGGCTTGTGTGGCAAGCACTTTACCCACTGAACCTTCTCGCCAGCCCAGCACTGTGGTGAAATATTATTTTATGGTATGTTACATTTGTTTATGCTGTGGAATATTTGTTTTTCATTCATGTGTTGCTTTCGTTTATGTTACATTTGTTTAACTCTGTGAAGCTGTGTTACTCTGCCTGTCTAAAACACCTGATTGGTCTAATAAAGAGCTGAGGCGGGAGAAAGGATAGCAGGGCTGACAGGCAGGGAGGATAAATAGGAGAAAAAGAGGGATGGAGAAGCAAGAGGATCTAGCAGTGATAGAAGGAGAACTCCAGGGGTCAGCCACCCAGCTACTCAGCAAGCCACGGAGTAAGAAGTAAAGAAAGGTATATAGAATGAAGATAAAAAGCCTAGTGGAAAAGGTAGATAGGATAATGTAGGTTAAGAAAAGTTGGCTAGGAACAAGCCAACTAAGCTAAGGCTGGGCATTCATAAGTAATACTAAGTCTCCGTGTGATTTATTTGGGAGCATTTGGGAGCTGGGTGGCAGGCCCCCAAAGAGTCAAAAAGCAAAGAGTGCAAAATAACCAACTACACAGCACTTTATTATTATTAATAACAATATAATAATAAAAGAATGATCATATCGGGGAAGTCCTGTCTCAGTACTTGGAAAGGCATAGATAGGCTCCCACTGCTAAACTTCTTACTATTTGCTTCCGTTCCTTTTCTGTCTAGTGGCTCCGATGTGTAACAGTACGCAGAACCACCTTAAATGACCCCCTCTCTAACCTGATCCATGTCCCCGGGATACAAGTATTTATATCATAGGCTACATTTCAGAGATGTGCTGTTCTTGTAAGTCTTCTGAGAATAGTGTTCTAGGAGCATGTTTCATCAGGAGGGAGTAAGAGCAGATGAATGAGAGAACCCCAGCAGGTTTGAGGAACCGTATGAAGCCCCGGAGTTATTTAAATACATATTTAACATTTACTGAATATAGCTTTGATTGCAGGAGAAAATTAATTAAAGCAGACAAAGTCTTCTAATCAGATTTGTGCTATCTGACCTTAATTAGACCTGGCTCTGGGGCCATCCCAACAAGTTGATTTGGAGAGGAACAGAGACCGCTGTTTATTGGAATGGCAATAATTTGGGTTTCTTTCATTGACTCCTGGTGTGAAGACCTGGAAGCCTGCTGTTCTCTAAGAGGCGGCGTGGAAAGTTTCCAGGAAAGGCTCACACTCCTGGGGCAGCTTTGGAATCTACTTTCCATTGCAACCCAAGTCAGCCTGCCCTTGGGACTTGACTTAGTACCAACAAAATACCAGCTCTCACAGGCAGGCTCCCCAGGTGGCAGCTGCGCTGGGGACAGGGTAGGGATCCGGGCACTGAGCGCCAGTCAGGATGCTGGAAGGCATTTCCCCCCGTCTTACCTTCCCCACGTCTAAAGCGGTAAGGGCACCGGAGTCCAGAGTCCGGAGTCCGGAGGTGCCAACTGGGAAAATGAAGTCTCATCCCAGGTCTGGGTTCTATAGAGCAGAGACATGGGGAGGAGATGGAGGGAAATTGCTGACATCCTCTTCCCAAGGCTCCCAAATTCCCAAAAAGCAGTCACCTGATGAAAAGGAGAACCTTCCATGGGAATTTAAGAAGGTACAAAATGAAAACAATCCGAACTCACTTGAAAGCAGAGGTATGTTTCAGAGCTTGGCGTATCTTTTCTAGGAAGTGTGGGTAAAAAGAAAGAGAGACTGGGTGGGTATCCTGGAAGAGAAAATGGGAATTTCAAAGCCTGGTTCCTGAGGCTGAGGATGTAGCGTCATTGCACTAGCCCTAGAGTGGACCAGGCCTCAACTTCACCCCCGCTCCCACACTCTCCGTGATAACTGGTCGTGTTTGTACCCACCCGCAATCCCAGTACTCTGGAGCTAGAGACCGGAAAACCAGAAGGACTTCCTTGGCTACATAGCTTGTTTGAAGCCAGCCTGGGCGACATGAGGCCCTGTCTTTTACAAAGAAAAAGAAATACCAAAGCCCAGGTTGCCCTGAAAACCTAACAGCGGGCCAGCATGCTCCCTGACCCGTGATAGCTGCCATCTGTTTCGGCACCTGTGACGCATTACCTGGGCTAACCTTGCCCGTTTCCGTGGTATCATCCTAGGCTTACAGATAGAGGAGGTTCAGAGGTGTTATGGGACTGGCCAGGATTAGGTGGCAAGTTTAGCCAATGGTTGAGCCCAACTCCATTAGACCCTGACTCCATAGTCTGTCCTTGTCTGTCCCCAAGTACCGAACCTGGCAGTACAGTGCCCACCATCCTCATGAATTGGTCAAGCGGCGGCCGCAGTGGCAGCCAACTATTCCAAATGTAAAAACAGGTGATGCTTTGATCCCCGAATTCATCTCGATGTCCCCTAAGTCTCTTTAAAAGGGAACAGACCTTTATTTCCCCTCTCCCCCTATTTTACTTTTACCTTTCAAGAAAATAAAAAGTTACCAACCAGAGTCAGAAACAAAGCCCTTTTCACCTTCTCCATCTGACCCACAGAGTTGCTGGAGGCAAGGGCCAGGCTGGGCCAGGCTGGACCAGACCAACTAAAGAACTTTGTTCCCCAACTCTTACTCCCCTAGCTCCTGGCAAACAGCCCCAAAAATACACCCCTTGTTGAGTTCATGGGAAGACATGTCACATGGTCAGAACCACTGTGTGTGTGTGTATGCATGTGTGTGTGTGTGTGTGTGTGTGTGTGTGTATGCGCGTGCGTGTGTGTACTCCAAGGCCTTTTGTATTCTAGGTAAGAACTCGACCAATTGTTCTCTCCAGCCCTTGTTTGTTTTGTTTTAGTTTGTTTGTTTTACATACGAGGGTCATAGTCGATAGCTCAAGCTAGTCTTGAATTTGCTATGTAGCCCCAGGTTGGTCTTGAACTCAGAATCCTCCTGTCTCAGCTCACTGAATGGTGGTATTACAGATCTACCACACTATAACCTGCTAGGGGATCCTTAAAAAAAAATCCCATCAAGTCATTCTGCTAATCAAAACCTTCAATGTAGGGCCAGGCGGTGGTGGCGCACGCCTTTAATCCCAGCACTCGGGAGGCAGAGGCAGGCGGATCTCTGAGTTCAAGGCCAGCCTGGACTACAAGAGCTAGTTCCAGGACAGGAACCAAAAAAGCTACGGAGAAACCCTGTCTCGAAAATCCAAAAAAAAAAAAAAAACCTTCAATGTAGTCTCGTCATCACCCTTACCATGACTTACAAAAGACCACTTTGTCTGGCCTCTACCCTATCGTGGCTTGGATGTGGTTTGTCCTCACCTCACCCTACGAAGGTTTGTGTTGGAAATGTGAGCCCCAGGGTGGTACTAGCACCTTAGGGAAGTACAGCCGAACGGAAGGTCATTGAGCCAACACAGTCCTATCCTCAGATGGGGCTAAGGTTCCTAAGAGATTCATTATACAAATTAAAGCTGGATCCCTCCTCGACGGTTGGCTGGTTTCCTGTCTTGTCATGTGATCTGTCCTTCTTACACATGCCCCCACCCTGGTGATGCCACTGGACCTTGCCAGACTGAGCACCATGCAGTTTGGATCATGCACCTTTAAAACTGTAAAATTAAGTCCTGGAGAAACAGCTCAGTCGGTGAAGAGCTACCACGCAAGCACGAGGGTCTGGTTTTGAGCCCCAGAGTGTATTTTTAAAAGCTGAGCACAGTGGTTGAGGCTTATAGTCTCAGCACTGGGGAGACTGAGGCCAAGTTCAAACATAATCTGCTAAGCACACTAGCTCCACAGACCATTTTCTTCTTCTTTAAAAAAAATACTTTATTTTATGCGAATGTACACTGCATGTGTGCAGTAGCCCTTGGAGGCCTTGCAGGAGCCCAGAAGAGGTAGGGAATTCTAGAACTGGAGTTGTAGACACCTGTAATCTGCCATGTTGGATGCTGGGAGCCAATGCTGGGTCCTCTTTAAGAGCAGGAAACTCTCTGAACCTCCGAGCCGTCTCTCCAGCCCCAACCATTTAATTTTTCCTGGCAGAATGGCTTTAGCAACCAAAACTAATTCATCCAGTGTGTTCTTTCCAGAAGAACTGGAGGATGCTACTTCCTGCGGAAATGCTAACGTGTAACAGAAAGCACACATGTGCACACACGTACACACACGTACACACACAAACAACTCATAACTGCCACAGGAAAAAAGAACAATTTACTCATATAAACATCTCTGTGTGATGCCAAGTGCTATCCTGCAACATTTTAATTATTTGTTGATATGCTAACAACCCCTCTGGACTCCAAGCTGTCTGGGAAATAGGACTGCTCTCCGTGTCTTAGGTCAGATCATAGCACAATGCATGGTGCATGCCTGTCGTTCAATACCTGTATCTGGAAGGGGAAGGGGGGGGGAAGGGAAGGAGGAAAAGATGGAAGGAAGAAAAGAAGGGGGAAAAGAAAGAGGGAGGGAGAGAGAGGGAGTGAGGGAAGGAGGGCAGGAAGAAAGGAGGGAAGGAAGAAAGGAGGGAAGGAAGGAGGGGGGGACGGAAGGGAGGAAAAAGGCCATACAAACCTGGTGTGGTAGCACATACTTGTCATCTCAAACTCGGGAGGCAGAAGCAAGAATCATTGCAAGTTTAAGGTCATCCTGTGCTGTACAAGTGAGTTTCAAGCCAGCATGAGATATAAAATAAAACCGTGTCTCATTAAACTAAAATTAAAACTTAAAAAGCTAAAGATATGCTTTAAAATTTTAAAAATGTATTTCATGTGTGTAATCTGCATGTGTGTATCTGTCCCAGGCACTTCTCTGGGGCCCATGGAAGTCAGAAGAAGGCATCAAAGACCCTGGAGCTAGAATTATGGACAGTTGTGGGCCACCATGTGGTGCTGGGAATGAAACCCAGGACCTCCGCAAGAGCAACAAGTGCTCTTAACTGCTGAGCCATCTCTCCGGTACCTCTTTAAAAAGCTTATTAAAAGTAATTAAAATAAGTAAAAATTAGGGCGTTTCTCTAATTATCCTCTAGGCCTGCTTTTCCCCCCTTGGTGAAAATCCCCTAGACATTTTTCCTGCTAGTTACAATGTCTTCTCCCTAAAGAATACCCAGCAGCGCCAACTTCTAAAAGACGGCGGTAATTAGGAAGATAATTGGGAAGGGATAATCAAGCGAATGAAACAGGAGGTTTGGAACACAGTGGGGATGCCGACTTGGCATAGTCACAAGAATTGTTTGTCCATCTGGGTCCTCCAAGACACAGATACCAAGACAAGATTAGATGTGTCTGAGATTTATTAGGGAAAACACCTGTGAGGGAAAACGGGCCGGGAGCCAGGAGGAGCAACAGAGCCCAGATCCACCCATATGAAGAGGAGTGAGAAGGCCGGCAGGCTGGGTAGAAGCATCTTAGATGGCTGTGCCATTGTAAAATTAATCCTTGCAGGGTTATTGGAATCCCTACCCGTCACCCACCAGAGGTACGCCTTGTCGTGGTGTCCCCAGGGCTTAGCCTGCCTGCCATGGTTCTGCTGGCGTGCTCAGACTGGGTTAGGAGCAGCTCGTAGATGTTGAACTGGCACAAATGTGGTGATAGAGTCAGAGTGTGGCAGCTAGGGCCCTGTCGTTTCCGCTCCTTGGAGGTGGAGACACTGGAGGTGCTTTTACATGGCTATCCCAAGTTGTGTCTTCTCTTCCATTTAGAACCTATGTCTTCAACATCCATTTGAGGGGCATCTGCTCCTCTACCCATCTTTGAGTTCTTATAGTATTGCCTTCACCCTTTCTAATATAAATCAATGCATGTGTGTGTGTGCATGTGTGTGTTGTGTTTTTTTTTTCAAGAAGGAGTCTTGCCCAAGCTATAGCTCTCTTGAGCACACACCCAAACACAAAGACATTTGCTCAACTATGTTCATAACAGCTTTATTCATAATAGCCAGAAATGGAAACAATCTACATATCCCTCGACCAAAGAATGGATAAAGGAAAGGGCTGGAGAGATGGCTCAGCGGTTAAGAGCACTGACTGCTCTTCCAAAGGACCTGAGCTCAATTCCCAGCACCCACATGGTAGCTCACAACCATCTGTTATTCTAGTCCTAGAAGATTCAACACCCTCCTCTGTGGGCACTGCATATACTTGGTGTACAGTTATAGAGGCAGGCAAAACCTCCATACACATAAAAATGAAGAAATATAAATATTCATTTCCTTTCTACTTTCTTTATAGATATATAAAGGAAATGTGTGTGTGTATATATATATATATATGAAGGAAACATGCTACATTTACACAATGGAGTATTACTCAACTCTTAAAAAAAGACATCATAAAATTTGCAGGCAAGTGGTTGGAATTAGAAAAAAAAAAAAGCATTCTGGCCTAGGTAACCCAGAAAGACAAACATGAGGGGTGACCAGCCCAATTGCCAGCAGAGACATTTCCTCCAGCAATTGATGGGAGCAGACACAGAGACTCACAGTCATCATCATGTGGAGAGAACCCAGATTAGACATCTCCATCGGGTCCTTCCCCTTGGAGCTTGGGGAACCCCTTGGAAGTGGGATAGGAAGGATTATAGGAGCCAGAGGAGTGGAGAACAACAGGAGAACCCAACCCACAGAATCAACCAGGCAGGGCTCCTCGGCCTCACAGAAACTGAAGCTGTGGTCACTCTTTGAGTTCGAGGCCAGCCTGGTCTACAGATCGAGTTCCAGGATAGGATCCAAAGCTACACAGGGAAACTCTGTCTCAAAAAACAAACCAAAAAATAATAAATAAATAAATAAATAAATAAATAAATAAATAAATAAATAAAAAAGTAAAGCTATGGCCAAAGTTTCCACATCTTTATTCTCTGGGTCTTGGATATCAATCACTTCCTGCTCAGAGGAGAGAGCATGCTACAGGACAGGGAACTATGCCTGCCTTTAATCTAACGCTTTGCCCTGAGGAAGGGGCAACGTAATTTTATTTCTATAAATAACACCGTCTTTTCAGCTCTATGCCTAAGATGCTCTGCTTTTCAAGGAATTTTTCAGCCCCAAAATAAACAACTGTAGACAGCCTTCCATAGGTTTCATCTATGAACGAGTTTGGTTTGTTTTGATTTGTTTCATTGGTGTTAGGGACCGAACTTGGGGCCTCATGTGTGCTGTATATAATACATCCCAACTCCTCTTCCACAGTTCTTTCCCCTCAGATTCTTTTTTTTGTTGTTGTTGTGGTTTTGGTTTTGGTTTTTCGACACAGGGTTTCTCTGTAGCTTTGGAGCCTGTCCTGGAACTAGCTCTTGTAGACCAGGCTGGCCTCGAACTCTCGGAGATCCGTCTGCCTCTGCCTCCTGAGTACTAGGATTAAAGATGTGCACCACCACTGCCCAGCACCATCCATGGTTCTTTAAACCGGCCAAAGATCAGAATCACCTGAGGTGCTTCCCAAACTTGCCAGTGACCCTCAGGAGTGGGGTGCAAACCCCTGTCTGTCTCTGACAGTCTTTGTAGCATGCCTCCATGGTAGGTCCTGTCCTCCCCACCTCCAGACCCAACAGGGAACAGAATTAACTTGGACCCCAAATCTCTCTCAAATGCATGTTGTGAGTGTCCTCTGTAACGTCTTTTGACAGCGTAGGTCAAAGCATGGTGATTCACCCACACATAGACCCAAGGAGCAAGACTATCCTTGAAGCAGCAGGAAAGGTCCCTATTCCATCTCTTCCAGGCAATGGAAACACAAGTCCTGTATCCTTGAAACCTCAATTCTCTTGACTCTTCTCACATCCCCATATAGACAAGGGTGCACACACACCAGAAGTCAACACCTTTGATCACCATGACTATAAATTTCAAATACTTTTATTTCTTGACCATGATCTCCATATAGACAAGGGTACACACACACCAGAAGTCAAAACCTTTGATCACCATGACTATAAATTTCAAATACTTTTATTTCTTGACCGTGCTCAGGGCTTAGATTTCTGTGAGTCTAAATGAATTAGATGAAATTTGATTTTTTTTTTAAAAAAAAGGGGGGGACAGAATGAATTAAGCAGACAGACACAGGTGAACGAAAATAGCTTGCCTACTCCAACAAACTCCGCTTTGTAATTTTTTATTTTATTCAAGTTCCAGACAAAACAACTCCACATGATTCTCAGTGAGGCCGGGAATCCCAAAAGAGTTCTCTTCTTTATTAGAGGCGCTAGCCAAGTTTTTTTCCCAAAAAATACTGAATCAAGAGCTCCTTTTTGCTGCCACTCTCAGCAAATCTGGAGCTGCTGACATCTTGGGGGAGGGTGGAGCAGCTGTCAGGCTCCCCAGGTTCTAGGAAGACAGACTTTGTCCCGGCTTGCTGTTGGCCGGGGACAAGCGGTCCACAGTCTGGATTTCTTGTCTGGGTTCTCTCAGCTCCGCCACGCCCCTTGTCAGAGCGCCTGAGCCCCAAAGTCACAGCACAGACCAGCTCAGGAAGCAGCTAGTCAATCACAAGGAGTCGGGAATTTCTGCCGAACAAAGAACTCCCGCGCTGGGAAACTTTCTGGCGGCAAGTCTTTTTCCTTCAGTCCCAGGGGAAAGGCAAACCTCTTGCACCTAGTCCTGGCGAAAACCAGGGCAAAGCAAGTGTGGTCAGCCCAATCACGGCGGAACGACCCCGCGCCCACAGATGCTATTTTTCATACCAGCTGCATCCCGAGCTAGGAGTGGTGATTAGTTCTGGCGGTGGGCGGCTCGGTCGGAGCTTTCTTAAGAAGAAAGCTCTTTGAATGAGCCAATGAAAGCTGTTGCCAGGGAACCAGATGCCACGAACAGGCCACTCCAGCCGCGTAAGAATACAAGCATACAAGCCTGGGATTGCTGGAGTGAGCATTAGGGCGCGTTTGGCAGCTGAGTCCTGCCAGGCCGGTTAACCCTTTGCGCACCTAACCAGAAGCAGACTGTCGGGAGGAGGATGGTAAAATCCAAAGAGCCAAGTCACCCGGGCTGCTAGCACCTCCCACTGAAATGACTACGGCAAAGCTGTCCTTCCTGTTTGACTGACAACTCCCCCGGACCAGAGTTAGGATGGGTAGGTATCCCCAGGGGAGATGAGCCAGGGCTGGCAATCACATGATCGCAGAGGGCAATGCTCGTGTTACTACACTAATGATTCCTCCCAGCTTGTGGCCGGGCTTCTTCTGGCCATTGGCCTCAGGAAAGCAGATTCTGCTGCCACAGCGTGTTCTGTGTGATGAGGAAGAGCCGCTTCCTCCCTTCCTGTATCCCCAGAGCTTCCTGGACCAGTCAGAGACTGGCAGCCTATCCACATTTTTAAAATGCTGCCGGGAGAGGCATAGGCACAGGCTAGCCCTCTGGAGAAATGAGGGACAAGCAAAATCGCCATGGGTGGGTCTCCTTGCCTACTTCCCAGTGATGCATACTGTCTTGTCCCTCGTCTTCCATTTCCTTTTTTCTCAACTCCAAACAGGCCTTCACACTGGCGTCCATTTCTGCACTGCCTGGTTAAGCAATCTCTACAGAGAAGCTTGAAAATTAATTCACAAGAGAACTTGCATGTTTCCCTGAAGGAATCCATGCAAGCTGAACCTGAGCAGTAAGGAGAGATTAGGAGCTTCTTGGTTCACAATGCAAACTTTAGCAATGTGTGGATTTTGAATGTTCTGGAAACACCCAGGCTTCCTGACATCTTTTGCTTCACTATCAGTTCTGGCTCTGTTGGGGCCACAGATGGGGTGTAACTTGAACATTCAAAAACAAAATCTTACTAACGTGAGCAGATAACAGAAGAGGAATGTGTATTTTATCTCGGCAATTTGTTCCCAAAGATGTTTTTTCTGTATTGACTTAGTATTTCTCAAATGATCAGGGAATAGTTCATAGACAGATTCCTCGGCAGTCAGAAAACAGAAATTATTCTTGCCACAGAGTTAAACAGTGAGCTGGAGGGCAGCTGACAGAGAAGTGTCTGGTTGTGTAGCCTAGTCCCTTGCTGCCTCCTCTTTGGGAAAGTGACTTTCAGAGCATCGGTTTGTACGGCAAAACCTTCCTTCCATGGCCTGACAGTAGGAAGCTGTTCCTGTGAAGTCTGTGTTATGAGACTAAAGTATTTCTTGAACACTATTTATTGGCTGCACGTGCCTTTTGTGGGGTATTTTATCCTTTAAATAAGCATCATTCTAACAATAGGCAATAAAACTTTGTTTTGTTTGAGACAGGGTCTCTCTATGTAACCCTGGCTGTCCTGGAGCTTAGAATGTATCAACTCACAAAGATCCTCCTGCCTCTGCCTCTAATCTCAGCATTTGAGAGGCAGAGGCAGGTGAATCTCTTTAGTTTGAGATCAGCCTGGTCTACACAAGTTCCAGGCCAGCCTGGGCTACACAGTAATACCCAGTCTCAACAAGCAAACAGGACTGTAAACCTGTGACACAGAGAAAACATTCTCTTTTCCATCTTTGTGGTTTAATGGCTTGAGACCAGCATATCTGTAGGGTTTCTGTGAAAGACCCGTGCTCTAGCTCCTGTTAGAACTGCCCCCTCCTCCCTGATCAGTTTTTGGAATTGTTACTTTTGTTGCCATTGATGGAGCTGCCCTGATCAGTTCCTAGAAATTGTTACTTTTGTTGCCATTGATGGAGTGCCCTAATCAGTCCCTAGGAATTGTTACTTTGTTGCCTTTGATGGAGCTACTGGCCGAATCCGCTGTTATTAAAGAACCAAGAACGGGCCGTTGGTGTTTCTCCTACCAACTTGCTGTCTACCCACCATAAGCTTAAGAATCCGCAGTTCTTATGTGTGTCCCTGCTAGAAAATGAAACCTGCAGCAAAGATTTTTAGAGGAACCAAGGATTTTCGAGTCACAAAGCAAACCTCTCAAACAGACGCTGAGTAGGCAGATCCCTGGTGCCGAGCCAGTCCAGGGTATGTGGCCTTGATTTACACCTAAGAGTAGAGAGGCTATGGGGGCCAAGGCAGCCACCTTCTCCCTTCCTAACATTCCAGAGTATTCTGTGTTGCTTTCTGCATTGTCTTCCTTCACATCTGACCAGATTCACATGAGAAATCAGCTCTAGAACCTGAATAAGTCAGGTACTCATCCTTAGCAAGCCTGTGCTTCTCCCAACAGGTCAAGAGGGTTGAATCTCCCACACTCTTTCTGCCTTTGTTTACTGAGCCTTGGGTTGGTTGATGCTTTTAACCTGTGAGTCTAAGCTTTGTACTGCAGCCAAGAAAACTACCAGCTACTAAGACAGGCTTTGACCTAATACTCTTAATGCTCTTCATTTATATCTCTTAATGGCTCAAAGATAATTACTCATCTCTTTGAGTGTGCTACAAAGTGAACCGCTAAATGTTCAGTGAGAAGCTACTATGTGCAAGGGGTGGCAGAGGGGGGTGTAGAAAAGGCCTTCTATGAAAGAGCCCTCACGGCATAAGGCAGCATGACGTGGCAAAGGCAGAGGCTATCTTTTCAGGGTCTTTCAGTTTTGATTTTCTTTCCTGGAACCTGCATTTGGTGTTTGTGGCAGATCACTGTGCTTAGCTCTCTTGACCTTCAGTTCACCTTTCCTGTAGTTCAAGAAGTTGAGAGCTGACCCAGACAAATCTACAAAAACCACTTTCAAAGAGGAGCTAGACGGGTGATGTAAGAGTGGATGGAGTCTAGAAAGTCAGGTCAGAGGGCTAGCGAGAAAGAGAGAGAGAGAGAGAGAGAGAGAGAGAGAGAGAGAGAAGGAGGGAGGGAGAGAGAGCAGCATCCCATGACTGGGAGGCAGAGAGAGAGAGAGAGAGAGAGAGAGAGAGAGAGAGAGAGAGAGAGCAGCATCCCAAGACTGAAGAGGAGGCTGTGCCCTGTGCTGCAATTGTGGCACCTTCCTGATAGCCAAATATTAGCCTTGAAGGAGTCTCTTAGGGATAGTGACCACCACCCTAGTATAAACAACAAGTTAGTCATTGAAGTATGTCACCTCTGTGCAGCTTTGTGAAACTATTCTCTCTGTGTTCTTCAGAAAGTTAAGACCGCAACAGTGGATCGCGTAGACTGAAGACAGATAAAATTACACAAACACACTTTTGTAAAGGGTCAAGGGAGAAACAAAAATCCCATTGTCATTTCCCAGACCACTTTTGCAGAGTGGCATCCATTGAACCCAAGGACTTTGAAACTAGGGACAAATTCCCAAACACTCAGGGGGTGAGGCATCTATTTCCATCGTTTCATGTGGTTTTTATTTATTTACAGAGTACCATGGTTATTCATGATGCTTTACAAACCATAAAACACGGTCTCCACCCTATAGAATTTACAGTGTAATTTAAACATGCTCGCCGCATGGGCTGACAGGTCAGGCATGCCAGGGGGTGGTGGCCCTATAACACGGGTGTGGAGGGTTCCTTCTCGAGTTATAAATACTTCCCGGTTACGAGAGCCTTTCATCTGGGATCCCCAAGCACTTTAGAATGGCAATAACCTCGATTGCTTTCTGAATGCTCTTTCCATAAACTGTTGTGGGGACTGGGTAAATGCTTTTAAATGCCTATTAATTGATCCGTAGATCTGCTCACTGTCCATATGAAACAGCACGGATGTAAACACGATGATTTAGGAGAGGCCTGCTGTGGTTTGGGATCTGTCTGCTCACAGATTACAACCCCAGGGAGGCCAAGCTGCCTTGCCTGGTCCTTGAAAGGGTCACTCGGATACCTGGGTGTTTTTCTCAAGCGAGATACTTGAGAAACTAGACTGGAATGGCCATTATTTCCTGGTGTCCCATTCACTGTCTGTGGACAAATCAACATTTCAGAGTCTGCGGGGCTCACACAAAGAACGTTCACGGGAGCCTGAGAAGCAGAGTCACCGCTCAGCTGGCAGCTGCGGCTCTCACTCAGCATCCTCCCAATACTGTAATTTAAAATTTTCTGAGGTGTCTCGCGCTCTTTTTAGCAACGCCATTTCTAAAATGTTGAAGGTTTCTATTTTCTTGCAACTGATGGAGTTTCCCTTTCTGTATCTTGCTCAATGGTCATATAGCAACTGACTAGTCACTCCTGACCTGTCTGACGAGTTCAGTCAAGTCCAAGGGAAGACTGGCCCAGGTTACAAGTCCTGAGAGTTCACCCAGAGGTTCACGAGATAAGCACCCTCCTTCCCATCACCTTTTACAAGTTTCTCAGACTTCCCTTTCAAAAGCCCCAGATGGAATCACATCACTTCCCTGCTTTGAAAACCCCGTCTAAGTGGGCAGGAGGACCAGGAATTTCAGATCACCATGGCTACGCAGCAATTTCAAGGTCAGCCTGGGATATACAAGACCCTGTCTTAAAAAAGAGGACGGGAAAGGGCTAGGGAATAAAAGCCAGTGTGTACCTGACCTTCATGGCTGGTAGCCACCAGAGAGGTCACCCCTTTCATGTGTCTGCCTCCTAAAATCTCTTCTTTCATCCTTCCCTCTCCACCCTCACATCTTCACACTGAACTTCCACCCTTTCAGGTCCCACCCTAACCCTTCCTGTCTGTAGTCTTCCATGGCTCCCCATCCATGCCCCCCCCAACACCCTCTGTCCTCCAGCTCTGGGAACATAGCTGTCTTTCAGAGAAGAGGTACTCTTCTAGACCAGGGCTTCCTCTCTGCTGTAGTTACCACTTAGGAAGCTTTGTGAAGGGTCTTCTTTTTTGAAGAGGTATTGAAAAGGTATTGATAGGTGTGACTGTAGCCTAAGACCCCTGGAAACTATTTAGAGCCCTGGTTTCAAAGGGTTTTGTCCCACTTGTTGTAAGCAAGTCGTTTCAGGCTATGCTGACATCTTGGATTAACAAGTGTTTGATTCTGTTTTCGAATTTTTGCTATATATTTGAAAAAATTTAGTTGTGATAAAAGATACAGAGGTTTATCATTCTTAACCAGATTTAAGTTAATAGTTCCTTAGAACTAAGAACACTTACCCTATGGTGAGGCACTCTCCAGAGGCTTTCATTTTCCTAAAGGCAGTTTGCACAGTATACTAACTTTGCATCTCCCCATCCTCCCCGCTCCTCAGTGTCTCCCCCCTCCCATCCTGTCCCCAACCTCCGGCCACCACCATCCCCCTTCCTGGTCCAGTGAATAGGTCATGTAGGTAACATCCTCCCATACCTGACCAATATTGTCACTAGCTTATCTCATTTAGCATGACCCCAGGGTTCATCCGGATTGTAGCACATTTCTGAATTTCTTTCTCTTTTTAAGGCTGAATAATGTTTTATTGTCTACATTTGTCAAATTTCGTTCAATCATCTGTGTGTCAATGGATAACTGAATCGATTTCACGTTTTAACTGTTTCAGTCGGTGCGGCTATGAACACAGGGAAGACAAATCTGGGTGTCTGCTTCCAGAAACTCCTTTGAGGAATATACCCAAACATGGACTTACTGGACAATGTGTTGATTATATGCCTGGTTTTTTTTTGTTTGTTTGTTTGTTTGTTGTTTTATTTTGTTTTGTTTGTATAGCCACACCACTTTTCATGGAGAATGCACTATTTTATTTTAATTATTATTGCTTGCTTTTTTGGCTTTATTTTGTTTTTTTTTTTTTGGTTTTTTTTTAAATTAATTAATAAAAAACAAAATAAAATCTTGTAGCCTTGGCCATCCTGGCTCTGTAGACCAGTCTAACCAGGAACTCAGAGATCCACCTGCCTCTGCCTTACAAATGCAGGGATTAAGGTGTGTGCCACCACCACCGCTCTGCAAGGATGCGCCATTTTAAATGTACAAGGGTTTTTGAGTTTTCGCATCCCTCATCAATGCTATTTTATTTTGCTTTGCTTTGTTTACAGCTTTCCAAGTGTGAAGCATTACCTCACTGTTAATTTGATTAAACTCATTTTTGAACCTCTGCGGTCAAAATTTTAATTCCCCAGGTGCACTCAATCTCATTTCACAGCATGAGGTCTAACACTAGGAGGTCTGAGCCTGCCTTGCGGTGGGGGTGGAGGGCGATGACCTGGAGCCCTGGGAAGGCTTCACGGAGAGGAGGGTAGGTAGGCCCACAAGTTGTTGCGCTTCTGAATACCAACCAGCAGGGGGGCACCTACACAAGCTGTTTGATTTCCCTGGTCAAAACTGGGTCCTAACTAGCCACAGGGTCCTCTGACTTCCTGGCCCCCATGGGCTTGTTTTGTGCTCAGCATTAAAGAGAAGCAAGCAAGGGTGCCCAGTGACATTCATTATGCAAGACAGTCACACCTTGCAGGACTTTTAACATTCTAGTGGTGTGGTATGGTCCTGGTATGTGGGAGGTGCGGGGGTGGGGGTGTGTGTATTTGGTATTGTCTTGGTGTGTGTGTGTGTGTGTGTGTGTGTGTGTGTGTGTGTGTGAAATAAAATGTCCCCCATTGAGAACCAGAAATGCAAAGAAAGTCAGAACTTGCCGGTGTCTCCCAGTCACACAAAGCAGCCATGAGTAAAATGAAGCCTCCTGTCTAGTTCAGGGGATCCTGGGGCACAGCCAAGGGACACATCACGAGTGGCTTTTGGTGACCTAGAGGACTCCCGAGTCTGTTAATAGTTGGCAGTGACAGGCTCACAGTCAGGGGAAAGGGAAGACGCTTGTTAAAAGCAAGATGAACACCCATTAGAAAAAGACACCCAACACAGCTTCCCACCCCACCTCCTACCCCCAGGACTTGGTCCAGTCCCTTCAATGTCCAGTGGACAGCTTCCCACCCCCACCCCAGCCAGTGGAGCAGCAGTGCCTTTGCCTGGGTTAAAGGACTTCATTTCCCTGTGCTGCCTTAGCAACCAGGAAACAACCTCCCTTCACAATGAGAAGGATGTGGTGTCTTGGCCCAGATTCGCAGATGCATGTGGTTCTGTAGCAAAGCAACCAGGTCTCAGGGACACAACAAGGGCTCACAGGAGACCAGGGTATACAGCCTGCTGTCTGAGGAGCCTTGCAGTTCCACTCTCCTCCCCACAAAGATGTGCTCTGTCTAAACTGTGTGGCTGGAAGATCCTGGGTTTCTGTGAGAGGGGAAATATATTTCATAAAAGGCCCAATGTTCAGGGTCTCCTTTGGTTTGCTGTTGAGCTTTGGAAACCCTGAGGTGTGACCAGTTTTCAGCCTTCAAAACCGAGAAGAACTGCTCTTGAGAGAGGGTGTAGTCGGGTAGGAAACATGCTCGGTCTCTCTCTCCTGAGCCGGGGACACGGGAAGCTGGTCCAGGACAAACAGAAGTTGGAAGTCTATTTTGAACCAGAGGTGAGTCTTAGAACTTGGGGGGAGTGGAGGGAGAGCACATTTTGAGCATGGGGAGGGACGTTCTGTCTTCCCAAGCTGTGTTTTGGTAAATGTTGGAGCCAAGATGGTAGAGGTCACTGGCAGATCTTCCCTTTTTGCCTGACCCCCACAATTGCCACGGGAACAGCCTGCCTGGCTCACCCTCACGTCCTACTGCCTTTGCTTGAGCCTGAAGGAGAATCTGGATTGTCTGGAGACTGAAAATTTGGTTCAAGACCAGAATTCCCACTTGGTCTGTAGGCGATATTAGGAGAACTGACTGCTATTGCCTTTTAGGCACTGTGCTCCGAGGCTGAAATGCTGGTGTTTTTTTTTGTTGTTTTTGTTGTTTTTTTTGTTTTTGTTTTTGTTTTGTTTTTTTCTTTTTGCTTTTGGGTGGTTGTTTTGAACTTTGTGGAATTCATATTTCATGGAGGACAAAACAAATCTCATTTTCGGACATTTTTAAAGAGGTGGCATAATTTAACTCCTGAGGCCCACCAGGAACAATAAACACTTTGGGGTACTTTGTAACTTCATAGGTCAAACAGAGAGCTCTATCCTTGTGGAGGTTTGCCATGATATTTGACCTTCACTGTGTTAAAAGATATATAAAGTTTCAAAGGACTTCAGTGGCCGATGGCACACACTTACAAAGTATATAACTCCTTTATAGGCTCCTATACATAGCCAAATTAGGCAATGTTCCATGATCTGGAATGTATAGGTAGCCTCTCTGTGCATAGCTGAAATGGTAGTGGGCTGGAATAGTTTCTCATATTTAAACTGGCTACTAGTCCAAGCCGTCTATCATCCTTGATAGTTCTGACTGCTTGCTTGCTTGCCTACCAGGAGATGCAATTGGCCTATAACCTGTACTGCACTCTGCAGAAAGTCTGTAGGCTTCCTGAAAGTTGCGTGGAATGAGATGGATTTGTGCACCAAGTTCTACTAACTTTTGTTATTATGTTGGGTCTCTCTCTCTCTCTCTCTCTCTCTCTCTCTCTCTCTCTCTCTGTGTGTGTGTGTGTGTGTTTTAAGATTTCTTTTATTATTTTTAATTAAATGTAGGTGTGGACAGGATTGCAGAAAGTGGAAGGCAGAGACTGACCTCACACTCTGTCCTCTGACCTCTACACATGCCGAGGCACTCGGTTGGGCATGTGTGTACACAATTGATGTGGGATTTCCCTCTGTATGCTGTGATTACCATTGATTAATAAAGAAACTGCTTTGGACATATAGCAAGGCAGAACTTAGCTAGGTGGGGGAAAAACTAAACTGAATGCTGGAAAAAAAAAAGGGTGGAGTTTGAGAGAAGCCGTGGAGCCACCACCAGAGACAGACAAGGTGAAACCTTGCCGATAGGCCACGATCCTCATGGTAAAATATAAATACCAGAAATGGATTAATACTAGATGTAAGAGCTAGCTAGTAATACACTTAAGTGATGGGCCAAGCAGTGATTTAAATAAAATAGTTTATTATTATTTATATATTATATATTAATATCATATAATAATATTAAATAATATTATATTATATAATGATTATATTAATAATATATTGATATTTATATATTTATTATTAATGTGTGATTATTTCTGGAGTCTGGGCAGCCAGGAAACAAACAAGCGGCCTCCTACAACAACACATAAATACACAGTTTTGAAAGCTGAAAACTTTGCACAGACAGTATTGGCTACAGAAGGATTTTCCACAGTGTCTCAATCAATGCATTTTCCTTTCCTTAAAGGACTATTTGAACTGGAAGTCCCCGGAAGACTATGTCCTGGTCATCAAACCCCAGGATGGAGACAGTGCCAGCCAGCACTCCTGGAGCCTCTTTCTTCCTAAGACCTTCAGCACAAGAAAGGGGGCACTGATCCTGTACTCAGAAGGGCTAGCTGTGTCAGCGTGGACACCCAAAGAGAGGAGAAGAGGTCACCGGAAGAAGCCAGACCTTGAACTGCACACGCTTCAAGACCTCAAAGAAGCCATCTTGGCTTATGGAAGGAGACAGGTGGGTTTGGGGAAGGCGCTGGTGATGTGTTCGTAAATGCAACTGCAGCTTTGAACGCAACTTCTTGGTCCCCAGGGGGAAAAGGCATGAAACTCAGACTTCCAGCTTTGTCTATATGCCAAGAACTACTGTCATGAGGCTCACAGATCGTTTATGGGGAAAACTTCAAAAGCAAAAGGACTCTGGTATTATCAATTCATATTTCTCTTTCAGTTACGGGGACACCAGACTGTAATCAGAACCCACAAAACCCTGCCTCACAGCCACGGGTATTATAATTCAACCTCTGATGTTCCTACCTTGTGGAAATGAGAATTCTTTAACTATTTACCTTGAGTCTTTTGGCATCAGCAGAAGTTAACTACTCTTTCCATTCTGCATTTACTATTAAGGGGAATCTCTTTTGTCCTCTGGTTCATTCTTTTTTTATAGATATTTATTATGTGTACAATATTCTGTCTGTGTGTATGTCTGCAGGCCAGAAGAGGGCACCAGACCTCATTACAGATGGTTGTGAGCCACCATGTGGTTGCCGGGAATTGAACTCAGGACCTTTGGAAGAGCAGGCAATGCTCTTAACCACTGAGCCATCTCTCCAGCCCCCTCTGGTTCATTCTGTCTGATGCGCTTACATGCATGCATACATGGCCCCTGCTTTCTAAACCACATGCATCAGCCCTTTGGTGGAGGCCCTGAGAGAGTCTGTGAAGATGTGTCACTCTGAAATTCTAGATTGGGGATGGTGGGGAAGGTGGGTTACTCCCTAGTTTCAAAGGCTTTCAGTCCCAATAAAACTTTAGCTTCTGATGGCAGACCCTTCACACACTGGCTCGCTTTTCCATGTCTACCCCTATGTCCCACTTCTTCATCCTACCGTCTCAATGATGGACCCCTCAAATCCTCTCCTAATGCAGACTAGCTCACCCCAACAACCCCTTTTCTCAACTCAACTTTTGTGCATGTTTCTGGATAACTCCTACACATCCTTCAAAACAGAACATGTCACCTCACAATCTTCTTCCTCTTCCTTGGGCAGAAACACACCCCGGCTTCCTCCTTCCACATCCCATGGTACATTGGAAACTAGTCTCTTAGAGCAGCCAATGGGATGACATCTCCTCTAGGGCAAGCACTGTGTGAATTGGTTGTGCACGCTTTCAGTGTTTCTTAGTTAGTCTCCCACTGTGGTTACCAAGCTTCTTAATCACACTGCAGACCCTCTGAAAGGAAAACCTCTTCTGTCCCCTCCCTCTCAGAAGTAGAGAGACATAATGGCCCTGACCAAAAACCCCACTGCCCTTTACCATGAAGTCATAATTTCTCGGTTGAAAGGGAAATATTTATTAAATGTTTACTGCGACTTTAAGCTATTGCTTAGTTTGGTCATCCCAATGCCCCTGTGAGATGCAGGCTTTCTCAGCAACCTTCCTTGTCCACACATATCTATCCTTTAAAGACAGGATCTCACTGTGTAGCCCAGGTTGGTCTCCAATACTTGATTTTTCTGCTTTAGCACCACGCTGGCTCTTTTGCAGATAAGTAAACCGAAGCTTAAAGGGTTTGTGTGTCTTTCTGAGGTCAGTGACGGAACCAGGATCCAAACCTGGGTCTTCCGACCTCTCCACGGCTAGCATGGGCATCCTATTGTCTATGAACTTGAAGGGACTCCAAAGGTCATTGTGCCTGGCCCATTTGTTCTCTTACTCTGCTCTGTTTATGGGATTGAACAAAGGCGCCATACAATTCCAGAGACATCCGTGCCAATATCCCAGATCTTTGCCAGTAGGGCACACTGGGAGAAGACCAGGAGAGGAAAAAGGGGAAAGCCTGGAGAGTTCCCCTTCCATTCTGCCCCAGTTGACAAGAAATGCCTGCAGTCCCACACCTGCTCCAGACTCTTGTGGGTGACCCTCAACCCTGCTCTTCTCTTTGTCCTTCTAGAAAAGGGTGGAATCAACTCCCCGAGACTGCGGATCTCAATGTTGCCTCAATATCTACTTGACTTTTGTACGCTCCCATCACCTGTAAACAATACCTTAAATCAGATCCCTTCTGTGTTTAACATTTGTTTGTTTGTTTGTTTGTTTGTGAGGGTGTATCTGCCACGGTATGAGTGTGCAGGTATGTATGTGCTTGCGTGTGAGAATGCACACATCATGAAACACATGTAGAAATCAGAGGATAACTTACGCAAGTCACTTTTCTTTTTCCACCTTGCTAAGCCGGCATCCTCCTTGTTGCTTCTGCTGCTGGGGTTCGTTTTCCAGCCTAGCTGACCCAAAGCTCCCTGACAACGCTCCTGTCTCTCCCTCCCATCTCACCATAGCAATACCAGGATTACAGGTGCATGCTAAAGCACCCAGATTTTTAATATGGGTTCCAGGGACCAAACTCAAGTCATCAGGTGTGCACAGTTAACATTTTTGTCTACTGAGCCATCTCACTGACTCTGGAGAGTATTTATAATAATGACTAATACCGAGAATTGCTGCACCTGTTATCATTCTAATTGCATGACAGCCTTATTTAATTCTTTATAAGGTTTACACTATTCTCCTAGGGCGTTAAAGCATACATACATTTTACCCTTTTTATGTGGCCAACACGCTGGCACTAAACACATTCACATTATTGCACAACCATTACTGCCATCTTTTTCCACACTTCAAAAAGATTACAAAAAATGGGGCTCATGGGCCCAGCTGTAGAGACTCTGGGTCTCCCCGATTCAACTGAGTTAAGAACTAACCAACCAGTAGCCATGACAACGCCTAGCAGATCGCAGATAACCAGTAGATAGAGGCTGAGTGATCATATTCTTGGCCTGCGTTGTCGTGGGGAGCCACAACATCCATCCAACAGGAGGGCACATCCTGGTGAAGAATTCCAATTCATGTTTCAGTGACATGACACAGGCAATCTTCGAGACAAGCTGGAGTATAACAGTGATGTGCTGTGGAACAGTTGAAGAGGGGGAGCATTCTGATTCTTGTATTATTATTGAGTTTTTGTTGTGTGTATTTATGGGGTACAGTGTGATAATTAGATGCATATTTACAATGTGTCGTGATCAAACCAAGAGAGGTAGCATCCCATCAAAAACATTCGAGCTGAGACATTTCACAGCTTCCCTTAGACACTGTCCTAACCTCTTTTTTTGCATAATTTTTCAGTTATTTTATTAGTATGGGTGTTTTGCTAGCATGTATTCTGTGTATCACTGCATGTATATCTGCACGTATGCATGCAGAGCCCTCAAGTTCAGAAGAGCGCATTAGATCCCCTGAAACCATTACAGACAGTTGTGAGCTGCCATGTGGGTGCTGGGAACTGAACTGGGATCTTCTAGAAAAGCGACTATTGCTTTTAATCACTGAGCCATCTCTTAAGTCCCATCTTAGACCTCTTATTAAGCCGGTATAGTGATCTGCATCTATAGTCCTGTGTACCCAGTTGGCTGAGGCAAGATCTTTTAAACCCAAAAATTCAAGACCAGCCTGGGTAGCATAGTAAGTCTCTCAAAATCCAAAGCCAGAAACAACAACAATGCATACATTAATTTTTGACTTATACATAATGACTGCACAGACTTAGGAGGTACAGTGTGGTGTTTCAGTACACATGTGCTATGTCTGCTCACACATACGTGTGTGTAAACAGGAGAACTGGCGTTTGACCTGGCTTAGCATCCCATTCTGTTTGGAGCCTTGGAGCATCTCCCTTTAGTTATTGGTAAAATAGGCGGCTGGTTCTTGTGAGCTAGGCTACCCTACTGTGCTGTAGAGTACCAGAACTTTCTCTTTCTGTAGGCTTTCTACCTCCTCCTAACACACACTCCTACCTAGAGGTAGAACACAGGAGTACCGGTCTACAGTCTAGTCTGCTTCTTACAGCATCTGCGAGGGACTCTCTGCAGGTGTCGGGCAGGGAAATGAACTGTGAAGAGGTGAGAACAAAAACTCAGTTCAATTGACTTGGTCAACCTGGACCAAACCTTCTAGAGAAGTCTAACGCCAGGTGTTGTAACACCAGCCTATTTAAACTCGTTATAATTTAGAAAAAAAAAAGTTTCCTGGCATAATATAATCCCCAGTGCACAAGAGGCATAATTATATCAAAATTCATCTCAGGGTACATGCCATTTCTTCCAAGGAGATGGGTTCCAGAGATAGGCTACCTGGACTAACTTAAGGGCCTAAGGAAGGATCTGGCCTGGTCATAAAGATATGGAGGAGATCTCTCGTGCTATTAGACACCTCTGGTTGCTGGTTATGGGAGCTTGGGGGAGCTCCTAGCAATGCAGATAATGTAAGAGCCATTTAGATTATTAGGTAATTATTACCCAGTAGTCTAAATGACTGTCCAGGTTGTAAGAGCCTCATATGGTCTAGCCCAACAGGTAACACAGATCACCAGTCTGTTAATCACCTCAATTCCCAGTTTTCTGAATGAAGAACAGGTTCCACATCCATTCCTTTGAAAGGACAATCCCGTGTGCTTAATATTCCTGGTTTTCCCGGAGATCTGTAGGTACAAGGACCTTCATGCTGGGCTCCCAACACTCATGGGAGAAAGGCCCCCTACCTATTCATCTGTTTGTGGGCTTCTGGGATGATTCTATGTCTTAGCTATTGATGCCAAAATAAACATAGGAATACAGGTATAGTGATTTTATTTTCTTCACACATTGCCAAGTAATGGGTTTGGTTCTGTGATGGATCTGTTTTCAGTGTTTGTGGACCTTCAATCTGTTCTCCATGGCAGCTGTATACTGATTAACACGCCCATCAACAGTAGTAAGATTTCCTTCGCTCCGTATCTCACCAGTATTTGGTATTCAGTCATTTTTTGTCCTTTTTAAAGATCATATCTTCTATCTGTTCTCAAACTCACCGTGTAGCTGAGAATGACCTTGAACTTCTGACGCTCTGGTTCCCATCTCTAGTGAGCTAGGTTTACAGATAAGCACCCCATGCCTGGCTTGTCTGGCTGGAGACAGAACCTAAGGCCGTGACATGGTAGCAAACACCACATCCCCAGCCCCTGTGTTTTCAGCTTTTCTAAAATTACATACATTATGCATTATCTTGTGTGTGTGTTTGTGTGTATGAGTAGTTCAGAAGACAACTTGGGTTCCTTACTCCTACCATGTAGGTCCCAAGGGTTGAACCCAGCTTACCAAGCTTAGCATCAAACACTTCTATCCCATGAGCTACCTCCCTGGATCTTTTTATTCTTTATAACAGTTTTTCTAATTGGGGTGAGGTGATCTCTTATTGAAATCTTGATTTACATGTCTCTGCAGCTAATGGCATTATGCATTTTTCTCATAATTCCCTTGCCCGTTTTAATTTCTTTTGAGAAGTGTCTGCATAAATCCCCTCTCCCCGCTGCCCCAAGACAAGGTTTCTCTGTGTTGCCCTGGCTGTTTTGGAACTCACTCTGAAGTCCAGGCTGGCCTGAACTCACAAAGATCCATTTGCCTCTGCCTCCAGAATGCTGGGATTAAAGGTGTGCTCCATCACCGCCTGGCTAATTGCCCATCTTTAAACTGGATTCTTAGTAACTTTTTTGAGTTCCTTCTATATTCTGGATAGTAACCCTTTGTCAGAAGAAATACTTTGTATTATAAACACTCCATTTTGCAGGCTTTTTCACTTTGTTGATTTGCTGTGCCAGAGCCTGTGACTCTGGAGTAATCTCATTTGTCTAACTGTACCTTTGTTGTCCGGGCTTTTGGCGTCTTCTCACCATGACTGCCTCTGACTGGAAAAGCGGCTTCTTGGAGGAAGAAGAATTTAAACAGAATCTTGTGGTAAAAATAGAGACATAGGTGAGCAGAAGCCCAGAGCAAGCAGAGGGAAACAGGGGCATCAGCCAGGCATGGGAGTCTTGGCTTGCAAAATACATCTGCAGAATCTGGTGAAGGCTAGAGATTTACCTGCCAGCCCTGGCATTTCTGGGCATCTCTCTTCACCCCCTGTGGACTTTTACACACAGAACCAGGATGGTAGCAGCTGGCTGGCCTGGCCATTCTGACCTTCCTGGTGCCCTGCCGCCCTGAGCAGGCATACAAGCCCTGAGCACAGCCACCTTCTATCCCAGGATAAGTAGACAGGACTGCAGAGGCAAGGCTAGGCACAGGGACCCGGGAGAGGCCTGGTAGATGTGGAAAAGGCAGCCTGTCAAGCAAGCCTCTCATTAAAGGTGGAGCGGCTAACAGGCTGTTCCCTGAATACTAATTACTCGTCTCAGAAGAAGCCAGCAGAGGGTTGACTGGCAAAGCCAAGGCAGGCTGAGCAGCCTGAACCCACCACAGCCTCCTTCTGTCCTGTTTATTTCTCTCATCCAGAAACTCCCTCCCAGGCTCCCTTCTGTCTCCCTCTCTGTTCTCAAGTAACCTCTGAGTGGGTGGTTACCAGGGAGGACGCTCTTGGGAAAAGAGGACTTGGGAAAAATATGGAAGAGAAACGGGTGGGTTCCGTAAGTTTAGTTAGATTTCCTCTTTATAAATATGATCTAACCGTATTGCTAGAAATTTGATTTAAATTTAATATAAAAAAAGAATGATGGGCCCCCGGAAGAGCTCGGCGGTGGGCGCGGCGTGGCCGTGGCCCCGTGGGTCGTGGGGCCGGCGGGTCGAGGTAGAGGACACTATTCAGGGGAGAGCCAGAAAGCTTATAGCCCAGCTTTGAGTAAAGATGACTTCCTTGTTCACTCAAGAAATCCACCTTTCTAAAAGGCATGAAGAAATAGTGTCACGAAGATTAAAGTTACTTCAGAAAATGAGGACTAATTTTGGTGATCAGAACGCAGGCAGGGCATGTCTCCTCCAAGCCACTGAGACTGCTCTAAAGAGGAACGTCAGCCTCTTGCAGGACATAGAAGCTGTAGAGAAGTCTTTACAGGCCAGTCTTAAGCCACACCCACAGCCTGCAGTGCGGTCTCTTGAGACTCGTTACTGGGCATCAGTAGAAGAACATGTCCCCAAATGGAAACAGTTCCTTTTGGGAAGAGCCCCGTACCCAATTGGTGGTGAAAATCAAACTGAGGCAGGAAACACCATTCAAAATGAGGCACAGCGGTAACTTCACGTGTAACTCAGGAAACTAAAACAAAATCNTGTATACATAATAAATAAATATTTTAAAATGAAGAGGTTGTGGGGGCTGGAGAGATGGCTCAGCGGTTAAGAGCATTGCCTGCTCTTCCAAAGGTCCTAAGTTCAATTCCCAGCAACCACATGGTGGCTCACAACCATCTGTGATGAGGTCTGGTGCCCTCTTCTGGCCTTCAGGCATACACACAGACAAAATATTGTATACATAATAAATAAATAAATATTTGAAAAATACTTTTAAAAAAAAAAAGAAGAGGTTGTAATGACTCTAAGTCATTCTTCCGTATTTCACCTTGTGTCTACCCACATTATACGTATTGGAATAGCTCTCACCCTAATCGGCCTCCTCGGCAATCCTGGGGGCCGATAGACAGGAACCAAAGTGTGATCTCTGGATTTGTGGGAGCCACTAAGACAGGAAACCGCGTGACTCTAAATATCATGAACTTCCCACGCCTCACATGCTGCTAGCTCCGCTTTTGGAGACTCGGAAAGGCTTAAAGACTTGCGTGGTTGTAAGTCCTGAGGCAGCATGAGCCGTGGATGCTGACACCCTGACCATAATTCCAGGTGCAGACTATCCCAGGATTTCTCTTAAACTCCCGTCCAATTCTGCAGCGCATTCTGGACCCGTTCCGTGTCTCCTGTGTTCGTTATTCAGGCTCAGCGTGTCTGTAAGACTGGCGTGAAAGATTTCTCAGAGGTACAAAGGGCCTCGCTGCCTGTGGAACTTAGGAGACATGGAGCCTCTGATTTCACCAGCCCCATTACTCTCCAGACTTTGGTCCTTTTGATACATGAGCTAACATACTTTCTTTCTCGTTGTGTTGACCGTTGAGTCGGGTTTCACTGAATCCTAACAAGCTTGAGCATGCCGGACTCTAGTCTGAGCTCTGACTCTCTAGGACATCCGATGGAGCGCCTGCTTCAAACCAGCTTTTGTTCTTCTGTTATGGGGATGCTACCTGGAGCTGAGTCCTGGTGCATCGGTGAGATTAAACGTCCTTGGGGAACTGGAGGTTTTGTGCTGATGAGAAATTTAAAGCTCTGAGTTCTGTCTGACTCCACGGGCGCCTGGTTGAGCCTTCCGCACTCTGTTGTGGTTTAAATATAACCAAAGTTTCCATGTGAGGAATTTATAAACTCTGTGAGGCCCAGCCTGGAAGGCGCTCTGTAGACGAGGCTGGCCTTGAACTCCTGAGTGCTGGGATTAAAGGCATGTGTCACCACCACCCGGCTATTCACGGGCTTCCACAAATCATCCTCAGCTTTTTTACATCACTAGAACTCGTGCATTTTACAGGATTACCGTGCGCTAAAAGCTTCCCATACAATAGAAATCCCTCATCAAGTACTAGATGTCTCTGTTCCCCCTGTGCCTTGCTTGCACAGAGGGACTGAATTTGGGAGGGAAAATCCCATAAAACTCTCCCTGGCTGAAATGAAACGCAACACGGTCAAATATTTTCAAAATGTCAGGCTCCCTGTGAACCCGGACAGGCACTTAGGGCGGGGGTCGCTGCGCACTCTTTCCCACTGCCTCGGGGCCGTTTTGAAAAGACCTACAAGATTTCCACTGCCGAAGGAATTCTCCCAAGGCTTTATTCTTTCCTAATGCTCTCTACCAAGATGGGGTCTGGTATTTGTCATTTCTCCTTCCTCTCTGACTGCGTGTCTTCAGGAGCCTTTCAGGTCTTTGCCCTCTGGGCTCTTGGATTGTGTTTATTAGGCAAGGCATCTGTTACTGGTGCCTTCTGACCCCTCCTGGGAGTCTCTCTCTGGATTGCTGGTGAGGATTGGGCTAGCCATCTTGCATCCTAGGAGACTCGGGGCTCAGCCACTGTGCCATCTCCTGATTGGTGTCCCCACAGAGGGAGCAGGACAGAGCCTGGCAACCTTACCTCTATTTCCGAAGCAAGCCAGAGAGCCAGACTCTACGGCAGATCCAGCCTGGGTATTCGGCCAAGAGATATCTCCGGGGCCTTTTGCGGACATGGCCCCCGGATACCATGTACAGACTTCAGTGTGCAGGTCAGTGGGGAAATGGGGTGGGGGGAGTGAACTCCAGTCTCTCCCACCGCTCAGTCTGATGTGAAGGTGTATTTCCCACTGATGCCAGAAACACCAGGATTGCAGGTCCAATTCTGCGCTAAGACGAAGTCCCCAAGCTTTGTAGTCTGCAAGCCTCTATCCCAGCTACTGTCTTTTTTTTTTTTTTTTTTTTTGGTTTTTCGAGACAGGGTTTCTCTGTGGCAGGCTGGTCTTGAACTCACAGAGATCCACCTGCCTCTGCCTCCAGAGTGCTGGGATTAAAGGCGTGCGCCACCATCGCCCGGCTCCAGCTACTGTCTTTTATCTTTGCTGACATTTTCAGAAGGAAGGGGCGGCACCTGAGCACTTGGCCCTGCTCTTACTGTTCAACCTCAGCTCCTCACGTCCCGCAGTTCAGTCCAGAACTTGCTTCCCAACCTACTCCACACCGAGGCCTCAGAGACCTTCCCACTTAAACCCCAAGGTTCACAAGACAAGACAAAAAGGAGGTCTAAAGGCACAAAGTATTTATTCGTCCAAGGTCAGTCACAGCCAGAAGCAGAGCTGGACCCAGAAGGCAGGTCCTTCCTGCACCCACGGCTCCACATTCTTCTCAGAATTCCCAAGTTCCCTGTCTGAGGTCATCTCAGGTCCTCTTAAAGAAGGCAACTCCGGGGCACAATCGCCTCAGGAGAGAGAACGCCCCTCCTCCTGACAGAAACCCCAAATGCACTCTGTAGACTTAGGAAAATCTGAAGTGGGAATTTGAGTTGCCAGATCTGACACACTGCGCCCACACAAACAGTGAAACTCACAATATTTGGGACATATTTCCACTCAAAAGTGTTCATTGTTTATCTGAAACTTAAACTTAATTGGATATCCTGTATTTTATTTGGCATACTGCTGGAGATGAGAAATGAATGTTAAGACATGCCAGACCTCACTCCGCTGCTTGCGGTTCCTTCAGCACCAACACGCAAGACCAGAAAATTCTGGCTTGCTTCTTGTTTTACAGGTTTACCTGGGGAAGGAGCGAAAACCATTCGCTGCCCCAGTAAGTGGGGTCTTGAAACGAAATAAGAGACGTGAGCTTGTCTGGCAACTGATTTTACTTTCAAGGCAGTCCCATGGTTCCAGGCTGTCCTGTTTGCTTACCACTTGTGAGAAAGAGCTTTCTCAACCAGAAAGGGCTGTCACTGGAAGGGGCCGCGGCAGGGCAGGCTACCATCCCACAGCCTGGGCCCAGTATCCTCAAGAAGGTAGCAGCGTTCAAAAAACAGAAAGATCTCACATCCACACGTGGTGTCATCTAGCATGTGCGCAGGGACCTTGCATTCGTGAGCCCCTTGCTATACATACCTCCTTGTTAAAGTCTCTCTCTAAAGTAGTCGGCAAACCAGCTGGTGGTGGTGATGGTGCACACCTTTAGTCCCAGCTCTCAGGAGGCAGAGGCAGGCAGATCTCAGAGAGTTGGAGGCCAGCCTGGTCTACAAGAGCAAGTTTTAGCTTTAAAGCTACAGAGAAACCCTGTGCAAAATAATTAATTAATTAATTAAAATAAATAAAGTAAGTAAGTAAGCCCTCGAGCGGGAGGAACAACGGTGAGACTCCAGGGAGAGGCCAGAGTCCCAACAACTCTGACATTCTCGTCCCTCACCTCGTAATGTTAGCGAGTTCTCTAGTCTCTTCTGGCCTCACCTATGATGAATCGACCTCACCCTTCAAGTCTGCTTCTTCTCTTTTTCGTCCTTTCTAAAAGCTTTCTGCTTGGATGTTTGTTTTGTTGTGTGTTTGTCCCTGAAACAAGGTCTTTCCATAGATCCCTGGCTGGCCTGGAATTTGATGTCTAGATGTCTGGCTTCAAACTCATAGACATCCCCTTGCTTCAGTCTGAGCACTGGGATTAAAGGCATGAAGCCACCATGCCCAACTTTAAAAGTTGTTTAAATGAACGTTCATGTCAGCGTACAGAGTAATGGGGTTCATGGAGGTAACTTCACACACGTCATTAGTGTAGGCTCTCATTCCTTCTTCTTCCGACTGCCCCTCACCCCTCTTTCTTCACAGTTGGTCCCTCTTCTGCCTTACGATATCATTGCCCTCTCTATCTTCCACCTCCCCAAGACTTTTTCCTGCCCTCTCGTGATGCCCCTTTTAGCTTCCTCACCTACATGTACATGGGTGCGCACACATTTATGCAAACAAACACATACAAAGATTTTAATCTAGACTTCTCATCCAAGCCTGACTCTTCTACAAAGCCTTTTCTAACAATTCTAGTCAATCCTGAGCTTCTGGTCTCTGATACTCAGAGCTGGAGTGGAGTCCAGAGAGAACCATCTCTCCAACTGGCTGTGAGAAATCCATGACTAGTCCCTCCGTGTCTAGCCTAGCAGATGGTGGGCGCTTGGTCAAACTTCAAGAAGCACTGCAGAATGAGTAGATTAGGTTTAGAGGGATGATGACCAAGGGGCAGACAGAAGAAAAAGCACCGCGATTAGACGTCTCTTTCTGAACAAGCCTCCAAGCCAACACCAAGGAAGCAGTCATGGTTTTGTGTTTGTTTCCCAACAAGGACCTCGTTCTTGGGGATGGCTAAGCAGGATGAAGTGCTCACAGCGTCTGAGTTTTCCAATCCTGCTCATCTCTTGATTGTCCTCTTTAAAGTCTGTTCATAGCCAAGACTACTACCTGTGGGGAACGTCTAGTTTTCTCCTGCCCTCTAGACTGGTCCTTATCTTTCACATGAGTAATTCCTGCCCTGCCCTGCCCCTCAGGACACATCAAGGATTCTGTGCTGCTCCAGGACAGTCAGCTTGGGATACCCAAGAATCTCAGGCCGCAGCAGGATCTCTCGGGTGCTCCCCGAAAATACCATCTCCTGCCTGTCTACCCTCCGTTTTGGATTCAACAGAGACCGTCTTACGAACAAGGTGCCTGCTCATTGCTGTTTTCATCCTTTGTGTGCGTGCACAGGGGGGTGTACATGGGTATGTGCACGTTTGATTGCGTGTGGGCACACGCGTGTAGGTGGGTGTGCCTGTCCACACTGCCTGCTAAGGTCTGAGGGCTAGAATCACTGCACATTGCTCTTCCACGTTACCCACTGAAACAGGTCTCTCAATCAAACCCAAAGCTCATTGCTAACCAGCTTGCCTTGGGGACCCCTTGTCTCTAACCTCTGAGGCTGAAATTCTGCGCAGGCCGCCTTACCCACACAGCGTTTAAGTGCATTCTGAGAATCCGAACTCGGATCCCAAGGCAAGCATGGCCAGCACTTTAACCCCTGAGATGTCTCCCCAACCTGTACCTGTTAATTGCATGACCAGTTTACAGATGCTTTGGATTTTCTTTCTTTAACAGCTTAAAATAAAGTTTTGCAGAATAAGATCTAGGGGTTCTGTTTTCATCGTCTTCATCTGGAAGATGCAGGGGTCAGTCTGGAAACTGTGACTCGTGTGCTATCCAGGAGAGTGGCAGTTAATCACATATGTCTCGTGGGCATTGGAACGTAGCTACTCCAACTGCGAAACTGAGTTTTTAATTTAGTTCTGATTCATTTGCATGCAGATAGCCATATGTGACTTGCAGCTCCTGTGCTGGACAACACAGGTCTAGGCTTTACTGTTCAGATTTCTGAAGTATCTTCTCTAATATTATTTTGTGTTTGTTAGTGAGTTGGCTTTACTTTTTAATAAATATTTTAATAAATATTTTGAGACAGAGTCTCACTATGTAGCCCAGACTAACCTAAAACTCACAATTCCCCTGCCTCAGCTTTCTAAATGCTGGGATTGCAGACATGTGTCACCACTCAAATGTTTTTTAATCCTGTGATTTTTGTGACAATGCTTTAAAAATATATAAACTTTGGGGCCATGAATTCGTTTTCTTCCCCCAAGAAAACCAACAGGAGACACCCAGGAACCCCAAGGTCAGGTTTGCAATTCGGCATCTCAGCGGTTACAGGTCATGACACACAATCACACCGCCGCCCAGGATCCCTTGCCCTTCATACAGAAATGGTCACTGTTGTTATCTGATTTGAGGCCCAGGCACCTCTATAAGGAAACAGGGCAAAAATCAGGATCCCCATTTTACAAATGAGGAAACAAGATCCAAGAAGCCGCCTCACGTTCCTGACATCCGGGCAGCCTTCTGACTTGGTAGTTGGTCCTGGCTGCCACTTCCGTGGAGGCTCCATGGTGTGTCTGTTCCCAGCTGATCCACTGTCCCCTCTGCAGATCCACAGGGCCTGAAGAAAGAGGAAGCTGGCACGGGTGCTCATGTAGACCAGGGCTCTGCCGCCCAGAACCACAGCAATCCGTGGACCCACCCAACGCCACTCAGGAAGCAGTCACGGCAGGAAGATGAACGCCAGGTTGAGGTGTGGTTTCTATCAGGACTCTCTGTTCCTCTTGACTCCAGAGTCTCCCTCCTTTGTCTTTTCTTGAGATGTCCCTGCGAAGAGAACTTTGACTCTGGATACAGTTTCTTAAACTATCACCCAAGGAACCCTGACGTTGCCAGGTGCTCCTTTTAAGGGGGGGTGGTCTTCTGCAGGTAAAAGCCCTGAGAAAGCTGCCCACACATTCCCCACCTGGGAAGTCACAGTAGGCTCTGGACAGGGAGTGGTCTCAGAGGTCCTGGGGTGAAGGGGCCGACCTCACTCTGTCCAACCCCTGGCTTCCCACGTCGCTGAAACAGAGTCTCCCTGACTCCCTGCCCCATCTAGGTCTGTCTAGAAAGATAGAATTGTGGCCTTAGGCGTGGTCTACGTTCCTGACTAGTTGTAATAGACTAAGAACTTAACCTCCAGCCTCCAGAATGAACTCCTCGGCAGGATGGAGTTGTGAGTTAAAATGTAGAAGTGCTTTCTGAACTCTGAGACTGTGTGTGCGTGTGTGTGTGTGTGTGCGTGTGTGTGTGTGTGTGTGTGTGTGTGTGTGTAGTGCAGTGTGTGTGTAGTGTAGGGACATTGGGGTGTGAGAGAGATATATGTATGTGTGTGTATGTGTGTGTGTGTGTGTAGACATGGGGTGTGAGAGAGATATATATATGTATGTGTGCATGTATGTGTGTAGTGTTAGGACATGGTATGAGGGAGATCTCTGTGTGTGTGGACATGGGGGATGTGAGAGAGGTGTGTGTGTGTGTGTTAGTGTGTGTAGTGTGGGGACATGGGGGTGTGAAAGAGGTGTGTGTGGGTTACACAGAGCAACAGAGACAGTATCTGTTGCTATCTCGAATAATCTTGTTTGGCTTTAAGAGGTCACATGTCAAGGAGAGCAGGGACATCAAGAAGAGGAAAGAGATTTTATGATTTAAAGTTAGTGGTTTAGGCTCTTTATCCTGATTTCTTTTTCCTTTCTGCAAAGCACTGTGTGTCAGACATGGCTGTGTGTCCTTCCCTTTTGGTCAATAGTTTCACAGTAATAAACAGTGTTAGAGATTGTGCTGCTGTGGCCTTGTTTCCTACTCTGCAGAGAGACTTCGTCCTTGAACCCACAAGGCCTGAGTTACAGAGAGACGCTTAATCCCCTTATGTTTGCGAGCCTGTGTGTCTGTTGTTCCCTAGGAAGCACTGATAGAGAGCCACCTCCATGTCCACGCTCAGGAGGAAAGCCACAATGAAAAGACACAGCCAGCCTCCAACAAGGCCCTTGGGCGTGCCCGCATCAGTCACCTCCAGCTTCCTAGCGACAGAGACCTCTTCACCGTCTACAGCCGTGCCTTCCCAGGTAGAAAAGCAGGTCTCAGTGTCTGAGCCTGAGGTCTACGTTGATCCGTTGATCTAAGTGAGCTTATGCAGAGTTCCCTTGAGAACACAGGCTCATCAGATGCGCTTCTCTTACCACTCACCTTGGAAAATGGCGTGGGGGGGGGGGGGCAGTAAATGTGGGAATGAGACCCTGCAGGGCTCCGCTTTCCCTAGCACTTAGCGGCATGAATTCCGTCATTCAAGTGCTGAGTCTAGGATCTCAGACACGTTGTTTAAGGTTGCTGAGGCTGCTTCCCACTCTGTGGGATGAGGATAAGGCGACTTTGAGGCTGCCGTGGGGATTGCACGGGTTAGCACATGTAAAACACAGTGCACGATTTCATTTTCATTTTCAGTTCTCAGTATTCTTGTGTTATTATCACCATTATTCTCACCACCACCTGACTCAGTCACAAGCTCCCAGAGAGTGAGACTGAGGGTCTCCTCCTACCTGCCATGGCAAAGCCATTGCCATCTCAGTAACCCACACTCTCCCTCGTTTTCTTCTCATCAGTCAAATTTGCATAAAACTTCTATTTTCTAGTCTTGTATATGTATTTGATTACATATTCATTCTATACATAGAAAGCCTCTCAGGTTAGGGATGGCGGTATAGACTTGTAACCCCAGCAGTCAGGTTAGGGGATGGCAATATAGACTTATAACCCCAGCACTCAGGTTAGGGATGGAGGTATAGACTTGTAACCCAGCAGTCAGGTTAGGGATGGTGGTATAGACTTGTAACCCAGCACTAAGTTAGGGATGGCGGTATAGACTTGTAACCCAGCACTCAGGTTAGGGATGGTGGTATAGACATGTAACCCAGCACTCAGGTTAGGGATGGCGGTATAGACTTGTAACCCCAGCAGTCAGGAATCTGGCGTGCCAGTTTAAGGCAGCTCTGCATTACATGGTGAGTTTCAGCTAGCTAGCCTGTACTATAATATGTAAACCCCTGCTCAAACATAAATAGAGGGCTGGAGAGGTGGCTTCATAGTAAAAGTCCTTCCTGCTCTTCCAGGAGAGCTCATTCCAGTTCCCATCACACACACTGGATGGTTCACGACTCTCTCAACCGCCTGTAATCAGCTCCAAAGGATCCAATAACCTCTGGCCTCTGCAGGCATGTAGCATGTATCGACACACACAGAGGCACACAAAAAAGGAAGAAAAGAGTAACAAGAGTTAAGATTCAGCAGTCCACCCCATACCTGCAGCTGACACACTTTCATTCCTACCTGTTTCTACAGATAATCAAGGGAACACGCTACCCCACAAGACCAGAGGCAGCTGCTCGTCCCAGGAGCCTCCTGTTAGAGGGTGCCTTTTCCCTCCTATACCATCTGCCATGGGCTCAGAACAAAGAGCCCTTGGGGAAACAAAGAAAAAAAAGGTAGGGGAATGTGTGTGGACCTGTGTGTGCAAATGTGTGTGCCTGTATCTCTGTGTGTATGTGTGTGTGCATGTGTGTGTGTTTGTGTCGACAAGTGTGTATGTGTGTATGCACATGTGTGTATCTGTATGTGCGTGTGTTTGCAAATGTATGTGCATGTGTGTGTGTTCACGTGTGTATGTCTGTACGTGTCTGTGTGTATTGAATCCCATTCTAGAAATTAAATAACTCGGAGAGATGTCTCTGAACTCACGAGGTGGAGCTGGGAATGAGGTGCTGTGGCAGTTTCCTGTTGGAAATTGGATTCAGCAGCCCCCCATCACTCCTCGGAGCAATAGAACCCTGTCCCGTGAGGAGACAGGGAGTTTTTCTAAACACGTAAGGGCAGAACTTGAGCCTGTGAGCAGCTGGTTCACTACCAGTTACAAATGCTAGGGAAACTGAGTGGAGATATTTCACTCAGGTGACACTCAGTCACCTTTGCTAATATAGGATAATTTGGTAAGCTTATGAACTCCTTTCAGAAGTCAAGAAAAGGGTTGGAGAGATGGCTCAGGGGTCAAGAACACTGGCTGCTCTTCCAGAGGGCCTGAGTTCAATTCCCAGCAACCACAGGGTGGCTCACAACCATCTGTAATGAGATCTGGTGCCCTCTTCTGACCTGCAGGCATACATGCAGGCAGAATACTCTATACATAATAAATAAATAAATAAATAAATAAATAAATAAATAAATAAATAAATAAATCTTTTTTTTAAAATGTCAAAAATCGGGCCAGCAAGACGGTGCAGCTTTAAAGAACTCTTGCCACCAAGCCTGACAGCCTGACTCAATTCCCGGGACTCACGCAGTAGGATTACAGTGCTAACTCCCACAAATTGTCCTTTGCCGTCCACATGCACAGTAACAGGTGCCCATTCATGTGTAAAATCAGTAAACAAGTGTGATAAAAATTTTAGAAGTGAAAAACACCTTCTTCCGTAAGGTGACTCTGGCCAGGGGCTAGAGAGATGTCTCAGCAGTTGAGAGCACTGACTGCCCCTCCACAGGATCAGAGCTCAATTCCCAGCATCCACATAGCATCTCACAACCATCTTTAACTCCAGTTTCAGGGGCTCTGACACCTTCACACAGACACAAACAGAGATAAACACCAATGCACAAGAAATAAAAATAATAAGTCATTTAAAAAAAAGAAAAGAAAAGATGACTCTGGCGATCTCTGACCTGACCCTCCCTCACGATTCTGTATGGGATGCTGGCATTTGGGAAGCATCAATGGTAGATAAGACACTCCAAAATGTTCTGCCCCCTAGCTGCTCTGTGAATACGGAAAGGCCACTACCATCTGAAGGTGTCTCTGAAGGACTGTACACAATTTAGGCAATGCTGATACCAGTAAGGGCTGTTGTTTCCCCTCTGCTCAGGACTCTGGGTGGTCCCGAGTCTCAGCCGTCTCCCAGGTTCCATCGGGCCAGGAGTAAAAAGCAAACCTAAACTCCTGCATCACCGCGGGATCAACACGGACCTAAGCTCTCACACCTAGCCAGCCCTGACCTGAGCCAGGCACAGAGGAAAGGGATGCCTTTGAGTCCCAGGCACAGGAAAGCAACATTTTTTTCACTGTGTTAAAACCCTGTGTCAATTTCTAATTAGAATAAAGAAATTAAGGCTTGGCTTCTTCAGCCATCCCTCACACAATAAGTCTGAGTTCCCACATGGCTTTCTCAATGGGACCCTTGTGAAACAGAACCCACAAGGTCCGTATTCAAAACAGGGCCGTTGGTGGGCAGCACCTGTGCGGGGAGGGTCTCTAGGAACAGAGATCTTGTGTGTGCGTTTGGCTAATCATTTTATTAATGTTTCAAAATTATAAATATTACTCTGCACAAATTGGATAGAATTTCCTTCCTCAATCAGCCCCAAACATGTAGGATGCTTATGTGTGCTTCTGATTCCTGGTTTTTTTTTTTCTTTTAAGCACTGGGGAAAAACAAAAAAATCTTTATTTTTTTTTCTTCCTCTGAAAACTAGCACCCACACATCTCAGAGCAGTAAATTCATATGCTAAAATGTTGCAAACAAAAAGTGAAGTGTTCTGCAATTTCTGAATGACTGGAACTGGAGGTAATATTATACATATGGTTGTGAGTGTGTGTGTGTGTGTGCATGTGCGTGTGTATATTTGAGAGTAGGAAGTAGAAGCCAAGCCAAACGAGTCGTTGAAGCTGGCACGATGACTCTTTAATTGTGTTCATGTGACAACATGATCAGAGGCTGAGATTTTTCTGCCAGGGACCAAACTGAGTGCTAAACCCTAACAGGAAGAAATCCATTCTCTAGCAAATATCTTAGATTCCAAGTGTGGCGAGACCATTCACGAGGTAAAGGCCGGATAGTTGTGAGTTCAAAGCCAGCCTGGATTACACAGTGAAACAGAGGCTGGGAAGGCAACTCAGTAGTAAGGTGTTTGTCTAACATGCACCAAGGTCCACCCTCATCAACACACACACATACACCCCCACAGACACAGATACACCATACATACAGACATACCGTACAGCACACACAAACACCTCACACACACATACATGCAGACTTACCACACACACACACACACCACAATCCATATACACACACCATACATACAGACATACCACACACACATACACACACACACACACACACACACACACACACACACACGACTGTGAGGAGAGAAAGGAGGGGAAACTTTGGGATGTAAAAAAAAAGTTACCGAAAGACATCCAGCAGTAGTGGTGCACACCTTTAATTAATCCTAGCACTCAGGAGGCAGAGGCAGGCGGATCTCTGTGAGTTCAAAGCCAGCCTGGTCTACAGAGTGATTCTAAGGTAGCCAAGACTACACAGAGAAACCCTGTCTTGAGAAACAAAACAAGACAACAACAAAAAGAAGAGGAGGAGGAGGAGAGGAAGAAATTGTTACCAAGAGGAACCAGTCCCGTTCTGGGCCCCTTCTCTCTTCTCACCTGAGGTTGAATAGTTAGTGTTCTGCTCCTTGTTCCCTCTGCTTAGCCTCTTAACAACGTCAGTATGCAGAAGTCCCAGCCATGACACTTCAACCCACACCGGTCTCCCTCGTCACAACAGAGACTATTATTCTCTCAAAGGTTTTTATGGTAGGGAGAAGAAAGTTTGGGGCAGCCCAGGCTGGCTTTGAATTTGCTGCTTGACTGTAGATGATCTCGAACTCCTGATCCTCCTGCCTCCACTTCCCATGGGCTGGAATTACAAGTGTGGATAAAACTAGAAGAGTCAGGCAGGCAGTACATACTCAGAGCTCCCTGGAGACATCAAAGCAACACTCCCAACACACGCCAGAGCAATCAGCACCAGCTCCCAGCCCATCCATGACCTTTGCTCTTTTAGGGACTATTTGTACAAGAAACACAGTTAGATACAGCATCATTCAGCCCTCCCCAAGCAGCAGTTCTGATACCAGTCACTTTGGTTTTGTGTTTAAACTTTCTCCAGGCACCAAAGGCTCTGAAATTACCTCCTATTTCAGAAGAATCACCCAGAGTCTTCAACCCCCTGAGGAGCCGTTTTAAAGCCAATGATCCCCCAATGGAGCTCTTCATTATCCCAATGGAGATTCATTTCCATGCCCCAGGGGCCCCCAAAGAAAAGGCCTACAGGAGAGGTAGGTCCCCTGCTGACGGCACTTCTGAGGAACTTGGTCAAGTCAGAAAGGGTTAGAAGTCGGGATCCCTGCCGGTCCAACCCTGCCAGAAGTGGTGGCTGAGTTCATTCTCAGAAAAAGAGGAAACAAAGGAAAATTCATACCGGATTCAGTTGTATACACTGAGCCTTTCGTGCTTCTAAACTAGGAAAAGAAGACAGACAGATACATAAATAACTCCTCATTTATGTATGCCTTAGATAGTATAAATGCTCTGGAAGCTTACAAAAGAATTATGTAATACAAAAAAAAAGCAACTAAAAATGGAAATGGGGGTGGGGAATTGTCCTACTTGGGATTACTATGGCAAAACACCACCACCACCAAAAGCAATTTGGAGAGGAAAGGGTTTCTATTGCTCACATACCCAGTCACATTTCCTCCATTGAGGAGAAAGCAAGGCAGGGCACACAGGGCAGCAACCTGCAGGCAGGAGCTGCAGCAGCAGCCATGGAAGAGAGCTGCTTACTGACTTGCTCCCCATGGCTTGCTCAGTCTGATTTGTTATAGAATCCAGGACCAGCAGCCCAGCAATGGCACCACCCAACATGGGCTGGGCCCTCCCCCCTCCCCCATTGATCACTAATTAAGAAAATGCCCTACAGCCTGATCTCATGGAGACATCTTCTCAGTTGAGGGTCCTTCCTTTCAGATGACTCTAGCTTGTGTCAAGATGACATAAAACCACCCGGGACAAAAGGCTTGCTTAAAAAGATCAGAGAGATGGATATTATCAGACAACTTGGATGAAGTTAGGGCTTTAGGTTAAACATTAGATTTATTTAACTGAATTACCTAGCAACCAAACTAAAAGCAATTATTGGCTATTTGGACCTCATTTTATAAAAAGAAAAAATTTGCCCAAAAGAGTCTCCTTTTTTACTTTTGTTTTTTGATTTTTTTTTTTCAAGACAGTGTTTCCCAGTAGCTGTGGAGCCAGTCCTGTATCTTGCTCTGTCAACAAGGCTGGCCTCAAACTCACAGAGATCCACCTGTCTCTGCCTCCCAAGTGCTGGGATTAAAGGCATGTGCCACCACCGCCGGCTAATCCTTTTGATTTTTAAAATTATTTCATTATCTAAAATACAATCTCAACAGTCTCTGTCAGGAAAAGGCTTCTGTTCTTTCTAAGAGGATCTCTGTGAGAACATGATCTAGGAGAACAGGTCTAACTGAAGTAGGCACCCAGAGGAGGAGACTCGAGAGTCCCCACTCCCGTGCCGGCCCATGCCATAGGGGAAATTCCCTAACTAAGCTGTTTGGCTGTGCCCTTGCTTAACAGGGATTCTTGCTCCTGGGACCTCCCTGGTCAGTCTGGGACAAAAGATAACCCCTATTTTAAGGGACTCAGAACTTTTTAGAAACTTCAACAGAAATTGCTTCTGATTTCTTATAGAGTATTAACTTCTGGAAATTTTACAGGAGATTGTTTTGTTGAATTTCTTGGAGAATGTGTCCCTCCTCAGCATCACCCAAAGATGGAGAGAGGAAGGGAGGGAGGGGAAGATGAGGTGAGGGAGGGACAGTCTGGCTTGGGCTGTGGCCCTTCCCTGGAACCAATCACTGTGGCTAAGATAATGTAGTCCTTTTATAATCCAAGCTCAATCACGTGGTCAACCCTGGAGTCACAGAATGGTTACAGATTTACCCAAACCCCATCATGCAGTCACATGATCAACCCTGGAGTCACAGAATAGACACAGATTTACCCAAACCCCATCATGCAAGCAAGGAAGAGATGGGTCTCCACAAAGACAAGGCTCGTGCCAAAAACAACTTACTTTTCTTTGCCTTCTAGGTGCTCAGCACCCTGACTCTGATCCAGAACCAGAAGAATCCACAACTTTATGGCGGCCTCCCCTGAAGCGTCTGTACTTAGAAAGGCCCAGGGGGATAACTGTGCATCTCCCAGTGGCCAGTGGCCAGGACACACCCTCACCTCAAGGTAGTTCCTTTCTCCCTCCAACACCTCACAGGAACCTCACTCTAAAAGGAAACAAGGCAAGACACAGGAGGGTCCTCCACAGAGAGAAAGTCTTTGCGGGAGGTTAGTTCACCCCCAGCCTCTTGAAAATGGCTGTTTTTCCTGGCAGTCACTGCCTTAACCCCACAAGCTTCAACACAACTAACAGCATCTAGCTTGCAAATTACTTACTCGCTGAATCAGCTCTCCATAATATTTTCTGGTTACATTGGTAAAACAGAGCTAACCTGACCATGTGTAGCATTTAGTTCTCACCTGTCTTCAGGGTCTTTTAACCTCTAAGAATTGTCTAGGCATGGTTTTGTTCTGTCCTGTGGATTGTTGTTGTTGCTGACGTAGTTGAGTTTAAGTTTGGCTTGGTTTGGGATTTTGTTGTTGTTGTTTGTGGTGTTCTGTTTGTTTAGTTGGTTGGTTTGGTTTTGGTTTGGTTTATCAAAACAGGGTTTCTCTGTGTAGCCCTGGCTGTCCTGGAAACAGCTCTGTAGACCAAGCCAGCTTCAAACCCAAAGATCCACCTGCCTCTGCCTCCCAAGTGCTGGGATTAAAGATGTGTACACCAACCACCGCCAAACTTGGTTTGGTTATTTGAGATGGAATCTAATGTAGAAATATTGCCCAAGCTGTCTCCAAACTCACTGTGTATCTGTGGATGACCTTGAACTACTGATCCTCCTGTTCTATCTCACGAGTGCTAGAACGGCAGTTGCTCATGGGTACGTCAGGTTTCCGAGTTAGTTCTTATGACATCAGTGACAGCGTGTTCCATAGGAAGTGATGCAAACTGTATTTGGTCAAAGATGGTGTCTGCCAGATTTCTCCACTGTGAAAATACTATCAGGAATGGTGACTGACACCTCTAAACCCACTTGGGTGGCAAAGGCAGGTAGGCGGATCCCTGTGAGTTCAAGGCCAGCAATAGTGTGTGAGGTTCTTCTGTCTATGTGTTGCTTTTACTGGTTAATGAATAAAGAAACTGCTTTGGCCTATAGCAAGGCAGAACTTCACTAGGCAGGGAAAACTAAACTGAATGCTGTGAAAGAAGGCAGAGTCAGTGAGAAGCCATGTAGCCCTGCCAGAGATAGACACTGGATGGAACTTTATTTGGTAACCCACAGCCATGTGGCGATACAGAGTTTAATAGAAATGGGTTAAATTAAGATGTAAAAGTTAGCCAATAAGAAGCTAGAGCTAATGGGCCAAGTAGTGATATAATTGATACAGTTTCTATGTGGTTATTTTGGGGCTAAGCAGTCAAGGAACAAACAAGTGGCCTCCTACAACAAATTGGCACCCATTTTTTGATAGAGGTTTCTGTCCCGCCCACTCCCGCAGTAGTTAAGTCCCAAAGAAACACACAGAGGTCTACATTAATTATAAACTGGTTGGCCTATTACTCAGGCTTCTTATTAACTCTTACATCTTACATTAACCCATAATTCTTGTCTGTGTTAGCCACGTGACTTTGTACCTTTTATCAGACAGTCAGTCTCATCTTGCTTCCTCTGTATCTAGGTTACGCCTGCAGACTGACTCTTTCCTCTTCCCAGAATTCTCCTGCTCTCATTGCCCCACCTCTACTTCCTGCCTAGCTGCTGGATAATCGTGTTTTATTAAATTACAAGTAACAAATCTTTACAGGGTACAAGACCATTGTCCCACAGCAAGCATGGTCTACATAGTGAGTTCCAGGACAACCAGGGCTATGTAGAGAGACCCTGCCTAAGGAAGGAGGGGGAAAGTACTTATTCCTTTTATAATAAATAAACACCCTGTGAAATTTTGAGATTTCATGTGAAGCCAGCTTTTAAGCCTAAATGCAACAATGTATCAAATATGAAACAAAGACCATCATCATCTCTAACAGACAAACCAAGCTTTTGTAGGTGTGGTCCCAGGTTCTGTCACCCCAGAGAGCAGTCCATACTGCAGTGGAGATGAGAGAACAGAGATGAAGGATTAAAACGTGCTTTCTGGAGTATGTTTTCAATCAATCCTGTGGCCTTCTGTCTACCATCTGGAGGGTGGTATAGTTGGTCCTCCAAATCAATATGTTTACTCTGCATCCACAGATTCAACCACCTACAAATCAAAAATATTTGGGGGGAAAAAATCAACTGTACTAAACACCCACTCTTTTTTATTTTTTTTGCTATTCTCCCCTAAACAGTACTATATAACAACTATTTGCATACCATTTACATTGTATCGATATTATAAGGAACCTAGAGACAAGTATACAAGGGATGCATGTAGGTTATAAGTAAATGCTAAATGCCACCTTACATAAGGGACATAGTGAGGATATGAGTGTAGTGATACTTTGTTTGTGTTTTAACAAATAAAGCTTGCCTGAAGATCAGAGTGCAGAGCTAAGCCACTGGAAGCCAGGCAGTGGTGGCTCACACCTTTACTCCCAGTATTCGGGATTAAAGTGCCGCACCTTTAATCCCAGCACTAGGGAGGTGGAGACAGGAGTGGTGTGTTTAGGCAGAGAGAGGAATATAAGGCGGGAGAAGACAAGAGCTCAGTACAGTTTGGAGATGCAGTCTGAGGACTCAGTCTGAGGACAGGATCACCCTTTTGGTCTGATGATTCATTCGATAGAGGTAAAATGTCTCTCTAGTGGCCGGCTGCTCTGCTTCTCTGATCTCTTAGCCTTCACCCCCTAATATCTGACGCCATGTTTTTAATAAAAAACAATTAGATTTAATGCTATATATGGGTATCCAGTCTATCCTGAATCAATAAATCTGTACTTTGTTCACAATATAGCTTGAGAAGGGAATGTGATCATTGGTTTTGTCATCAGAAATCTGGATCCAGCAGGGTAGGGTAGCATAGGCCTGTGACCCCAGCATTTGGGAAACTGAGGCAGAGAGACCACACTTTAAGGCCAGACTGGGCTACACAATCAGATACTGTCTCAAAAGGAAAGAAAACTGTATCTTATAATCAAAATCCCCTGAGCTTTCAGACTGGGGAGTCTGCAGTCTCTCAGGCTCATCCCCATCTCTGGGTCCCATCTATGAGAGAGTCACAGCTACCACTTCCCCACTCCTCCCCTCGAGGAAGGGCTCCTGTTCTCACCAAGAGCAATTTCACTCTTCAGCTCCCTTCCCCTGAGCAGGTCTGAAAGGAGAAACAGAGATGAAAACAAACAGAACCATTATCCCCAACACCAGCAACTATCAACTAAGCCAGAAAAGCCACGAACTGGTCTTCCTGGTTCCAGAGCTTTTCCACTCACGAGTGTCCTGTTTTGCTTTAGGAGATGGTGATATCCTGGTCCAGAGCGAGGACCAACCAGTGGGTCTCCTACTCCCAATTAAAGAACGCAAAAGTTCAAAGATCCAGAAGGACATGGACAGCCCCAGGACCTCAGGCTGCAACAGTCCCACAGGTGGCCCAAGTGAGAGAACACTGCCAGAAAAAACAGGTATTCATTCTGGGGTGTGTGGAAACTGTACCCCATTCTTTTCTGTGGCTCCTGTCTAGATTTCCCACCAAAAGGGGAAATGGTGGTATTCCCAGTTGTATTGGTGAAATAAATGTTCGGCCGTCCCCCTAAAGAATCTGACTTGTTTGGAGAGTTTGCTGCACCAATATACACCAGCGACCTGTTTCCTCCCTCTGGCAGTCACATGTGATGACGTGGCTCCCTGAACTCCTGTGTTGCACACGCCTGGGTTCAGTAGACATACTTAACACCGCTGCAGCCAGTGTTAGCCTCCCTGGGCACAGGATCCTGTGGACCTGGCAGCAGAGAAAGCTTCCAGAGGGAAATCATCCTCCAGGCCAGGGCGGACTTGAGGCCTGTTCCCAGGAGGGAAAAGATGCTGCCTTCCTACTGTAGGGTGAGGCAGGGCAAACCATGTCCTCTGTGACTGAGCCCCACATAGACACTGGCAGTCAAGGAGTGACCGAGATCAAATGCAACACCGCAAGACAGTGCAGGGGCAGCTGGGACAGGGCTTAGAACAAGGCAGTGCAGGAAGCAAATGTTGCCAAGAGTCTGAATTACCCTAAAAATCTCAAGAGGAGCCATGCTGGAAGCTGACAGTCAGTCGTCAAAGAGATGCAGCTGAGAGACTGAAAAGTCAGCTCAGCGATTAAGAGCATTTGCGCTTTCAGGGGATTCCTGGCCTGTTCCCAGCACCCAAGTGTCTGTAACCCCATTTCCAGCGGACCTGGAACCCTCTCCTGGCCTCTCCAGGCACCAGGAATGCACATAGCATATATGCCTACGTGTAAGCAAAACACTCATGCACATAAAATAAAACCAATAAATAATAAATCTTAATCTGTTTTTTAAATGCAGCCCACGCTCCTCAGAGCCTTCCTTCCCTCCTCCCGCAGAGCTTTGGGCCATGTCCTCCTCTGGGGAGCACCACATGAAGGAGTTAGCCATGTGGAAGGAAGAAGGAACAACTCTCACTGAGGGACCAGGGGGCTGAGAGCCGTAGGGAGACAACAGCTAGACTCCTATTTTTTCGTGATACTTAGAAACTGTCTATTTAAATCAACTGCTCTCTCCCTGCCCCCATCTGTCTCTCCTTCCACCTCTCATTCTGTCCTCAAAGCACGTGAGGTTGAATTCTCAGAAGCATAAATTAAATATGTAAGTCACTAACTCTATTCTGTGTTTTCAGTTTCTCTGTTTAGGGTTGAGGTAGTCACAACCAAATCCCTTCTTTCCCTCCTCCTTTCCCCACAAATGCTGTTGAGCCTTTTTTTTCTCAGTTTTATCTCCCCTTATCCATGATACAAATGGCACAAGCTCAACTAGTGTCCCTTCTTCACCAAGGGCCACCCTGGAGGTCAATAGCCCCAGAAAAATTACAGCACACACACACACCTAGTCTTGGAGATTCTCATAAAGGGAGGATGTTATTAGACGAGAATAACACAGCCATAACTGAGACAAGGAATCCCAAGTGTATACACTGGGTGTGTGTGCATGTGTGTGAGTGTATGAATGGTCACGGATCTCAGAGTGTGTGACGGTATATGTATGCTAATCTGTCCATTTCAGAACATGTGTGTGTTGTGTGCATGATGCATGCCTATATGTGTCTAAGCATACAACAGTGCGTGTCTGAGGTGCATTCAAGCCTGCGACAGTGTGCATGTTTCAGTGCATTGTGCCCTTGTTGGAATGTGACATGTGTATAAGCTTGCATGCCTGCGTGTATGTGGCTGTGCGTATGTATGTTTGTCTTTTGGGAGTATGCATGTGTATGCACACGTGTTTGTATCTTTATGCACATTTATATGCTTGCAAGTGAATTATGCATTTGCCCCTCAGCATCCCCTCCAGCTGGAGGCCTGACTTACTGCTGCCCCTTTGCCTTGGAAGCAGGAAAAGTAAGAGTAATATGATATGAACTATATTTAGCCTTTGTCCCTGGTTTCTGTCACAGACCTAAAAACCCATGGAATTTCCAAATAGAAGTTTCTTCTTGCTCATGGGGAAACCTCTCTGAAAATGATGAAGTTTACACTAAGGGGGTCACATATGCTCAGAGAGGGTACAGAAGCTCCCAGACCCTGCCCTGTGTACCTCATCATCTGGCTGTTGGGCTATACTCCTTCTAACACATTAGTAAACCTAGGGACTTCTGTGAGTGTCTAAGAAAGTATCAATTTCAAGGAGGGAATCATGGAAGCCCTACTCATAACTGGTGGGTTAGAAGCACAGGCCACAAATGGGGGCTTGCAGTCCACAGTTAAAATGGGGAGAGCCTTGTGGATCTAAGCCTTGAACCTGAGGAATTTGATGGTGACTCCAGGTAGCAGTGGCAGCAATAGCCAGAAGTACAGGAAGCTCCATTGTTGTCTGCTAGAAGATTGCTTGGTGAGAGGGGAACCAGGCTTTTTCTGTGCTGGGACAGAGAACAGAGGAGAAACGTACATTTTCCTTTCATAGTAAGTTTACATAAACCTTGAGTCTTTGCAAGTGACCAAGGGACAGATGGCTTCTCTGTGCAGCCTGGGCTGCAATTCCTGTGTAGTCCCAGAGCTCAGTCCTAGCCTGTGATCACACGTGCAATGCCACACAAAGGCTTGTACGGAGAGGAAAAGCAAAAGCAATCACCAAATCCTGTACCCAGGCTACGCTCGACTGGAGAGTGTCCCCCTGGCCTAGCCCCGCTACCCTCATCCAGACTCTGCATGGATGTTGTATGGCTCGTGGAAGCCCCTTTATCTCCACCTCATCCTGGCCCCCAGAAGACAGGGCCTAGACAATAAGCCCGCTGTGCCGAGTGCCTCGGTGAACCCTGGCAACCGGAGAACACACAAGCATCTCCAGTAACAGCCCACCTGGGCTTAGAGCAGCACAGCCTGGCTCGGCCTCCCTCACCTGCACTAGGGCTAATGCTGTTCGCACGTATGTTTACTTTCAAGAAAACTCCAGAGATCCCACACTGGGACACTTCTTGCTGAGTACGGATGGTGAAGACTCCCACCAGTCTCTCGCGAGGCGCACGGGAACGGAGGTGCTTCCACTGAGACAAGGTAAGATAACACACACTCCGGGGCAGGCTTGTGTTCAGAGGGGAATGTTTTACCTTTGGTTTCCAAAGGCTCCCAGTGGAAGCAGAAGACAAGAAGCAGCCAGCTTCTCCCACTCCCTGACACAGAGGTTCCTCTGTGGTCCAGACACAATAACCCTATGCTCAAGGAACAAGTTCCCTCTTGCCGGAACATCTGGAGACAGGAGTTGCAGAGGGATGGCTTGGGAGAACTCTAGTGTGCCCATGCTGGTGCCTTGATCAGGATGATAAAGCCCTTTTGGTATTTGCCCAAACGAAACACGGCCTCTTCTCTTCTTTCCAACCACGCTCCCGAGGTGGAGTGGTTAATTGGTAATCCAATCAGGCATCCTCGTTATGTGTGTTCGTTCACTGCTGTGAGTCACCTGGCTCCTGACAGACAGCAGGGCAGTTTCCAAAACCTCTTTTGGCACAGCAACCTTTTGGAAAAGAGACGCTGGCTCTGGGCAATAGCCATTTTGCAAAGGAAAAAAAAAAAAGAAATAAGTCAGAGGGTGATGAGTGTTAAACCCCCCCAGAAACCATCAGGATGGGTTTGCATGGGCTGTGCAGCCAGCAGGCCCCTTGATGAGGGAGATTAAAAGCTGCACGCATGGGTGAATTACGTCACAACTATCTTAATGAGCAGGTCCTGGATTCAGGGCCAGATTTCCATGGCCCTGGCTTGTCCTCTGTGTAGCCTGGTGATGTTTTCTGTGTTCACGGTTGCTCGCCCAAAATGGCAAGACACACACACACAGACGCACACACGGCGTCGGGGAGGGCAGAGAGCCATCCCCCTGACTGCATCTCACAGCCTGTGTCCGTTGCTGCAAGTTCCACCCATTGTGGGGATTTCTGGGAAGTATGATGTGTTTGCTTCTGAACTCAGCACCCAAGAACTCCCATCAGCATTTGGGTTATCCCAGAAGATGACTTTTTAAATATCTTGGGTCTGAGTCTGTTGGAGCAGGAGTGAGGAGACAGTTGGGACAGCTGGTGGGACTCTCACCTGCCTCACATTTGTCCAGAAGAAATAGTTTCTCTTTGGACAATTCAAAAGCAACCAGCAGAGACAGAAATGTTTTTGTTTTTTGTTGTTGTTGTTGTTTTGTTTTTTGTTTTTTTCAAGACAGGGTTTCTCTGTAGTTTTAGAGCCTATCCTGGAACTAGCTCCTGTAGACCAGGCTGGCCTCGAACTCACAGAAATCCGCCTGCCTCTGCTCCTCCCCGCCCCCCCAGTGCTGGGATTAAAGGTGTGCACCACCACCGCCCAGCTCGAGAAAGAAATGTTGAAGCATTATGTTGGCTGTGGCCGCAGGAGTTATGATGCGTCAGATGCTTCAGTATCCCCAGCTTCCATCACGGTTCCTAACACAAGAAGCGGGGTCACAGCAACTGTTCGCTGAAAAAGAGTTCAGGGACTGGAATGGACTCTGGGTAGCATGTTTGATTGGCACACACAGGGTACCGAGTTTGAGTCCCAGCAAACCCCAATTTCAGAGCTAGAAGGAAAAATAAAACTTAGGCTAAGTAAATGGAGACTTGCCTGCATCTTCTCCTAGTCCTAAGGACAACACACTCAATCCGCTTGCTTCTCAAATTCAAAAGCATCCATTGTGCTCTTGTTGAATGAATCAGCTAGGCAGTCTCTCTCCATCTCTTCCTCAGCGTGCTTGGTTGACCTTCAGTCTTAAAGATAACTAGATGGTGCTTCAAAAGGTGAAAAAAATAACTTTTTTTTTTTCTTCTTGGTTTTTCAAGACAGGCTTTCTCTGTGTAGTCCTGGCTGTTCTGGAATACTCTCTGTAGACCAGGCTGGCCTCAAACTCAGAGATCCGCCTGCCTCTGCCTCCCAAGTACTGGGATTAAAGTTGTGCGCCACTACCACCCGGCATGATGAAATAAATATCTTAAACTCACATCCTCCTACAATGATCCAAAGAACAGATCTACCTTTCTAAGAGATTCCATTAATTGAAGCACGTTTTTTGAGGCTGTACTGGTTTTATTTTATGGGTTTCGGATTTTGCCTGCATCCGTGTCTCCAGGTGCATGCAGTGCCCTCAAAGGCCAAAAGAGGGAGTCAAATCCTCTGGAACTGGCGTTGCAGATGGTTGTGAGCAATAGTGTGTGCTGAGAGTTGAACCCTGGTCCTCTGGAAGAGCAGTCGGTGTTCTCAACTGCTGAACCATCTCTCCAGCCCCTGAAGGGTATTTTTATTGTTATTCCGAGTTGTTTGTGGATCTGGGGGGTTTTGATCTTTAAATCTTTGGTTTGATCTCACAAAGAGTATATTGAAAGCCCTTTCCCCTTTGCAAAAGACTTGTTCTACCACAAGAGACTCTGAAAACCCAGCTTTGCTCAGATGCTCAGACCCATCTTTTAAATTTTATTTTCCTTACTTATTTTCATTTTGGTGCTAGGGATGGAATCCAGGGCCTCCCACACACGAGGCAAGAGATCCACTATTGACTACATCCCAGATGCAATGTCCCACCTCCCTCTCAGTATCATCTCCCACACATTCCCGCCTGCCCTCCAGTGACCCCTCCATCATCCCTTGATGTCCCAAATGTTCAGTTTCTGGTCTTTTCTCTCCAGGCGCTTTCCTGAGTCACCCCCCAAATATTTAGACAAGCTCTAAGTTCATCTTTTCTAGGACATTTCCCTGAGTAATTTCACCTCTCTCCCTACAACCACCTAGATACAACCTCGTGGCTTTACTCTCTCTCAGTCCCACCTTTGTGATTTTGGATTTTTCTGCATCTGTTTTCAGTTTGGCTCGCTAATATATGAATCCCAGGGAAACCTCCTCTCTTTATCCTGCGTCCAAGAAATGCGTGTTGATTGACTGAATATCCCAGGTGCCACACAGGAAAGTTCTTGGGGGAACACAGTTGGGTTTTTTTTTAATATTAAAAAAAAATCTTAAGAGGAAATATGATATGTCTGATCTTCCCGAAACTGTAAGGCTTTGTCAACAAGCATTTGGGAATAAATTCTTAGGCAATTAGATCATGATAGTTTGCTTTCAGACAGCAGAGAGAGATGAATATAACCTTTAAAAGAAGGAGAAGGGGGAAAGATGTCAAGACTAGAGCTGTAATTTGGCTCTCTCGCTCATGTTGGGTTATATTGCGACACTCCCAGAATTCAAAGGTTTAGGAAAGGAAAAGCTGGCTTGGAAGCGTCTAAGTCAAACACTGGTTACGCTCTCTGGATTGCTTATCCCTGATACAAATCCTCAAATATTCTTCTTGTCCCACCGCCAGCAGCATGCATTTCCTCTCCAGAGTTCTTCTCTCCAATGGTTTCACACTGAGAGATATCCAAAGACGTCTGTGCCAAGAATTCAAGTTGGAACCTCAGGTTCCATACAGACTTCAATTCCTCATCCTTTCAGAGTTCTTAATTAGCATTCAGCCTTGCCCTAAATGGAGTTTTTTCATTTAGTGAGCTTTCCGCTTGCTTGTTTGTTTGTTTTACTCTTGCTGTTTTGTTTTGTTGTCTAATTGCAGCCTGCGACCCTTTCCTGGTGTAGTGGTTTTAACGCATGTCTACAAATTACTTGACATATCTCGCCTCAAAAGGATATAGTGGCTCATGCCTTATACCGATATGGACAGAAGTAAGGTATATGGCTTTGGAAACAGAGTCTGGTCTTAGCCCACTGTCTGGTGCTGTCTTAGTTAGAGGCTGTTGTTGTTGTGTTTTGTGTGGGGTTTTATGTGCGTGTGTTTTGTTGTGTTTTGGGGGTTGTTGTTGGGGGGGTTGTTTGTTTGTTTCTGTGAAGAGCCACCATGACCACAGTAACTCTTATAAAGAAAGCATTTCATCGAAGGGGCTCACTTACAGTTTCAGAGGTTCAGTCTGTTATTACCATGGCAGAGACCATGTTGGCATGCAAGCAGACATGTGGAGGAGTAGCCGAGAGTCCTACATCTTGCAGGAAATCGACTGAGATACTTGGCAGTATCTGAGCATAGGAGACCTCAAAGCCCACTCCCACAATGACACACTTCCTCCAACAAGACCATACCCACTCCAATAAAGCCACACCTCTTAACTGTGCCACTCCTTCTGAGACTATGAGAGTCAATTATATTCAAACTGCCACGTTCCACTCCTGGCCCCCATATGCTTGTAATAATAGCATAATGCAAAAACGCATGCTTCCAACACATAATGGCATAGGATATACATTACCATTCCAAAACGCAGGGAGAAGGGAGCGTAGCGAAGAAATAATGGACCAAAGCAGAACTGAAAAAAACAGGCCAATTACATTCAAACTACCACGGTTTCCATAACAGAATACGTGAGACTGAGTGATCTGAAAAGAACAGAGACTTCTTTTGATCCATTGTTCTGGATACTGGGGAATCCCAGAGCACTGTGTCAGCATCTGCCTGGTGGGGGTAAGGGGGAGCTTAGGATGAAGGAAAAGTCAACGGGATGCAAGTTAGTACCCTTGAGTCCTAAGAACTTACTCCTACAGTGACTGACACACACTCAGGAGCTTGAGAATACCCTTCATTGCCTCAGAAATTAGCCCACCCCTGAAGACAATGCCCAGTCTTCGGTCTCAGGACCCAATCTACCGGCTATGACTTTGGTGATCATGAATAAATAAGTTCACTCCTTTGGACCTCAGCCTCATCCTGTGAACAAAAGAAAGGTGGTTTGGTAACCAATCCTCTTAGCATATGTCCCATGGTACACCACTGCCCGAGAAGATTATGGACAGCCGGCGATAGGAGAAGGGTTTGAGGGAGAATGTATTTGAGAACTACTAGAGTTAATCAGAGTCCTGCTGGAGCAGCATTGCCTCCTTAGAGATGCAGAGCTACGCCTTTCCCCAAACTTGACTGATTACTGAACATTCTTTGTTTCTTAGCAATATGTTGCATGGGTCTAAACCTTTCTTTTGGAGCATACTTTGGAAAACGCCTAACTGATGGTTTCTAAGGTACCTCCCAGCTCTAACGGTGTTTGCTTCTACATAAGCCCCTTCCCATGGAGGCTTCCTCAGTGGGAACAGTTCTGCCCTCTAAGCTCGAAAGAGGATCTCAGCATTCACTAGGCTCTGACTGTTCTTGTTTTCCTTCTCCAAACCTCAGTTCTGAATCATACAGCCCACAGTACATTCACCGCTGGGTGGGAAAAAGAAAAAGAAAGCAAAAAAAAAAAAAAAAGAAGAAGAAGAAGAACCCCATGTGGTAATAATTCACATTGTTCTCTTGCCCAATCAGTGTTTGGTAATAACCCATCAGAAAGAATGCTGGCAGATGTTATCAGTTCTGTCGATCCCAGATCGAAAGTTTGAATAAAGGGAAGCGTGGCTAGGTGTGGTTGTGGGACACCCCACCTTCCTGTACAGTAGACACTAGGAGGCTAAGAACTACACTTCCCAGGTAACATTTGCAGTAGAAGCTGGAAGGCTAAAAGCTACATTTCCCAGGTAATATTGCAGCTCGGGGATTGAATGAAAAGTGTGCTCTGCCAGTTAGCCTTGCTTGCATGAGTTTTGGAGGGCGGAAGTGAGGCAGAGACATATAAGTTTGGGGCTGCTTATGTTGGCACCAGACTCTTGAAGACATTGTGCTGGAAGACACTGTCTTAGTTAGGGTTCTATTGCTGTGAAGAGACACCATGACCATGGCAACTCTCATAAAGAAAAACATTTCATTGGGTTCATAGTTCAGAGGTTTAGTCCACTGTCATCATGGCAAGAAGCGTGACTGTGTTCAGGCAGACACGGCGCTGAAGAGTTAGCTGAGAGTTCTATATCTGGATCCACAGGCAGCAGGAAGAGAGAGAGCCACAGGGGCTGGCTTAAGCTTCTGAAACCTTAAAGCCTGCCCCCCCCCCCCAATGACACACTTCCTTCAACAAGGCTGCACTTCCAATAATATCACTCCCTGTGTCTATGGGCGTCATTTTCTTTCAAACCACACAGGCAGTTTCAACCGGTTTACAGCCCTGTTTCTTCCATGACTACCTGGGTAGTTTCTGCCCTACACTTAATCCTGGCTGATAAGCAATCCTTATAGTGGCTGCTGGGGATTCCCATCAGCCTCAGCACTGGAGTCAACCAGGTCTGTCTCATGCTTCAGAAGGGACAGCTTGACCCAGTTTTCAAAGGGAAGCCAGGTTCTTTGCTGTCACCATGAAGAAAGCAGTAAGATCTCCACAACCAGCACTGACCATGCCTTGATGGCCAGCACCAAAAGTTCCTCAAGATGCTCAAGGTTCTCCTGCTTTTCTTCTTCTTCTTCTTCTTCTTCTTCTTCTTCTTCTTCTTCTTCTTCTTCTTCTTCTTCTTCTTCTTCCTCTTCCTCCTCCTCTTCCTCTTCTTCTTTTTCCTTTTCTCCTCCTCTTCCTCCTCCTCCTCCTCTTCTTCTTCCTCCTCCTCCTTCTCTTCTTCCTCTTCCTCTTCTTCCTCTTCTTCTTTTTCCTTTTCTCCTCCTCCTCCTCCTCCTCCTCCTTTTTCTTCTTTTTCCTTTCTCCTGTTCTCTTTCTTTGATAGGGTCTCACTACCTACAAAGCAGGCCTGGAACATCTGATCCTTCTGCCTCAGCTTCCTGAGTGCTGGGATTATAGGCCTGAGCCACCACCCCTCCTGCTTTCTCTCCTTTGGTAAAGGCCTCTTGAGGTTCCTATGAAAGATGGCATCATCACCCCTCTATGGTCACTCCCCAAAGAAGAAAAAGGTCAAAGAGAAATTTTTTTAAAAAAATGTTTTTCCTCTGAACTTGCTAGAAATTTTATTACTATTGTTTAAGAGGCTCACTGTTTAGTCCAAACTGGTCCCAAACTCTCAGCAGCCCTCCCATGGGCTGGAATCACAGTATGCACCACCAGACCAGGCTCAGAAATTCCTTTTTTGAAGAAAAAGTACACAAAAAGCTAAAGCATACTTAATTTATTAATATAAATATATTATATAAATATAATATAATATAAATATAAAGCCACCTTGTCACACAACTCACCTTCTTCCTCTGGGACACTCTTGCCACCTCTGCCTTTCCCACTTTCCTTGCTCACTTCCCAGGGCTGTGGACCCAGCACTGTGGCTCCTGTGTAGGGACCTCACAATAGAGGTGAAAAACAGATTCACCAGTGACTTTGTCTACCACAAGGCAGGGGAGATAAAGCTGTAATCGAGGCCCAAGCAACACGACTCAGGACCGCTCAAGGGGTCACTAACTCTAGCCTAGGAGACTAGGAAGGGCTTTTATGGAGGATTTCCATTTGCACGGGCCTTGGCGACATCGGTAGAAGAGAGGAGAGAACAGGGAGAAAGATGTGCTGCTGGAGACTTGCATGAACAGAGGTAAAGACAGGGAGAGAAGCAGAGAGCATGTGGCCCAGTATGAGTGGGCTGAGAACCGGGCCCCAGAGGGTACTGGGGCCTGCAGCAGGCCAGGGCCAGACCAAGGGAAGCCCGTGTGTCAGGCCAGAGCTGAAATGCCCCCTTTCAGACAACAAGGAATTGCAGGTGGTTGAGGAGGGCTGTCAAGATGCAACCCAACATATGTGTGCTGACCTTCATGAGGGGACAGTAGAGAAGAGGGGGATGGCTCCAGCTGCCCCTCATTCAGACTATAGCTTGTTAGGAATATTTTCCTAAGTGAGCTCTCTGACGACGCAAAAATTCCCAATCAAGCCAAATCAAAACAAGCCAAATTAAGAAATATCCAGGTTTAATGGAAGATCTGCGCTCTCGGGTGGCCCCGAAGGGGAAACCGGGAAGCCACAGAAACGCGACCCCCGGGAGGAAGAAGGGGAGACCACGTGTTCTTCTTTTGGGGGATCACTTAAGTACCCTGGGGAGTGGTCCTGACCCCCACCCCCAGGGAGAGGTCAGGATCTGGCCTGCTGGGATTTGAAGTCCAGACGAGGCCTGGGGGCTGAGATAGATGCCAGGGACTGGGGCCTAGGCTCCCAGCCTAACATAGCTGATGCCATATATGATGACAGGAGATACAGAAAACCCCTCAGGGCGGCTGCTGCGTGCTGGAGTTGAAACCAGGGCAACCAGAGACAAGCCTGTTGGTAGAGTGTCCACAAAATTGACTACAATTACCCTGTTTTTCCTTTCAGTTAAGAAATTACCAATGTGGGGTGGGGGCTCTGTATGTCTGGTATATTGTAATTAAGATAAAACAACAACAAAGGCCCTGGAGCCAGCATGCGGATCGTGCCCCCCCCCCAGCAGCACCCACAGGGTCATGGTTCCCATGACTTCCTCATTTCTAGTCCCGTTCCCACCAGTTTAAGAAAAAGCAGCCATGTGTTTCCTGGAAAGGTGGCATGGCTGGGGGTTTTGCCGGTAGAGAAATGCTTGGGCTTCCTAGCAGTGTGCTTTGGTAGCAATAAAGCGTCTAAGGAAAATCCTGCGAGATTTCCTGGGAGCCAGGAGACAAAGGGAGTGAGTGGGTGCACCGTGGAAAGTGTGTGTGTAAAACCCTTCACCCTCCCACCCCCAACTCTCAGGGAGGTTTCGCTTTCAGAACTGTTCTAGCCCCCTTTTCCCTTTCAACCACTGGACCGCTCAATTCTAGGAGGGAAAATTAACATTCATTATGCAATTTATCTCTCTCCTTTTAATCCAGAGTGTCTGTCTCCACAGTCCCTACTCAATAATTAATGTTTGTTCTCATTTTCCATTCTCCAGAGCATCTATTCTTGAAATGGAGGGTCAACAATTAACACTAATTATGGCTTTTTCTCCCTCCACCGTTGGCTCTCTGGATTCCAGGTTGCTTTCTCAGCCTGGGTTCTGGGCGTGCCTGGGACGGCTTGTGTGCACGCAACACACACACACACACACACACACACACACACACGAGGCTGCACCACTGCAGCTGCGCAGATTCTTACTGCCCATTCTTTGGCAAACTCTAGTATACTTAGTGTCAGTAATAGATTAATGAAGCAAAATGGATTTTAAAAGGGGAAGTACCTGTATTTGGTTGAGTAATTCACCTGGAAGATAGGTCTCATCCAGTTTAAATTTTCTAAGCTGTTCTGTGATTTTTTTTCTTCCTTATTACGCCCACCTTTTCTCTTCCTCCCTTTTTCCCTCCCCCTCCCCCATCTCTTTCTTGGGTCTGTCATTCTTCTTCTCTTCAGCCATAAACATTTTCATTTTGGCTAACAAAGACAGCTACAGTAATTCTCACCCCAGGTGACTCTATCAGATTTAGAAATAAATAGGTCTGTCTTTGGGGTCCAGTACTCCTCTTGTCTGTCCTGGTCCCAACTCACTTTGTTTGGAGATGGTGACTGGGGCCTGAGGTGGCATCACACACCTGCAGCTCCCACCACACAAGTCCAACATCAGCTGACCACAGTCTCTGCTCAGTTTCAACACGTTGGCCCTGCAGGCACCATCTCTAAAAAACCTTGGATGAAATCAGCCTTCTCCTCAGTGGCTTTTGAATCCTAGACCAGCACAAGCACACACAGAGTTTCAAAGCTGTTCAACTCAGCGCCAGGCTTAAATCCAGGTGTCCATTGACTTCCTATTTTTTCCTGTTTTAGGGTAAGGAAACTGGATCTTCTTTTTTTTTTTTCAAGTTTTTCACACTCTCAGTTAAAATTCTTTATTGTTGCTCAGTCTGTCAATCTGTCCATTCTAATCTCCATCACAAAGAGGAAGGGCCCAATGCCTCTGAAAAGTCAGCTTTCTCTTTCAACTCATAAACATGTTACACCATACCTAGAACTCCAGGAATACAGTCTCCCCAAATACACCAGCAAAAAGAAAATAAGATGTACTTAGGATGTCGGAGAAATGGGAAGGTCCTCATAAATTATTTCGGAAAGCCCACTGGTTGGTACTGAGCAGAAATCTTAGTAGAGAAGTTGGCTTTTCCCAAGTAATTGCACCCAGCTGACCCAGGCAGGACCATCTCCAGGGATGTCCCATGACAATAAGGTAGCTGTAGCCCCCTACTGTGGGGCACCGTTCAGTCTGCACAACTACAGATTTAGGAAGCTGTCTGGAAAACCCTCTATGACTTAGGTCTTAAATGGAGGACTGAGGGCAATTCCTCCTTCCAAGATTCCTTTCATTCCCCCTGAAGAGAGATGCAAACCTTTCTACCTCCCCCTCCACCCACAGACATGGCCGCCCCTGTTTCAAAACAGGGAGAAGGGCTGATTACAAAGAGGCTGGTCTCCTAAAAAACAGTCTTTGCTGGAGAGGAAACGGTGTGTGGTCTTCTGGTTGTTCATCTGGGGAGGCGGCCACAAACCCCAAGTGAGGGACATGCTGTATTAATGCTGGAACTACAGCAGAGGGCCAGAGATTGCTTTTCCCAGGGATTGCAAAAGTAGAAGAAAAGATACAATCGTGTCCTCATGATGGCAAGATGGGTAGACAGGAAGCAACTGGGAGGAGCAACTTCACCCCTTTGCCAACATCCTCAGTGGGGAGTTTCTGTGTCCCTTTACTGCAGAACTGAGCAATGGGGCAGCTCTTAAATAGGAGCCCTGTTTTGAAGATAGTGGTGATGGTGTTGGTGATAACCGTGGTTGTAGGATGGTAACAATTACGGACTTCTGATGTGCCAAGCATTGTGCTGGTTCCCATCGTCTCAAGCTGTGCTTCTTCTGGTTCTCAGAGTAGGAGAGCTTTGCTTGGTCCCCTGATGAGCTCACTGACCATAAAAAAAGTTCTCACCTTTCCTGGTACCTGACTCCCCCCCACACACACACACACACACATTTATTTTTAAGGAGCTAGACCGATATAACCGAACTCTTATCTTTGGTTGTAAGTCTAACCTTTAAGAGCTGAGCCATCTCTCCAGCCCTCAGTGGTTAAGAGCACTGGTTGCTCTTCCAGAGGTCCTGAGTTCAATTCCTAGCCACCACATGGTGGCTCACAACCATCTACAATGAGATTTGGAGTCCTCTTAAGTAAGAGACCTGGTCAATCATCCTCATCAACTTAGACCATGAAACCCAATATGGACAAGACAACAGAACTGCCACATACGGGCTGCCCACGAGTGCAAAAGATAAAAAAGATGGACATAACACTTCCCTGAGAACAGGTGATGCTTCCTGGAACTGAGCAGCTCACATCTGTTGCTAGGACCGTTTACAGAATTGTCATACATTTTTGTTTTCTGAGTACTTTGTTTTAATGAATTTTTTTTTAGATTAAATCGATAGGATCCTAAAAATAGTAAATCGTTGAAGGACTTTGTGAGCATTTAGACACCGGAAAGTCAGTTTCAACTCTTTGAAAATGTCTTCAAAAGCCAGGGACATGTTGAACGACTATAAAAATAAAATAAGTCAGAGACACATTGAACGACAATTTTTTTAAGCAGACTATTTAAAAAAAGTCAGGAATAAGCTGTGGATATAGATAGGTTGGTAGAATACTCACCTAGCAATAAATATGAAAGTACAATTTCATATATATATGTTATGTATATAAAATTCATGGCCTATAATATAATATATGGTGTATATATATATTCATAGCCCTAAAATTGCTGGGATTGGTGATGGAAATAAGAAAAAGTGATTTAACAGTTTAATAATTCTTTTCCAAAAACAAAAAATGAAAAATAGGAAGTATAGTTCTACACAGTACCATAGCTAGCTCTTCACTTGTAGACTCCCTGAAAGACTGAAAAGACTCCCTCGTTCTACTTCAGTTTTGCTGCGTCGTGATACTTGTGAGAGCACAGAGGCCTCAGGAAAGCCTCAGCATGCATCCTGCCCAGCACCGCGGACACAGGGACCAGAGTCCATGCAGAGGACAACAACGCTAGATTTTAAGGCTCGCATGGATTTTTAAGAGAAGATCATTTCCCCTAAAATAGAGCTCAGAACATTAGCTTTTCTTTCGCCACAGCAGCTAAAGGTTAGAACTCCGTTAGCCAGTCATCCACAGCATCACTCCCGTTCCGTGGCCCTCGGGGAATCTGTGCGACTGAAGCGTGAGAGATTGCTTCAGGCCTCTTGGCTTCTCCTGTTTCCTTCACGTGCTGTGTCCACAGGTTGGTTTCCCCGCAACTCTTCACTTGGAAGTCAGTGTAAGCACCAACACTGGAACATGTTCAACAGAAAGAACTAGTAAAGGTTGTTTTACAAGACACAAAGAAATTGCTCATTCATTAATTCAGCCAACACCACATGACCGTCTGCTAGCCATAAATACCGCGCCAGGCCCAATAACACAGCTGAGAGCCATGCCTTAATGATAGAATGATTGCTGAGTATGAGTTATGAAGTATGGGGGCTGTTGCTTTGGGAAGGAAAGAAAAACACCCATAACAGAGTTTCTACGGATATGTGTAGGAACTAGCCAAATGGAAAAGAAAGGACTCTAGAGGGAAAGAGACCTCGGGAGAGTTAGGGAACATAGCAGAATAAGAGAAGGATGAGCAACTTGTAATGCCTGGAAGGCAGGCGCACGGAGGGGAGGGGAAGGCGGAGCGAGAAATGGGCCATCCAGGACAACCAAAGACGTGCTCATTTATGAACCTTATGACAAGTCTTCACTGGAGGGTCTCTTAAGTCATTGATATTTATTGCCACAAAATTCAAATTTAAATTCCACAGTGCAGCAGCTTAATTTCCGTTATAGGGCTGGTAAACTGCCACGAACCCCTAGACTTCTCCCTAAAAACAAAAACGATGAACCTTTAGAAGAAGTGTATATTCCCCCAAACCAAAAGCTGGACCCTAAAGACTGAGCTAGGCCCAGGAAAGGTATGTAAATAGAAGAACTGATATCCCAAATTGTAAGAAAAATACCGCTCTCACATTTGCAAGGCTTGTCCATATTTAAATCCGGACTGACTCATATTTTCTAGACAGGCTCCTCAGCTGGACCTCCCCGGGGTATGTCTTTCACCCGGAGGCCTTCTCAGGTCCCTAGCAATGGTTTAATATGACGATCTCCCCCTCCTTCTCAGTCAGGAAGATTTAAAAGGAAAATGTGTATCATAAACAAAGCCTTAAATCTCATCCTAAGAATCTGATAATGGCATCCCCAACAGGCCAGCTCGGGGCTTGGTCTCTTTGCATTCAACAAACAGACTTGAGATTTATTATAACACTCCATAGGTCATAAGCATCTTGAGTCACAGCATATAAAATATTTTTAGATATTTTTAAGGAAAGGTCATTGGCACGGCAGTCTCCTTCCTTTTATAGTTAAGTTTACCCTGGGAAGAATTTTTTTTTTATAAATCTGGAATTTGCATTTGCATTTTCCATTTATGATCAAAACACAAAACCTTGAAGGTACCGGGGCTGACGTGGGGCAGGGGTGGCTTCTCTTAATGGTTTCTGCTGGGGCCAGCGAGGCTTTGCACGAAGCTGTGAGGAGGCCGCAGCACTTGAGGGCTCTGTGTGGCAGATGTATCTCCTGCCTGACGATGACACGGAAGGCTAGGAAGGAAACTCTGTGACAGCACCCCAGCGATCAAAGGGTGCCCTCTTGAGAAATGGTGTGTGGAAAAAAGCCCTGAACAGATTTCAAGAGGCTCCTGCCAGCACCTCCAACAGCTCCTGCCCCGGTAACCACAGAACATTTGGCCATTTCAGAGCCTGCCGGCCAGTGTTTACCAAGCCCTGACTTGCAGAAGGAGCCAGGTGGCCCACCTGTCCTGATAAGGCAGCTCCTTGGAGTTAGGTTTCTGTCCCGCCACCAGATGGGTCCCATCAGAGTTTCCCCTGTTCCGGAAAAACAAGCACTGTGAAACAGCAGGAGTAAATATAATTGTATTTCACTTTTATTTAAAACAGCAATTTGGGAATTAAACATTGTCAACGCAGATTTAAATAGAAGGAAAAATTAAAGGAGCCTAACTCCTTGCTAGAATCAGTATCTCGCTCGGCCTTCCAGGGTTTGAGTGTTTGGTGAAGAATGCCATGATTTGAGGAAGGCAGAAGGGGTTGAGGCTAAAATCCCTCTGGGCAGGGTCACCTCTGAATAGCCTGGTTATCTAATGGGAATGCTATCTCCTCGCTAAAAGCCCACGGCTAGATTAATGGGAGCATTCGAAAATCTGATCAGTCTGGTTGGTGGGCCGCCAGGGATGTGTTTTCTGTTATCTCAATAGAGGCAGACCTGTTCGCCACAGAAAGGCCTGAGCAGCTTCAGGCAGCCCGGAAGTGCTGAAGCGGTGTGAGGTCTTTGGTTGTGCACACCAGCTCCTGAAACAGGAAGAAGTCCCCACCCTAGGTTGACAGCCAGTGGCCTGGGTTGCACAAGAGATAGATCTCCCCACATCGATCCAGAAGGGAGTTTTACCACCCCGATTGCTTTATCTCCCAGGAATGCAGCTGGAGCCTCAGCTCCTCCTTGACAGCGTGGACCTCAGTAAATTACCATGGTCTTGACCCAAGAGCTGAGAAGTCCTAAGAGATTTTTCAGTCTCCTATCTAGAGATGTGTTTACATTTCTTGAACTCTGGCTGACTGACTCATTCCCCCGCTGTTGCAAGAACTTCCCTTATGCATTAGGATTTATACATTTCTTTTCTGAAAAGCCCAGGGTTCTTTCCGAGCCACTGTGAAGTGAACCTCATCATGACACAGTTCTGCTGGGTGGCTGTGTCTGGAGGATGGACCCTGGCCAGGCAGCTAAGATGTGGCAAGCACAAGACACAGCTCAGGGCACCTGGCCTCTAGCTCCTGGCTGAGCTATTTTAAAGTGGAGGCTTGACCCCACACAAACCCATGCTCTGAACCTCAGTTTCCCCAATCTGATTTAGACTAAAAATGTGTTTTAAGTTTATGCAGAAGTCATCCTCAAACAAATCAGGAAGAAGAAGAAAAAAAGACCTGAGGAACCACAGAAAAAGATGAGCCTATAAAAAATAAATACTGGCCAGGTGGTGGTGGTTCACGTCTTTAATCCTAGAACTCAGTAGTCAGAGGCAGGCAGATCTCTGTGAGTTTGAGGCCAGCCTGGCTTACAGAGCAGTCAGAGTTACACAGAGAAACCCTGTCTCAAAAAAAGAAAGAAAGAGAGAAATAAATAAATAAAGAAAGAAAGAAAGTAAGTAAGTAAGTAAGGAAGGAAGGAAGGAAGGAAGGAAGGAGAAGGGAGGGAAGGAAGGGAAGGGAAGGGGAGGGGAGGGGAGGAGAGGAGAGGAGAGGAGAGGAGAGGAGAGGAGAGGAGAGGAAAGGAAAGGAAAGGAAAGGAAAGGAAAGGAAAGGAAAGGAAAGGAAAGGAAAGGAAAGGAAAGGAAAGGAGGAAAGGAAAGGAAATCAATGCCACTTTACTGTGGAGAGTGCCATCACGCCCACAGCCACACTGACTTGTCTCCCTTTGCTGCACTGCCTCACTCCACACTGAGAAGCAGGGAAATCTCGGCTCTCTTCCTGGAAGCTTTCAGAGCCTTTTCCCACTTCAGTAAAGTGTGAGCATACAAAATTTATATTCAACAGCATCAGCAGTTTTTTTACATCAATATTTCCTTTTAAATTTCAGCTTTTATCTGAATTCCAAGAGCACAAAAACATCTACTTTTTCTTTTTTTAAAATACCAATCCAAAGAAGAAAATCCAACTTTAAATATAAAGCTTAGCCCCCCTCAATTAGGTGTTTAGACGTGTCTGCAGAGACTGTGGGGTATAGGTAATGCCGTAGGTGTGTGCTTATAGTCTTAAATGCACATGAGCTAAGTGTGTATGGCTATTATACGGTTCGTACGAAAGTTCATGAGACCTAGATCTGACCCCTTGACCCCCGTTTCTCTCTGACTCTCCCCTTAGCAAACACCGAATCCAGAGCCAATCTTCATCGAAATCCTTATGAAACCTCCTCACCTCTGACTCAAGCAACAGAGAAGCAGGTACAGTATTAACTCTGAGTGAGCGCAACCCGGGGAGTCGAGACTTGTCTGGGGCTCTTGTCCTGACTTGCTATGTGACCCTAAATGAGACTCTTATCTCTCCAGGCCTCATTTGTCTCATCAGTAAAATGAGCGAGTAAGGTGTTACGTCACTGGGTTCCTTGACTCTCAAGCTTGGGTTCTATTGTGTGGTCCTTTGTGGGTGTGAAGAAGCAAAGCAGACTTTTCCCAGACTTCTGCGAAGTTAGAAGGGGAACAAGAACACAGCAACAAGCAGAAGGGCGACATTTTCCTTCCAAGTGGGCAGAGAATAGCGATCACGTTTGCTGTTGTTGTTTTTAAAGCATCAAGGCTCCCTTGGTAAAGCGCCTGCCGTGCAGTCATGAGGGTCTGAGTTCAGATCCCCAGGCCCCACATAAAAGCCCTGGCACCCTGGCAGGCACAGCGGCTACATCTGTAATCGCAGCACTGTGGGAGCTGGGGAGACAGGCAGGAGCTTCCCCTGGAGCTCCCTGGGAAGCCAGCCTAGCTGAGTGGATGGGACTGTTTCAACAAGTAACATGGAGGATAAAGGAAGACAGCAAATGCCAAGCCCTGGGCTCCATACTCATGCGCACACACACACATGAACACATACACACCCATAAACATAGACATACACACCCATGGACACACACATCACACACCCATGGACGGACACACACCCATGGATGGACACACATACCCATGAACACACATACACACCCATAGACACACATACACACCCATGGACACACACATCACACACCCATGGATGAACACACATCACATCCATGAACACACACACACACACATGAACACATATACACCCATGGACACACATACACACCCGTGAACACATACATCACACAACCATGGACACACACATCACACCCATGAACATACACATCACACACACCCATGAACACACACACAAGCTAGGGTAAAGATGGAAGGTGCTGATTTGGGAGGCTTGGGAATATCTAATGATTCAAGGAAATGTGTGCAGAAATAGTGATAAGCAGGCCTCATGGGAAGCTCTGAGGGTGACACTCTCTTCAGAGTCTCAAGAGAAAGAATTCCTAGAGCTGCATTCAGGGACTGGGAGACCTGAGGCCAGCTCTTGGCCGTCAGTGCTCCCAGGGGCCTCTCCTTGTCTACAGCCTGAGGCCAACTCTCTCCCCATTCCTCTCTTATCTCCAGCTTCCTGCGGCTGCCACAGGTCCCTTTTCCCAGCACTCGGTGGTAACAGTCGTCCGCACGTGTGTTTGAGCTGAGCTCAGACAGGTTAAACTGCCAGGCTTGGGTCAGGCCTCCCCTGAAGTAATGCACAATTAGACCATCTCTCTGCTACTGAGGAAGCCCAGAAATAATGTGCGTGCGTGTGTGTGTGCGTGTGTTTGTGTGCATGTGTCTTGCGTGTGTGCGCATGTGCATTGTGTGCTTGTGTGTGCATGTGTGCACACGTGTGCATGTGTGGTGTGTGTGTGCGTGTGCATGTGTGTGTGTGTGTGCCTCCATTGAAGACACTCTTTATAGGGGATCTGAAGACCTTAAGTAATAACAATAGCAATAATAGAAAGCCGTAACTAAGAAAACACAATATATTTTGATAATCCCTCAGCTCCAAAGGCCATACAATTCCCACCACTATTAGCACGGTCCAAACTCATGCGGCCTAGGACTGTTCTGGAGGAGGCCAATAGTGCCTGCAAAGAATGGCCCAGCCGGGTCCAATTAACAACTGAACTAAATTACAAACCGTGCAGTCAGGCTGAACATAGATTTTGGGTCTTTAAGCTCCAACTCTGGTTCCTCTTGCAAGGCCTTGGCGAGTTCACAAACTGAGACTGTACTGTGCCTACTTTTCCCTTCTGAGCTCCTTGGCTTGTTGGCATGACCGTGGCCTCCTTTCCTTAAAAAGACGCCCGGGAACCATCCTGAAAACAAAATAAAAAGACGCCCGGGAAGGAGAAGTCATATGAAGAAAAGTCTAGGGAGCCCCACCAGCCCCCAAGCCAAGAAAACGAGGTGGAAGGTGCCGAGAAAAGGCCTCTCCCCCCTCCCCCCCTTACTTCTTGAGGCTAGCGGCCATTTATTAGGTTAATCACTGCCTCGGACTTTAACTACTTCCTCCTCAGCCTACTCCACATAAGTGACTAATTTCATGTTTACTAAAAAGCATCTGGGAAGGATTTAGAAACAAATTTCTACCCAACAGACTTCAGTGTCCTACCTTGACGGGTCAAGGGCCTAAGCAAGTCGTGGCTTCCCTGCCTCTGCTAGGGCCTTTTCTTGCAACTGAAGCACAAAGTTGGCTCGCAGCAGCAGCCGCAGGAGCAGCAATAATCAAGCCCTTCTTTCTTTTTCATTAATCCCTCCCTGACTCATCTCCTCCCTCCATCATCAGGGTCTGGCCATATCATAAGATCTCCCACACAAAATACTTTTTAAAAAAAAAAAGTCATAGTGCTAGCTGAGCATCCCCAAAAGTGGGACCTTTGGGATACAGCCGCCCCGAAACCACAGGCCTAGACTGAGTATCCCCGGGGTCTGGGGGCTGCCTCGGGCGCCCCCTCCCGGCAGCATTGAAAACCTCCGCTCTGAGTCTTCAGCAGCTGCCTCGCCAGGGCCAGAGCAGAAGGGTGGGGAGACGCCTTGCCTCCCTGTACCAACCCCAGGAAGAGGTCCCCAGAAATCCCTACCACACCCAGCCCGAGGTTCAGGGCCGCAGCGCCAAGTGCATCCGTCAAATCAGTGCTGCAGCTGCCATCAGCAGCTTCCGTGGAGTTAGAGGAGGGGGTTAAGTCAGAGAAATGGGGCGGGGGGGGGGAGGGGAGGAAAGCTACAAGGGTAGTGTGGAGATGAAAAAAGCAATGGAAAAAAAAAGAGAAAAGAGACAAGCGGACGTGTTTCAACTCCAAGCTCCCATTTCCCCTTTCAAATGAACGGCCTCCCCACTGAGCGCAGAATCAAGTATTTATGAAGGCATTTTTTGCATATTAATAGCTGCGTAGGGAGGAAGCCCGCCATCTCTGAAGTCCTAAGGTATGGTGGGTGCCCTTTTTTAAATACAGGTCTTTCCAGCTCCTCGCAGAATTTGGTTTTCTCCTTCAGATTTATTTCCCCTCCTGCCTTGTGGCTCCTCCTGGGGCCCTACAACTAACTGATTAAGAGAAATTAGTTCCTGGGTTGTCTCCAGAGACCCGGTCTGGCTCTTCCCTCTGTGGGTCTCTGACTTCAATCGCCTGAGCTTTTCCTCTTCCCTGGGGCCTCTGTGGAGAGGCTTCAAGGTTGAGTGAGGTGACCCGCACCTGAAAAGAATGTTAAAATCCTAAATGAAAGTTCCAGAAGGAGAATTTAATACATCCATGTAGTAAGAGGAGAAACTAAAATTAAAAAGAAAATAATTCAATCATTTCATTAACTTGGATAGATAGTACTTGTCTCTCCTCAGTGAGGCAAAGGACTCAGACAGCCAAGATCATCCTGGAAGTAGCAAGTTCGAGGCAGGCTGGGATATGTGATCTTCCTAGAATCTTTGATTTAATCCTGGGCAATCCTGAGGTTGGAGCAGGCCCTGGGGAGGAGAAGCCAGCCTGGGCATTGCTCAGCACCCCTGACTTCCACTCACCAGATACATTGTTGTGATAGCCAAAATGTTTCCACATGTTGCTGAACGTTCCCTGGGGAGCAACTGAACCCAGATTTTCCTCTTTGTCTCTTTTTTATTCCTTTCTCTTTTCTTTTTCTTTTTTTTTTTTTTTTTGGTGTTGTTATTTGTTGGGTTTTTGTTGTTGTTGTTTGGTTGGGTTTTTTTTTGTTTGTTTGTTTTATTTTTTTGAGACAAAGTCTTACTATGTACCCTAGGCTGGCCATCCTCCTGCCTCACTGAGATTATGGGTACCACGCCTGCTGTTTTAGTTGGGGTTTCTGTTGCTGTGAAGAGACACCATGACCCCACGACTCTTATAAATGAAAACGTTCGGTTTCAACTCTTTTTCAACATCTTATCTAAGACTCAGAGTCAGAGAATTTGTCTCTTATTCTCAAGCTTACTTCTCAAGTATGAACTTCTCTTGTCCACTCAGTCCTGACTCTGTCATTGGGACATGAGGGGCTCTCAGCTCTCGTTTGCAGAACTGTGAGGCCAGAGAGGTTGCCAGTAGAGAATCAAACAACAAACTCTAACCTGAGATTTCCCAAGAATAAACCCCTTTGTTAATAAAGCAGCCAGGCATAGTGATGCATGCCTTTAATCCCAGCACTAGTGAGGCAGAAGCAGGGGGATCTTTGTTAGTTCAAGGCCAGCCTGGTCTACATAGTGAGTTTCAGGACAGTCAGAGCTACATCGAGAGAGCCTGCCTCCAGAAAAAGACAACAAAAATAAATAAAATGAAGCAAGCCTCACCTGTCTTACCCTTAGTCAATTTCCTTTGTTCAAACCAACTTCAGCTTAGTAAGAAAGGGCTAACATGCTGTTTCTTGGGCATTTTGGTTTGGGGTTTTGCTGTTGTTGCTTTGGAGATCAGAACTTTGGCAATTTCCTAAAAGTTATGTCAAACTGGAACGAGGTCCCTTTTCCTTACATCCTTTCTATTTTCACCTATCCTAACTAGTTTAGGTTTTGGTGAGCTTACTGTAGCATAAATTCATATTTAATCTTACAGTAAAAAAATCCCCCAGTAGCAAGTAACTCCGCTGCTGCAATAAGTCAGATCAGAACAAATTAATAAATCCAGGTTTAATCTGAGAAAAATATTCCCAGGAGGTCCCAAGAAAGAGAAGATACAAGGGGAAACCACGAAGGGAGATCTATGGGCCAGACCTTAAATACCCTTCAAAGGTAGAGCCTCTGCAAGGTGGGCTTTCTTCAGGCAGGGTCTGGAGAGGGCAGCTCCAGGGAAGATCCCCAACATTACTGTCTTAAGTTAATCATTTTGGAGTTTCAAAAGGTGGCCTGTCATTCTGACTATGACAGGATTTGGGTCGAATAAACCTGTGTGTAGCCCTCACCTGTTTCACACGGGATGTTTTTTTATAAATATTTATTATGTATACAATATTCTTTCTGTGTGTATGCCTGAAGGCCAGAAGAGGGCACCAGACCCCATTACAGATGGTTGTGAGCCACCATGTGGTTGCTGGGAATTGAACTCAGGACCTTTGGAAGAGCAGGCAATGCTCTTAACCGCTGAGCCATCTCTCCAGCCCCATCACATGGGATGTTTGAAGCTCCTATCAGCCTTTCTCCTTCTGGACAATAAACCCATAGATGCACCTGTAGATACACTGTGTTATACAATGTAGACAGATTTTTCTTTGGGCCACCAGCTCACAAAAAAAAAAAAATCAGAGGCTTATTAATTATGAAAGCTTGACCTATAGTTTAAACTTGTTCACTAGCTCTTATAACTTAAATTAACACATTTATATTAATCTGTTTTGTCTCTTGGCTTTTTACCTCTCTTCCCTCTGTAGCTCCTATTTCCTCTTCTTGTCCTCTGGCATCTCCTGCCTAGATTCATCTCCTCTCCTTCCTCTCTCTTTCTCCCTGGAAGTCCTGCCTAGCCTCTCCTGCCTAGCTATTGGACATTCAGCTCCTTATTAAACCAATCAGAAGGTGCCTTGACAAAAACACATTTTCACAGTGTACAAAAAGATTATTTCCACTACAATACAAAGATTTAAAGGTAACCTTTTCACCCGTCCAGCTAAGCCATACCATACCTTGTCTTCCATTTAACTTTTTAGCTAAGCTTCCAAGCTTTAAAGCCAGATTTTTTTTTCTTTTTTTTTCTTTTTTTTTTTTCTTTTTTTTTGGTTTTTCGAGACAGGGTTTCTCTGTGGCTTTGGAGCCTGTCCTGGAACTAGCTCTTGTAGACCAGGCTGGTCTCGAACTCACAGAGATCCGCCTGCCTCTGCCTCCCGAGTGCTGGGATTAAAGGCATGCGCCACCACCGCCCGGCTAGATTTTTTTTCTTTTGTCACCTAATTCTTCTTAGTATTCTGGTGTCTAACATGAAAGCCACCGGAAGAAATTGACAAACAAAATACCTCATTGGCATGGAAAATTCTGTGTCATGGAAAACTCACCAGTCCATAGAAATACATAATTCACGGGATAAGCCCACAGTCCTTGGAGGATGATACTGAGGTGGTCATATTTTACCACCACGGTACAGACAACGAGGTTGAGTGGGCATTCTTTCTCACCTCCTGCAGGCTTCAGTACCACTGAATGCTGGTGGCCATTTGGACTTGGTTTTTCTGCTCCCTGGAAAAGCTCTAGTCATGTGCTCATTTGGAGATGTCACTTGGCACTCACCTTAGAGATCCTTGTGAGGGTGTGAGATGAGTTCCAGCATCGATGCCAAAAATCAACTTTCTTTAGGCCCTCTTAGAGACAACTGTTCCGTGCCCCCTTTCCTGCAAACTTGCTCCCCTTTCCCCTCTCTCTGCCCTCCCCTACCGCCTCCTCTCATTTTTATAAATATCTCCCTGGTGGTGAAACTGGTTTCAAAGGATTTCTGAAGACCTAGAGCAAACTTCCTTTCTGGCCCAAATCTGTCCATTCCCAAACTCCCTAGACAATTCAAGAACTAGTTCCTAGAAGGGTTTATTCTTTATTACAAAACTAAAGTTTTATATGTCGGATTTATGTGGCTATCATTATTCTAATAAGTCTGCATATACTGATGTCTTGGTTACTGGTGACATACAACACCTGTCTAGTTAAGATCTCCTTCTGTTTTCTTTTTATCGTGGACAATTTCAAACGCATGTAAAAGTAAAGGGAAAAATACAGCGAATCCCCACAAATATCAACAATTTTCTCCCCATTATCTTTAGGGAGTCTTTCTGAATAGCAGGTAATAGCAGCTGATGGTTTGGGTGTTTTATACAAAGGACTTGGGATTATCTTTCCTAACCTTTATAACAGCTCAATTGTGGGTATAGTTATGGCCTCCATTTTACGCATGAGAATGTCAGGACCACCAGGGCCACTGTCACCCTTGACCTGCACCTCCAACGAGGCCTAGCTGAAGATTGGGGATCCCATAAAAGCACATTTAGCTCCCATCTTCTTGCTTCCTGGCTCTGTGGCTTGAGGCAGGTTACTTAACCGGAGACTCCGTCTTCTCCTGTGCAAGTGAGAGCATTTCCCCCATGGCATCCTGGCAAGAAGTAAGGGAAGCAGCTTGCACAAGGGGCTTGCACAATGCCAGACACAGGAGGCAGCTCAGTGAAGAATCCCAGCTCTCTTATTCCCGCTGTTATCAGACAGGACCTGCAGCTTATGTGGGGAGGAGGAAAGCAGAGAATTGGGGGGCTTGGAACACAGTGGGCTCCCCACCCCACAGCTAATGGTGCTAGGGAATACTTAGAGGTTAGGGGACAAAAAGGCCCAGGGGAGGAGAGGAGGCAGGAGAGAAAAGAGGACATTTTTGATTTTCTTCCTCCAACCCTCTCCTGTCCCAGCATCACTGGGGCTAGTTCAACTTCACAGTCTTTCTAAATTATGGGGTTGACAAGCTTTTATGGCCCAATCTAGGAATCCAAGCACCAGGACCAACTTGTTTCTCTAGTGACAGATTTAAAATGACCCTTTTATAGAGGAATCAAGTTGAGGTTCCCTGGCTGTTGATTGTCAAGACTGGAAAAGTCACACCAACAAAACAGAGTCAGGGGTGGAAGCCCTAATTAGGAAGAAATTTGGGGGAGGAACTGTTTCTACCCCTCACCCCCCATCTTCCCATCTCCTGTCCAAGGCAGGTGTATCACCCATGCCCAGAGGAGGTTCCATTTAAGCCCAGCTCTACACCCCCTCATGGAAAACACTGGGCTCCAACCTCCCTAGGGGTTGAGCAGATTTCTCTTTTGGCTCAAAAGTTTTCTCCTCCAGCTCCAGCTAAGCTAGATAAACAGCGATTGTGTTGTGTCAACAAAGCACTTAATTAAATTGAGGACAATATCAATTAGAATTCCTGGATAAGATTTATTTCCAGATAATAGGAGCCCTGGAGCAAAAGTGTCCTGTGTTTTCGTGACTCAAAACTCTCCTTGAGAACAATGAAGTGAGCACTTTTTTGTAGGTAGAGAAACTGAGGCCCAGAAAGCTCGGTGACTCAGCAGAAATCACCAAACTAGCCCTCACCCAGAGGAGGACCAGAATTGCTGGATTTCTTTTCTGAGAACAGGACTTGGGGGCTAACGGGCTAATTTAATAAACACTGAGGAGAATGCCAACAACTTTTATGAACTTGAGATAGGAAAAAGTAGATGAAGGACTTGAGGTATAGCTCCGTTGGCAGAGCTCTTGCTTGCCTGGAGGCCTGGGTTTGGTCCTTACCACTGCAGGACCCGATGTGGTGGCACCCACCTGTAATTCTGGCTCAGGAAACAGAGGATCGGTTCAAGTTCATCCTCAGCTGTGAAGGATATTCAAAGACAGCCTGAGATACAGGAGACCCCATCTCAAAAACAAAAGGAGGGGAGGGAGACCAACATTCTTTATGGGAGGAGAACAAGGAAACCCCTTGATGCCTAAAAGTCAAACTGTCTCCACCATGCCCACTGCTCCTAAAAAGACCCACTCAGCACATGTAGCCCACACTTCCCAGCAAACGTAAAAGGCCATGGTGGCACCTCAGGTGACAGAGTTGGATGAAACCACAGAGCCAGTGAGGATGCTGAGCACATTGGCCGTGGGTGGAAACACAATGTAGGATGAGGATGCAGGTCCTTTGTCCCCTAGGAGGCTGAGTAAGAGTGTCCAGGTCAGCTATTCTCAACCTGTGGGTCCTGACCCCTTTGGGGAATTAAGTGACCTTTTCACAGGGGTCAACTAAGGTGACTGGGAAACAGAGTTGCTTACATTTATACATTGTTACGATTGTTACATTGTTATGATTCCTAACAGTAGCAAATTTACAGTTATGAAATAGCAACAAAAATAACTTTATGGTTGGGAGTCGCTACCACATGAGGAACTGGGTCAAAGAGTTGCATGCAACATTAGGAATGTTGAGAACCACTGTTCCTGGTCTTTTGTGGCTCTCTGTGCACTAGAATGCACCTTCTCTCCCAGGCAGGGGAGAACTGAACACATAAAAGGTCTGAGCTCAAGGATGGCTGGGTAGGAGGCAGGTAGCCGTGTCTGCAGTGACTCCGGCCCTCAGAGAGCACCCTTTTGGAGAAGCCAGGTCACCAGGAGCCCCCAGAGTTCCATGTGCAACCCAACCCCACCCCTGTTCCCAATCCTACTGCATTTTAGTGCCCTAGGCAGCCAAAGGAAGAAATAACTAGATGCCAAAACTTGGAACTTGTGAAGCTCCCTTCCAGAAGTTTCCATTTTCAGGATTTGGTTGTGGGAAGGGGGAGTTCAAATCCCAGCCCTCCTTCTCCTCTATACCTAGAGACTAAGTTTCTCATATCTCCCTTCCCCACCAGGGTTCAAAGCTCCCAAGAATAGAGGAGTAAGGCTATGGAGGGGGTCTGATGCTCAAGACTCTTCCTTTAGTTTGCTCACAGGAGGGGACAAATGCCCTGTGTGCACAGAGGTTTGATGTAACAGCTTCAAGGACTTCACAGGGGTTTCAACAAAGGCATCTCCAGGGCTCTGCTCCCTCCTCCCGAGCATTAAGATAATGGTGGGGTGTGTTCAAATCTTGGCTACCCAGGCCCTCTCTCCCTCCTCCTGTTTCCTTCTCCACAGCTCAGCTTGCCCACAGGTTCCCAGAGACTTTTGGCAGCTGGCTCTCAGGCAGAGGGAAGGTGTGAGCTGCGTGGGAGGTGAGGCGGTTAGACGGCCAGAGTGTTGCAGCCTACTTAATGAGGGACAGGAGCTCCTGTTGGAGCCATTAAGCGGCAGCTACAAAGGTGGGGAACCCCAATTAGAAAGGAGTGGGAGACATCAGGAGGAGGCCCCGCGGGACACCTACGGGACAGATCCTTGTCTTGGATGACTCTGCGGGACTCCTGGGTGGAGATGTAGCCGTTCGGGTTCCTAGTCTCATTTTAAAGCGAGCTATCTCAAGGTCTGTCTGTGGTGGAGCGCGGGAGGTTTTAAAAAAATCTCAAGGGAGGAGGGGAAAATGACTATGGGGCCGTTCTCCTTGAGTCTATGGTTCAGATGTTACAATCCAAGAGTACGAAAGGAAATGATAAGCCATTTACTTAATTTTAACAGGCATCCCCTTTCAGTCTGGCTCATGTATGTTCCTACGGATTTCTGTATGCAGCCAATCGCTCCCTTCTGTTGATGGCTCAACTGAAATCGCATTATGTTTACAGCAAGATAATAACCCCGGATTTTCCGTGACTCGCTCCGCCAGAGCATAAGATTAGCTCTTGAATTCATTAACAGCCCTCTCCTTTTAAATGTCAGATAACTGTTTAAATGCCAAGCACTTTGCGTAATGCCTTCTGTGCAATTCAAATCAGCTTTATCACGTTAACTCACTCATCTTTAGTGTTTCGTTTATTGAAGAGAAAGGCTTCCAGGTGGTTTTAGCAGAACCTAAAAATAGTAAAATATTTAGAGTAGACATAGGGAAAGGGGGCTGGACGAATTTCGATTTTTCTCTGAAATAGGTCACCTTTCCATCCCTTTTAAACCATTTCCACCAAACTGTGCACGTGACAAAACAGCTTCAGGCCTCTGCTTCCTTCAGGCCTGCACCCTTGCCCCCTTTCCCTGCCTTCCCGTCAGCCCTGGCTTTTCTTCTCCTTCTTGCCCTTTTCAAGACCTTGACCTTGGGTTACTCTTTTGGCTGCTGTCTCGGTTCTCAACACACCCCAGAGCTGCGTGGGTCAGTTTTGATTGCTCCACCCTGCAGACACAAAGGGGAGCTCGCAAGGTCAGGATGGGGGCCTAGAAATCAAGAACTCTCCTTTCCTTTTCTTTTCTTTTCTTTTCTTTTTTTAAATATATACTGTGTATATAGTTGTCTGCCAGAAGAAGGCACCAGAACTCACTACAGATGGTTGTGAGCCACCATGTGGCTGCTGGGAATTGAACTCAGGACCTCTGGAAGAGCAGTCAGTGCTCTTACCCTCTGAGCCATCTCTCCAGCCCTCTACTTTCCTTGAGTTGGACCTCCAAAATCATCCGACCACAGATATACCTCCAGAGGTTCCCCCCTGACTGCCCCGAGGCATATCGCCAACCGTCCACATCAGTTCCCAGTCTACCACTAGTACCACGTCTTCGTAGATGAGTCACCATTGAAAATCACCCGCTGACCCATGCTAGCTTGTCTGGTACACGGTAGCCACAGTAAATACCTGTTTAATGAACAGACAAACCACCTAAGCACGGGCCCTGCTTTTCTGCTTCTAATCTCTGCCGTCTTTTTCCTCTTACCTCTTTACCTGTTTGATCATCTTGGCTCCCATCTCCCGGTCTCTCTTTTGCTCTCATCCATTTGTAGAACTGCTTGACCACCACCATCATCATCATCAATAATAATAATAATAATAATGATGATGATGATGATGATGATGATGATCAGTACTTCTCTTAAAGCATTTCATCAAGCTACAACTGATAGCTCCTAAATGACAGGGAGATGAGCGGAATGGCCAAGAGAATTGTTAAGAGGAAAAGACAAGTCCAGGGGTATAGATTTCAACAAGTCAAATTGAACTTATTTCAGCCATTGGACCAGGTCTTGGCCATGGCCTTGTCCTCCAGCCCAACCCAGAATAGATGATGAAGAAATTCTTCTCAGATTATGTTACCTGATTTCTGTCATCCATCCAGTGATTCCAAACGTGTGGGAAGTTCCTTTACACCGTGCAAATATTTGTTGCTGTGATTGATTTAATAAAGAAGCTGACTGGCCATTGGCTGGACAGGATAAGGCTAGGTGGAAGAGCCAACCTGAGGATGAGGGCTATGAGCTGGTCAGCTTGGGTCCTGTCAGATTCCAGCTTGAACCAAAAACTTACATTGGAACTGGAAGAGGGGAGAGGAAATTTCTGCCTGAAAAGCTAAGCAGGCAGAGATTAGGGTTGAGGCTGAAATGACAAAAAAAAAATGTATTTTTCTAGAGAAACCTTTATCTTTAGACACGTCTCAAAACAAAGTGGGTGGATGTGGTTGTTCATTGGAATGACGGCCACTTGTGGGGACCCACCAACTGCTAATTCCTCATGAATGCTTGCAAGTAATTTATGGCTGCCTGGAGAGACAGCTATCTGAAAGTTAGTCTCCTAGAAAATATGGAACTGATCAAATTCCCACCCAGGGTGATCTCATAGCGCATCAATGTACGTGACCCCAGCAAATCGGCACCAACAGAATCAATAACTTTTCTCTTTGCAAATGAGGGACCAGTGGCACTTGGAGGTCAGGCCTATAGAGGTCAAGGCACACTTCCTGTAAAGGTGTGTCTTGTGCCCTCCCTGTCTGATGGGAGCTGAGTTGCCTCTGCTGCTCTTCCATCTCTTAGTCTGCAGCTCAACAAGTGTGATCAACCATGTTTACATCCTCAGTCTCTGAGCCAGGCATTGCTAGAACCAGGGAACAAGGCAGTTATGGCTCCTGCCTCAAGGAGCTCATGGTCAGCTAGTGCAGACTAGACCGCACGACCTCCACCGTCATCGCAGGTCATGATTAGGAGTGCCTGATCCTCTGGGAGGCCAAGGGAACACAGAGGATGAGGAGGATCAGAAGGGCAGTGGGTGTTTCCAGGAGAGTGACAGCCCAGCTCCTTGGCCTCTCCTTAATGTCCTTCTGCTGCTTTTTCTCCAGATCTGGAGTAAATCACATTCAAGCATGACTTCCTTCTTTGTTTCCTCTTCCTTCAGTAGAGTTCAGTGTGCACCATTTCTCCCTACTCTGCTGGGCTTGAAACAGACACCCAATAAGTATTTGCTGAAGGACCGAAAGAGGCCAAAAAAAGACAGGGATCAGGCAAGGAGGGCCTCATAAATGTTTTAGGATGGTTGGCTGTCCTTCCATCCAAAAGCAATGATGATTGGACACAGATGAGAACCTGGTCATATCACTTCTGAGATCGCCCTGGTTGCAGTGGGAGGCAAGGGCTGAAAGGCAACTTCAGACCCAACTTCGAGTGCCCTGAAATGTGGCACCATTTGCTCATTTTGGTGACCACAGAGAGTGTGGCCCGAGAGATCATAGATCCCCTGGGGCCTCCCAGTCTCCTGTCTCTGACCGTTCTTCCTTCCTGCTTGGGCACATTTGTTCAAATCACTCTTCCCAACACGTCAAACGCAGCTCAGTTTGCAAATAAATATAGATATGATCTCGTGTGATCATATATATCTCAAGACAGATTTGATGACCTCTCTAGAAGGTATAGGAATTGTTTTTTTTTTTAATTTCATTTTAAAAAATAGTCTATGGTAGCACTTTTGGAGGATAAAGCAAAAGAATCCTAAGTGTGAGCCTGCTTGGGCTGCACAGTAAGATACTGTCACAAAAAAAAAGAAAGGAAGAAAAAGGAGCCTCATCTTGGACAACGATCTTACCTCTTCCAAACAACATCTAAATGGCTCTGGGCAAGTTGGTTTCCTGATTTGTGAAGTGGGGGACAGCGATTCCTGCCTTCCAGGGTCTCTGTGGGTAGTGAATGAAATAATCACCAACCAGAAAGGCCCCTTTTCCCACATCTCTGGATACTATTAACTAGTCAAATTGTTCTGGACATATATGTGTTCCCTGTGTCATCAACGATAAAAATAGGAATTGCTATTAGTGTTGCCATGATGAAAAAATGCTTTTTATAAATATTAGGGGGTTGGATCGGCTCTTGTTGCCCTGTGTATCATTCCTATGAAAGTCGGGCTTTCTGCTTCTCTCATAGGGAGCCCCACGGTCCTTGGAGGCAGCAGCTCAGAAGATGGGAGAGCCTCAAAGTTGTATAAATAAAGGACTGATATGTTCAAACGAAAAAGAATTTTACACACGCAAGCTGTACATCGACATGACGCCGTTCCTGAAGGTGATCTCACACTGAGAAGACAAGGGGTTTATAGACGCAGACACAGGAACGCCAGTTAATACACTTCTGCATGCTACAAAAACAGCTCAGAAGTCCCTCTGTGCGCTCACTTTATCAGAAAGGACAGAAAACAGGCAGGTTGTAGCAGATGAAGGAAGAACAAATTAGGACCGTAATCCCAGCCAGCCATCGGGGACAAACCAGTTGGGTGTCTGGTTTAGGTAGTGGGGGACAGTGGAACAGAGAGAAAAAGGGTCACTTTGAACTGCCTCATAAAACAGGTAAATGGGATTCATTTCATCTTGACGGTAGCAAACATAATTGCTACTGTTTGCCCCATAACTTGGTAGAATGACATTCCTGAAAGTGCTGATTCTTGAGTTAATTATTTCGGGGTTAGATGTGGATTCTCTCCTGGATATTAGCCCTTGTTTTCTGTTCTCTGAGGGCTCACTGATCTCCCAAGCTCAGCTTCTCTTCTGGTTAAGGGCACTGAGCACTCCTGAGGTGAGGATGCCATTGGTCCATCCTTTGCTATACTCCCCTCCCAGTCCAGCATGTAACACAGCCCCGGCCGATAGACGGTGCTCCGCGGGTACTTCATAAGCCGGCCCACCCTTTTCATCCTACAACCCTTTGGTCGAAGGCTTTTTCCCAACCTCATCTTTGGACCTCTTTAGAGTATGCTGAACTGGAAAATGGCCATAAAGTCAAAGAAACTGCCCAGGAATAGAGCCAAGATAGACATGGAGGGACTTCAGGTCCTTCATCCTCTCCTAGAGGAAACCATCCTAGACCCTTGATAAGAAGAGTCTAGGAAGGACAGACACAGGAGAGGACAGAAACTTGAGAACTCATGATGACATGCTATCTAGTGTTGTGAGGACCGACAGGAACTGTGGATGTCCCAACCTCGGCTAAGCCAGAGTTCTCAGGCCATGCTTCTGTGGGCTTCACACTCTACAAGGTAGGACTTGGGCTGAGAGTCATGCAGAGAGCTAATGATGCTCACGTGCTTGGGGTCTTAAGAGTTGGGAAGTAGAGGCAGAAGGATCAAGAATTCAACCCCAGTTTCAGCTACACAGGGAATTTGAGGCCACCCTTGGCCGTAGGAGACCCCCTTTCCAAGTAAACCAAAAAACGCCTATAAGTTTACCCAACATCTATTTATCTCTGTGACTTTCCTGGGCTCTTCAAGTGGAGGCAAGATGGCTCCTGGCTTTTTCTCCTAGGGTCATTTCAGAACTGAAAGATACAACTTAGATCATATGTCCTAATGAAGCCACTGGTCCCGCCTGGATCCTCAGGGCAAGACCATGGAGAAAAGAAGCATGTCTTACAAGACAGAACACTGGTTTCTGAACAGCAGAACAAAAGACGTTTGCTATAAGAATCAAAGAGAGAGAGAGAGAGAGAGAGAGAGAGAGAGAGAGAGAGAGAGAGAGAGAGAGAGAGAGAGATTGCCAGGCTGTTAGCTTATGCTGGTGAAATGGCCCCTTTCATTCCTAGGAACAGTTTAAGGCTTTGCCTTAAAGAAGTATGGCTGGTTCCTTCCAAAACAGTGGCTGAATCATCATTACCCCTGTTTGTTGGTTCTTTTGATTAATATTTTGAGTGCCTACTATGTGCCTGGCACCTTCTGAGTGTCTGGGGTACGTCCATGAACAGAATAGACTGTGGTGGGCTGGGGCTGTAGCTCAGTTGGAAAGGACTTTCTGAGCATGTTCAAAGGTTTCTAGGTTCAATCTCCAGCACAAGAGGGAGAAAAACAAACAAACAAACTAACAAACTGACCAAGATCCCTGCTCCATTCCAGGTTAGTGCAAGGGGGAAACACTAAGCAAAACAAAGGAGAAAAGATGAAGTGTGTCTAAGGTGACTTTAATATTATGTGTAATACTAATTATGTGTAATATGTCTAATGTGGCATTTCTTAGCATTGCTAAGGAAACAAAAAGAGAACATGTTTATGGAGCAACTGAGAAGCACAGAATTCTAAGGGGGGAATTTTGAAAGTCTGTTTGAAACGCGTGCAGGATCTACCCATTCTGCACACTGACCCAGAAGGTCAGATATACTTAAGAAGACAGAAAGAATAGATAATAAGTTTTAACTCCACAGCTGATGCAAGCATTAGCTAATGGAACTCTCAAGCTAAAAGTGGAGGGAGCCGACCATGCCTGCAGTTAGAGCAGCTCACATCTGTCCCGGAGTCCCAGGCTTTGTTCACAGAGACAGGTGCATCCCACCACCCAGAGGATCACTGACACCGCCTCTGTGGTCTCGCCAGGGTGGGTTTCTGTGAACAGAATGGGGTAACAGGGAAATAAGGCCTGGCTTAAGATGCTGTCCAAAGATGAAGCTGCTGCCCTATGAGGTAAGGTCTAGTCCCAAGCGTGCTTGGTTAACTTGGCAGGAATAGGTAGGGCAGAAGGTCTGCAAGCCAGTTTCAAGATGCAGTGAATGCATGAGGTTTAGATAATATTGCCAGGAAAAATATTTAGGACAGCAAGTGTTGCCTTTCCAAGAGAAAAAGCAAGGCCAAGATGAAGCAGGACATAAGCAATATTAAGGTGTCAGGCCAGTAGTGGTTGGCAAACCCCAGGTCGTCTCTGATTCCAAGTGACCTTGCAACCCTCGGGAACACCGTTTCCTCTTTGCAAAACAGAGGTGATTACAAATAGTCCCCTCCACACCTGCTTCCCAGCAATGAGGTGAGAACTGCATAAAATAACAGTTTTGAAAACAGGTTCACGTCTGTATCAGACTCAGCCCAGGGGAGGAAGAAATAAACACCCGCTGGTCTCCGCTATGGCTGAGTCCCTCACACGCTGAAACTTGTTTAAACTTCCCCACCCATCTCTCCAGTGAGAATTCAGATTCCCCTGCACTCAGGAGAAACCCAGGCTCACAGACAACCCATGGCATGGCCGACATGCAGGGAGCTAAGATGGAAAGCCACACAATGTTGACCGAGGTCTCTCTGCATGGTGTCTGTGAGGAATTTAATTCACGTCTTTGTTCTGGCCTCAGAGCCTGAGAAGAAGCAGGGATCTGTTTGGTTTTTGGGGTTGTTGTTGTTTGGTTTTTCAAGACAGGGTTTTTTTTTTTAAAGGTTTTTTTTTTTTCAAATATTTATTTATTATGTATACAATAGTCTGTGTGTATGCCTGAAGGCCAGAAGAGGGCGCCATACCTCTTTACAGATGGTTGTGAGCCACCATGTGGTTGCTGGGAATTGAACTCAGGCAATGCTCTTAACCACTGAGCCATCTCTCCAGCCCCTCAAGACAGGGTTTTCCTGTGTAGCCCTGGCTGTCCTTAAGCGCACTCTGTAGACCAGGCTGGCTGGAACTCACCTGTCTCTGCCTCCCGAGTGCTGGGGTTAAAAGTGTGTGTCACTACTGCCCAGCATGTTTTCATTTCTTTTTTGTTATGTACCCAGTGTTCTGCCTGCATATATATCTGCAGGCCAGAAGAGGGCACCAGATCTCATTACAGATGGTTGTGAGCCACCATGTGGTTGTTGGGAATTGAACCCAGGACCTCTGGAAGAGTAGCCAGTGCTCTTAACCTCTGAGGCATCTCTCCAGGCCTCTTTCTTTTTTTTTTAATTTATTTTATGTATGTATTTGCCTGCATGCATGTCTGTGTGAGGGTGTCTGGTCCCCCGGAACTGAAGTAACAGACATCTGTGAGCTGGCATGTAGGAGCTAGGAATTGAACCTGGGTCCTCTAAGGGAGCTAACAGTGTTTTCAACTAAACCATCTCTCCAGCCCCTCCCGCACACACACACACATACACACACATACATACACACCCATGAAATAAATGAAAAAAATTAAAGAATTAATTGTTGCTTTGAGGCATCAATTGTCACGTGACACATAATTTCCAAATCTATCTTCCAAGTTGAACATTTAGGGAAGTCTATGTAACGTCTACCATCTATTTTCAATATGGTCTTTTTTGTAGTACGGATTGCCCTTGAACTACGTAGCTGATGTCCTTGAATTTCTGATCCTCCTGCCTCCACCTCTGAAGTGCCAGGACTCCAAGTGTTCATCACTGGGTCCAGATCTCTGTATTACTTATTATTGTTGTCATCCCAGTGACGGAGGGCCTGAGGTTCCATGACAAGTCATCTAGGCAACTGGAGACAGACAGACAGAAGCTCCCCTTCTCCCTTCTGTATCCCCTTCCCAGCAAAATCCTGGCGAAGCCTGCTGTGCGTCTAGAGGCGCCGCGCCCAGATGGAGGGCCCAGTTTGAGGGCGGAGGTCGAGGCTGGTGGAGGTTTTCCAAGGACAAATGAGAGCTTCAGACCACTTGACCAGAACCTGGCTCACCAGCAGTTGTAGAAGCTGAGGCTTGGGAGTTAAGTCGTTCCCTGGTCTTGAGAGCAAGCTTTAGACTCCACCACCCATGAGTCACTGGGAACTGCCTCACACAGAATCTCAGAATTGCCTGGGAGTTTACAGTGTTGGTTACCCAGGCCTCAAACTCCACATGGCTGTCCTTGCCCATCCTAAACACGGTACTATCGGCAATTCACTTTAAAAAGAAAAAAAAAATCTTTCCATGTTCACTCTGTGCAGTTCCCACCTTCAAAGATGTTTTTCTTTTACTAGCAGAAAGGTATAACATTCAGTTTTTCTAAAACTCCAAAACTGTCCCGTGCATAGCACCAAATGTGGCCTGTGTCCGGTTTACATGGTTTGCCACTGCAGCCGCCAGGCTCACACACACACACACACACACACACACACACACACACACACACCCCACGCTGCTCCCTCTGTTTGGAATTGCCCTGCCTTCCTGCTCCTGCAAGACTTCATACTCTGCCTACTGGTAAACAGACCCTCCTGAGCCTAATTTAGCTTCACCTCCCTTGAGGTCCCGGGGAAACCTGGACCTGTCACAACATTTACACTCCGTCCCAGAACTGTGAGGTTTCTTGTCGTCTTGCTACAGGAAAGCAAGCTTTCTGCAAATAGATCTTTCAACCCTGTGTCCCCAGTGCCTCACGCAGTCCTTGGCACGCGGCAGGTAAATGTCATTTGCGGAAGGAGCAGTGGACAAGCGAAAGGCTCAGGCAGGTTACAGGGCTGGGATTTGAATCTTCATCTGCTTTGCTCACTCAACAAGATGATTGTCGATAACCCCAAAACTGTGACATCTAAAATGCTCCCAAATCCAAAAATCTTTGAGTAATGAAAGGAGTGCCACAGAGGGAAAGTTCTGTGTCTGAGCTCATAGGATAGGTCACAACGTAAATGCACTTTTAAAATGGTGTGTAAAGTTATCCTCAGGCTGTGTGCGTGAAATGTATCTGAAACATAAGTGAATTTTGTGTGTGCATTTGAGTTTCATTCCTGAATGATAGCTCATCATTTGTTTGTATATATCCCCAAATTCAAAACGTGTGTGTCTGTGTGTGAATGTGTATGTGTGTGTATTTCTATGTATGTGTGTGTCTGTGTATGTATCTATGTATGTGTGTGTCTGTGTGTGTATGTGGTTGTGTGTGCCTGTGTATGTGTGTGTCTGCATGTGTGTATGTGTGTGTCTGTGTATGGGTGTGTATGTGTCTGGGTATGTCTGTGTGTGTGTCTGTGTGTATCTGGGTGTGTCTTATGTGGCTGTGTATTGTCTGTGTATATGTGTTCTGTGTGTGTGTGTCTGTGTGTGTATATGTATGTGTGTGTGTCAGTGTATGTGTGTGTCTGTGTGTGTGTCTATGTCTCTGTGTGTGTGTCCCTGTGTGACTGTGTATGTGTCTTTGTCTCTGTGTGTCTTGTGTGTCTATGTATGTGTGTGTGTCTCTGTGTATGTGTGTCTCTGTGTATGTGTGTCTCTGTGTATGTGTGTGTGTGTCGCTGTGTGACTGTGTATGTGTGTGTCTCTGTGTATGTGGTATGTGTGTGCAAACCCTGAAACACTACTAATTCCAAGCATTTAAGATACTTGTGGCTTGATCACTCAGTTTACTGATTTCATTTTAGTGTCTTTCTGTTTGGGCTTTGTGGTGCTGGGGATTTGAACCCAGGACCTTGCATGCTAGTTAAGTGCTCTACCGCATATCTACACCCCCAGCTCTTGGTTTGGATTTTTCAGACAGGGCCTCCCTTGAAGCTGCGAATGCCAACTTGACTGGGTGGCATGCCCAGGAGATGAGTAAAAGGCATCTCTGGGCGTGTCTGTGATGGCATTCCCAGGGAGGACCAACTACAGGGGGGAAGGCCTGGACGTGGTGGCCTCATCCCATAAGCTGGAGGCTAGGATGGAATTAAACATGGACAGAGGAGAGCCACTGGGAGTGTAGACACGCTGTGAACGCTGTCTGCGTGCTCCCCGGCCGGCCGCCACGGTGCGTGCTGTCTCCATGCCTTCCTGCCACACAGAACTGACTCCGTGGAAACTATGAAACCAGATATTTTCTCCCTTGTCTCTCCCAGGCGTTTGTCATAGCAACGGAAGTAATACATCTGAGCGTCTCTGTTTACCTCCTGGGTACCAGGATTCGTTCTGGTTTTCAGTTCACGTTTTGAGTCTGAAATGCACCCGAGTCCTTTTGTTTTTATTTCTTGGGGGTGGATGGGGCTCACGGCCTCACACTCACTATGTAACTGAGGGTAACGTTGACCTTCTGATGTTACACACTCGCTCCACCCCCGGAGTACTTGGATTACAGGCGTGTACGCCGTGCCTGGCCCCGTGTGCCCTCACTGAGTGTAGAATGCAATACATACAAACATAGCCAGCAGGGTAGATTTTCATGGAAACTGGCGTGTTACTACACACTGTTCAGGATCTTATTCTGAGATTTCATACAGTTCTGTGTCAACTCAGAGAGTTACCTTGTTCTTCCTAAATCACCACAATTCACTTACCTGGTCTCCAGTTGGTAGGCCATATGGGCTATTTCCTTCCATTCTGGGTGCAAAAGCCGGGAGCAGCTGCATCATCGGCATGGGGCTGTCTTTGGGTCACCAACTCTGCCTGCTGTGGTTTTCTTGGTTGTTAAGGAGCTGCCCTCCAACCACTAAAGGAGGACAGAGGTTCTTGATCCAACTGCACACTGGAACGAGACACCTTTAAAATGTTCTACCCTAGCCAGGTGGTGGTGGCACACGCCTTTAACCCCAGAACTCGGGAGGCAGAGGCAGGCGGATCTCTGCGAGTTTTAGGCCAACCTGGTCTACAGAGAGAGTTCCAGGGCAGCCACAGTTACACAAAGAAATCTTGTCTTGAAAATTTTTTTAAAAATGATACTCTGTAGGAGGAAGGAGGCCATTTGTTTGTCCCAGCCACCCGACTGCTCAGCCCCGAAATAACCACACAAAAACTATATTAATTAAAACACTGCTTGTCCCATTAGCTCTAGCTTCTTATTGGCTAAGTCGTACATTAATTTAACCTATTTCTCTTACTCTGTATATTGCCACGTGGCAGTGGCTTACCGGGTAAAAAAATTTCCAGCATCTGTCTCTGGCTCCATAGCGTCTTTCTGGCTCCACCCTTCTTTGTCCCAGCATTCAGTTCTGTCTTCCCTGCCTGCCTAAGTTCTGCCCTATCAACAGGCCAAGGCAGTTTCTTTATTCATTAATGGTTTTGAAGCATACAGAGGGAAATCCCACATCAATAATCGTCATCATCACCATCCCCACTAAGCACTACTAAGAAAAGAAAACAAAGTTGGGGGACAGCTAAAGAAACTTTAGTCCATTTTACCTGGAGGGCATGAACAGAGGGATGTTTGCACTTATTTTGTCTCCTTATTCTTTGTGGTGTGTAAACCCAACAGGAACATGGAGATAAAACTGACTCCCACGAAGAACCAGGAGGACCCCACAGAGGGAATGACAAAGACAGCCAAGGTAGAGTCAGCTGGCGCTGGACATACAATCCTATCGCTGGGTTTGCCCTGGGATTGCCCAGACCCATTAACAAAGAATGATCTTACCATTTCCCCTCAGACTCTGCCCTGGAACTTGGAACACGCTTATTGTCGCAAGAAAATGTGGGTGACGGGCTTTCTCTTCCTGGATTACTTAGACATCTCCTTCCTGCTACAGATGCAGGCTGATGCCAAGAATAGAGGCTTCCAGGATGTACAAAAACCCCACTCCCTGTTCCCACCCTAAGCATCTCCATTTCTCTGTCGTCCAGTTTTCACAGAGGTGTGGTATGGATATGTGGGTGAGGGGCTGGGGTTCCCTGCCTAGAGAGGGGTGTGTGCCAGGACGCAGGACCCATCATCTGTAGAGACCTAGCTGCTGTCATAAAGAAAATCTTGAGCCGGGCGGTGGTGGCGCACGCCTTTAATCCCAGCACTCGGGAGGCAGAGGCAGGTGGATCTCTCTGAGATCGAGGCCAGCCTGGTCTATAAGAGCTAGTTCCAGGACAGGCTCCAAAGCTACAGAGAAACCCTGTCTCAAAGACAGGAAGGAAGGAAGGAAGGAAGGAGGGAAGGAAGGAAGGAAGGAAGGAAGGAAGGAAGGAAGGAAGGAAGGAAGGAAGGAAGGAAGGAAGGAAGGAAGGAAAAAGAATGCCTTGATACGCCTAGGTAGATCTCTGTGAGTTCGAGACCAGCCTGGTCTACTGAGTTCCAGGACAACCAGGGTTACACAGAAATCCTTTCTCAAACAAACAGAAAGAATGCCTTGATGGTGGTTTCCTTAAAAACAAGCCTGCATTTGTTCAGGTTGTAATGGTTCTATAAAACACTTAGCCTGGGACCACTGGGTTTGGAGGCATACATGGTTCTTATTCCGGAGACTCAGACTCTAAGGTCCTTCGCACCTTGGCACGTTGCTTGATACTGCAGCCAACTGGGCCTCCAGGAACTAAATTGGTCTCTGTCCTTATCGCCTCTGGGTTTGTTCTGTTTTTGCTTGTGTGTTTTGAGGCAGTCTCACTGTGTGACTCTGGCCATCTTGGAACTCACAGAAATCCTCCTGTCTCTGCCTCTGGAGTGCTGGTATTAAAGCCGATTGCCATCACTCTGGAATCTTCGTTTCTTCTTGCAGAAGTGGAAACCTGTGTGTGCGCTCACGCAGGCCCATCACACCTTTCTAAGGGAGGTTTCCAGACCACACAGAAGCGAAGGGCTTACTGTTGCTATACAGAGGTGTCCAGCAGAGGGAGCACGCGGGCTGAACGCCAGCCTGGGCTCTGAAACCATTTGAGGCACCCAGGAGCGCTTGTTTTCTTACTTGGCCCCTTTTTTAAAAGTCACGGGGCGAGTGTGCTACCCAGGTTGGTAACGTCAGGTCTGTGCTAATGAACTGAGCTTGAGCTGTGGAGTGGTTACATCCACCTTCAGCTCTGCATACCCGGCACCTTTGTCTGCAGGCTGACGAAAGCAGTCGCCCGGGAAAAAAAAAAAAATGCAGCCCCTTAAAGAATACCAGTCTCAGCTGGGGAGAGGGGCGGGGACGGCGGTGCACGCCTTTAATTCCAGCACTTGGGAGGCAGAGGCAAGCGGATCTCGGGTATTCCAGCAAATAATTATCTACCCTCTTGTAGTCACTATTTACCAATCTACAAAACGACGCTGGTTCTTTCCTTCTCCATTAAGTTGAAGGTTTTGATCTTTTCCTGTTTATCTTTCACGGTTTCTTTCCATTGACATCATAGTAAAAAAAAAAAAAAAGTAACAATTTTTATACTGATTTTTTTTCTAAAAACGTTTTTGGGTTTTTTGTTTTGTTTTGTTTTTTACGTGTCTGGGTGTTTTACCTGCATGTATGTCTGCGTACTGTGTGAACGCAGGGCTTGAGGGTATCAGATCCCCTGAACCGGAGTTACAGACAGTGTGAGCCACCATGTGGGTGCTGGTAATAGAACCCAGGTCCTCCAGATGAGCAACCGCTGGTCATAACCACTCTTAACCACTGAGCCATCTCTCCAGTCCTCTACTGACTTTTAAAGACGTCACTCTTTGTGGGTATCAGACACAGGATGGTGGTGTGAGCCCTGGGTTGGTCAAGGTTTTAAGGAAGGATTCTTTTAACACGAGGTCCTGTCACCTCCATCTTCCAAGCTGAGTGACACTAGCCAGAAAAAAAAAAATGCTGACCTTCAGGTTCTCCCTATTATAAATCACACATTCAGAATGTGAACCCTGGCGAGGCTCGGAGATCTCGGCCAAGTGCAGCTAGGGCTGTAGGCACCAGAGAGCGTGGCCCAAACTAAGCAATGACCAAGTCAAGACAGATTTCCTGTCTCACGACACCAGGGCCGGCTCCGGCCGCGTTCCTCGGAGGTTAGCCAGACATTCTCTAATGTAGTGAAATGTCACCGCAGAAAGACACAGAGGGACTTGCCTGTCCTTTTCAGAAAGGATTTCAGGTCTTGGAAGGCAAGAAGGAAGTGCTAAGGAAACACTTTAATTGCTTAAAGAACAGTTCTCCCCTTTGGTCTTAATGGTCAAGTGGGTTTGGTTTTGTTTGGGATTTTGGGTTTTGCCCTACTAAACTCAGTGGTGACCTTCATGGTTTGTTATAAGAATTGAGCCAGAAACTGGGGGTACCACTCAGTGTTGAGCATTTGCCTAGTGCGTGCAAGGTTGGGTTTCAATCATTAGTACTATGTATGTTACACACGTGAACATAAATAAAATTTTAAAGTATTCTCAGTTATTACTGAGCTAGGGAGATGGCTTAGGGTTCCGCTTTCAAGTTCCCCCAAGGCAAGGTCAACCAACAACCTCTAAATCCGAGCGGACTGGGGAAATAGCTCTTGCCCCAAAGTCCAAGGAAAGAATACAACTTCACTTCTAGCTACCTCCTAGACCAATGGTTCTTTTATCAGTGCACTTCAGAACTACCTGGAAGTCTTGGTTATTTGTTTTGGTGTTTCAAGACAGGGTAGTATGGAGCACTGATTGTCTTGGAACCCATTCTGTAGACCAGGCTGATCTCAAACTCAGAAATCCACCTGCCTCTGCCTCCTGAGTGCTGGGATTAAAGGTGTGCAACCACCACTGCTCAGCTTCACCTGGGAGGTTTACAAAAGGTTTCAAAGGAATGCCTGCCTCAGACCAAGTACTTGAGGACAGTTAGCTATCGGTTCAGTTTGTAAGTTTTAATTTTATTTTAACTATGTATATTCATGTGTGCGTCTGTGCTAGACACAGGCATGCGAATGAAGGTACCCGTGGAAGCCAAGAGGCATCAGGCTTCCCTTAGAGTTGGGCTCAAGACCAGACATCACTGCGATTAAGAGCACAGACCATGGCGTCTTCCTGGGTTCAAATCCTAGCTCCAGGGCTGTAGAGATGGCTCAGAGGTTAAGAGCACTAACTGTCCTTCCAGTGGTTCTGAGTTCAATTCCCAGCAACCACATGGTGACTCACAACTATCTGTGATAAGATCTGGTGCCCTCTTCTGGCCTGCAGGGACACATGCAATAATACATAATTAATAAATAAATCTTTAAAATAAAATGCTGCTAGTTTAAAAAAAATCCTAGCTCTACCACTTAGGTGCGTAGCCTTGAGAAAATTACTGAACTTCTCTGGACATCTTTTTCCTGTATCTAGAAAGCAGGGGAACAAGTGGTATTCACCACCTGGGGTGGTTGTGATACAGAGGAGTTGAGTGGATAGGTCTAGACAAGTATCTATCACAGATGGTCACAATATGTGTTATTAGCAACTTTTTTGATTTGTATACTTTTTTGTTTTTGAGACCTAGGCTGACCTCAAACTCACTATGTAGCTAGGGATGGCTTTGAACTCCTGTGGCTATGACTTCTACCCCCCAAATCTGAGATTACCAGCATGTGCCACCATGCCCAGCAAACCCATTTAAGAACAAACAGAAAAGGAAACCTTTAATTATATAGTCATAATTTGTATTAATATCTTATCAAGAGAGCCTTGTTCTAACATGATAACTACTTTCCAAGTCAGTCTCTGCAGCAGGGCACTTGGTCTTGGAGACTCAGTTCATCCTTTAGCTGAAGGCCCAACAAGGGCAGCAATCCCAAGATCAATGTGGCAGCCTCCGCAGTCTCTGCCTTCTGTGCAGATGGTACAACATCCCTCCTTGAGGAGCAGGTATGGTAGTGCCTGCCTGTAATCCCAGGATATAGGCATATGGCCTTATAGCTAGCCTGGTCTACATAACGAGAGACCCTGTCTCAGAGACGAAAGAAAGCCATTCCTTGAAATGTGGCAGAATGCTTTAAGATTTATGCTGGACAGCAAATTCAGGTTCTCATGCATTTAGGCAAAGACTCTACCACTCAGCTACCTTCCCAACCTTGCCTTAAGATTGACTGTAACCCTACACGAAGTATGTTTGAAATCTTGAAGGAGCAGCCTAGAACAGTAATGAAGGGGAAACCTCATAAAACAATGAGCCATTTCCACAACTCCAGGGCCTGCCACCTTATCAAAAGGAACTTGTGAGGTTGGAGAGATGGCTCAGTGGTTAAAAGCACTGACTACTCTTCCAGAGTGTCTGAGTTCAATCCCCAGTACCCACATAGAGTTTCACAACCATCTGTACAGTTTGGGGGACTCCATTGCCTTCCTCTGGCCTCAGCGGGCATCAGACACACACCTGGTGCACAGACATACATAGACGCAAAACGCTCATACACATAAAATAATAACAATAAAAGAGAGGGAAGTTTGATCCGTGTCCTGTTCTAACAAAGACAAAATAACATAAGAAGGATGAGAAGCTCACTCGTTTCTGCCTTGGAAACGAAGCCAAGCTGGCAGGTGGCAGGCAGATAGGGGACAGGGAGGCTCCACCTCTGGGCTGGGAGTCCCAGGTTCCTTCTCTGCCGTAGGAGTCCATTTTTTCCTTCCACCGTGTGGGGTCCAGGGATCCAGCTGAAGCCGGCAGGTTCTGCCACAGGTCCCCTCTCTCAGTCAGGGTTTCTCTTGTAATAAACACCAAGACCAACCCTCGGGACCCTCTGACCCAGTTACTAGGAAATAGGGAAAACGGGGTCTTGCTGACTGAACCAAACTAAACAACAAGGGGGCGCTGCTCCCCACAAGCAGAAGCAGGCAGGCCCAGCGCACATCAGATCCGTTCGTTTCTGTCCCGTAGGTGCTGCCCCCTTCCCGCCTCTGAGAATCACAGTCGCTTTTCCTAGCTCAGTTTGTTTTCTCTCTCTCCACCCCAAACAACAGGCTCTAGCTGCCCACACTGTGGCTGGCCTAAGAGGGGCTAGGATAACCCTGCTCCCTCCACTGGTCTCTGTGGTAGCAAAGGAAGAGAAAGGAACATTTGATGCGTTTGTGAATTGCAAGGATGGGGCGGTGAGATTCCCACCACCAACCCTAAGGAGAGCTGCCTGGGGAGTTGGGGCTTTGTACTTTCTTAGGGAGCATCCCACACTGTCTGCTTCTCATTGTGCTCCAAGTCTCTTGCTGCCTCTGCTTCCTCGGGAGACCCGAAGTCTTACTCAGTTTCACAAATGTGTGTTGGATAGCCACTGTGTACTACTGTATAGCCCCATGTCTTGTGAGTGTGCCTAAAGACAAGGCCATTCTCCAGACCTCGTACACATTCCACAAGTGAATGAATGAATGAATGAATGGATCAGATGAACGAATGAATGAACACGCTGAGTTGTTAGGCGAGCCATGATGACAATGTCAGGTTCCCTACCCTCAGGAACTTACAACAGAGATTTCAACTTTGAACCCCACAAACTTCCCTGCTGGATTCAGCTCCAGCAGGAGTAATAAAGGTGTTGGAGGGACCTGCTTGTTCATCCCGGCTGCCCAGAACCAAAATAAGTTTTCTCGGGTTTTATGTGGATTTTAGTCAACCACGTTGGCCCCAATTTGTTGGAAGGAGGCCGCTTGTTCTTCCCGGCTGCCTGGCTAGCTTAGACCCAAAATAATCACACAGAAACTTGGATCCTCCGCCTGAGATGGGATTAAAGGTGTGCTTCACCACCACTCAACTACCATGCAGTTCTAAGAAACAAAAAGGGACCCTTTTGACATATAACTACAAGACCATTGTTCTTGCCTGGCTTTATGTCAACTTGACACAAGCTAGACTCATTTGAGAAGAGGGAACCTCGGTTAAGAAAATGCCTCTGCCTGCCGGTGATTAAACACACACCTTTAATTCCAGCACTCGGGAGGCAGAGGCAGGTGGATCTCTGTGAGCTGGAGGCCAGCCTGGTCTACAGAGCTAGTTCCAGGACAGCTACAGCTAGGGCTGTTACACAGAGAACCCCTATCTTGAAAAACCAAACACACACCACCTCTATAAAACCGGGCTAGGCAAGCCTTTAGGGCATTTTCTTAATTAGTGGTTGATAGGGGAGGCCCAGCCCATTGTGGGCGGTGCCGACCCTGGTCCTGGGTTCTCTAAGGAAGCAGGCTAAGTGAGCCCTGGGCAGCAAGTCAGTAAGCAGCGTGTCATGACTTCCCTTAATAGGCTGTGATTCAGGCTATGTGAGCCCAATAAACCATTTTCTCCCCAAGATATAGAAAAGTATCTAAGATAACGTTATCACACCTCAGAGTTCAAAGAATTCTTTAATATGGCTGACTGTGTTTTCATAGTTTCCAAGTTCTTGTTGTTTTACAATTGTAATTTTTTGAGTTGACTATAATCAGTTGATATGGCCTTTAAGTGCCATTTAAATTATAGGTTCCCTTCTATCTCTTCCTTCTCCTCTTCAAGCTTATGCTCAGGAAATCGGGTCACTTTGTCCTGTTGCGTTTCCTGGGGTGTTGATTTTGCTGTGCCCTCCTGTTGTGGTTTCTTGTGTCTCTGCTTTCCTGTTTCCGGTACTTGGTCCTCAGGTCTAGGGATTTAATCGGATTCAGGTTTCATTCTTCCTTTTGGCAAGGCCAGGTCTGTGTCTTTCAGGACACAGAATGCTCCTTTGTCTCCTGCTGACGCCAGTATCTACAGATCCCTCAGTAGTGGGGTTGGCAAAATCACGATACCAGGTGGAATTCTGCAGCGCACAATGCCTGTCTGCACTCTAGCTTTGGGCAAGGGGCTGGAGATTGAAACATACTGAGACACACAGAGACAGAGAGACAGAGGTACGGACCTCTAGTCACTGGTAAGAAGCCCTTTAGTCAATAGTACCACAGAGGCTCACATACCCAACAGTCAGGTGGGCCAACAGGTGAAAATCTTATCCTCTGATCAAGTCCAAGACAAACGTGTGCTCGTGAAGCAGAGCTGGTAAACAACTTTGACACAGCTTTCAGTAACTCAAATCAGAAGGAAAGTAAAGATCTCTAGCAGGGAATAGCAGCTGGAGGCCAGGACTCCAAATGGTCCCAACAGAATTCTATCAGTCCTTTCTCAGTTTCTAGTTTGTGTTCTTTTGGTTTTTCAAGACAGGGTTTCTCTGTGTAGCCCTGGCTGCCCTGGAACTCACTCTGTAGTAAGATGGAACAGTATAGTTTTAAGACATTATATGAGTTCATTTCAAAACATAGAAATAGACTTGAATAGATATAATCTTCTCTATAACCTTGGATATAGTATTCACAGATAGGAGGAACCATTATCATAAAGACGACAATACCAAACAGGTGTGGTGGCACTTGGGCCTAGTCTGGGTGACCTAGCAAGATTCTACCTGGAAAAAAAAGGCAAAGAGGAGATGGCAGCCCCTCAGTTAATCCCTCAATTAATCTAAGGAATTGTGAAAATCCCATCAAATGTGTTGACACACGCCTGCAACTCACACTTGGAAAAATAAACAAAAGAATTTCTCTTTAGTGAATCACATCCCCAGATCTCAAACGGTAGAGTTAACGGCCAGGCTAAGCCTCCGTTTCTGGACTGTGCAATTGCGCCATCTCGTGGCCATCTCTTGCTCTGCACCCAAGTTCGAAAATTTGTTCATGGGGCTGGAGAGATGGCTCAGAGGTTAAGAGTACTGCTTGCTCTTCCAGAGGTCCAGAGTTCAATTCCCAGTAACCACATGGTGGCTCACAACCATCTATAATGAGATCTGGTGCCCTCTTCTGGCCTGCAGCATACATGCAGACAGAATACTGTATACATAATTAATAAATAAACCTAAAAAAAAAAAAGAAAATTTGTTCACAGCAAGTCATGCCATCAATAAGAGCTCCCCCTACTCCCCCAACCCGACTCGAGCCACCATATTGTAGAAATAAATCCTCACTGAGATCTTCTTGCCATGGAGATACCATAGATACTGTAATCATCTCCTAGCCTGGCCACGGTATTTGAAGGTTGTCCCTAAGCTTCCATTATACAGATGACACTGTTTAGAGCAATTTCCTTTCTGCAGTTTTAACCACAGTGGGGCTTTTGTTTGGTTTGGTTTTAGTTTTTCAAGACAGGGTTTCTCTGTAGCTTTGGAGCCTGTCCTGAAACTCCCTCTGAAGACCAGGCTGGCCTGGAACTCACAGAGATCTGCTTGCTTCTGCCTCCCGAGTTCTGGCATTAAAGGCGTGGACCACCACTGCCTAGGGTCTCTAATTTTTCATTACCAACAAATGAAACAAACAAGTTGTTACAAAAGCTGATTTGTTCTTTTGAATTGTTTCCTTGTGAGAGCCCTGATGAAGGTTCAAACGGGTTTTCTGACTCTAGACACATACTGTGCTATCATTTTTCTGAAGGATAGTTTGTAATTTTAATGTCACTTGTTACAAAAAGCTCTCATCTGCACTGCTCAGGACTCGCCAATAGACATTTCCCCCTTCTCCTGATTTCCTCCTGGGAAAACCGCCTGGGTCATTTGTTGATGGAGGATACTCTGTTTCCACAGACCCAGAGCCAAGGGACTTGACTCTTGACCGCTTCAGTACTCCCGTGGATGGGTACAACCAGACCTCTGAGGCTGACACCGTGAAAAACACGTAAGTGTAACACATGTGTGTGCAGCTCATAGCAACTGTGGCTTCTCCCCTCCATCGTGGCTTTTTTTTTAACTTTTTAAAAAATATTTATTTATTTGTTATGTATACAATATTCTGTCTGCGTGTATGCCTGAAGGCCAGAAGAGGGCACCAGATCTCATTACAGATGGTTGTGAGCCACCATGTGGTTGCCGGGAATAGAAGTCAGGACCTTTGGAAAATCAGGCAATGCTCTTAACCACTGAGCCATCTCTCCAGCCCTCCATCGTGGGTTTTGCTTTCATTAATTTATTCTGATTTTTGTTTATATTCTGAGATTCATGCCATCACATGCTGGTGGCTGGGATTCAAAGCAACAGGTCCCTGTGTAGTTTATACATGGATGAGTGAGCCACCTAAACCGAGTTCTCCAGGTTAGGTGGGGAAGAGTGAACTTCAGTCACCTTAAAGTAGCTCTTTGGTGTGTCCGTGAACCTGACATTTACAGAGACCATAGAAGGCTGGGACAATCAGTTCATCCTGGCTCCTCCGGTTGTTAACTCTGAGCAGAATAAAGATGGCCAGTCATCACCATGGCTTCTTCTCATCCCCGCCAAGGCAGTAACACCTTCCCTGGATGCTTCCTGTGAGCTCGCTGGTCCAGGCCTTTGTCCCCAGTCTCCTCTGGTTGTGGCCTCTGCTGTGGTCTTCTCCGCTACCAGCTGGAATGAGACCTTATTGTGGGTTCCATGAGCCTAGGGTGATTAGAGATCAGCAGTATAACTCTCTGGTCTAAAAGGTTTTGTGCCAAGCCAGAAGCAAAAGAAGAAAGGCTCCTGGTTGAGGCAGTCACTAAAGATTTCTTTTTCTTTCTTTCTTTCTTTCTTTCTTTCTTTCTTTCTTCCTTCCTTCCTTCCTTCCTTCCTTTCTTTTTTATTTTTGTAATCCCTTTTCTGCAACATATTTTAAATAGGTTATTACATCTCCCTTCTCCCTAGCTAAAACCAATGAGATAATGAGAGAGTTCTTTTTTTTTTCCCGCAGGAGGACAGAAAAAAAAATAATAAAACACTCTACAAAATGCATTACAGTTATTGTGACTAAAATTGGGATTTAACACAGATTCCTAAGTGTGGAAGAGAAAAACAGCAACACAGTCAGGCCCACAGTGCACATTTGCAGCAGGCTCGTTCCTTGGGGAAACACAAGGTTGAGGTTTTCCTGCACATTCTGAAGCAGACTTCTGTGAGTTTTTATAGGGTGTCTCTGAATGACTTAAAGACTTTAAAGACTCGTATATTTACAGGAAATTCCTTTGACCTCATTCAACAAGTATTTCTCAAGTCTCCGCAGGAAGGCCCTGGGCTAGCATGCCACAGTAAATATATTGATTTAACTGAAAAGAAAAAAAAAAAAAGACCCAGATGAGACCCAGCACCCAGCAGACACAGGGCATCGCTGATGCTGTCCTTGCCACCCACAGACGTAAGCTAGCAATGGCAAGGACACTAGAACACACAAGACTGGGCACACACACACACACCACCTTGTAGTGGCTGAATCGATTGAGAATAAAACTCATAGAGGCAAAGTAATGATGGGACAACTGCATGGCTTTGAGGTCATCTTTGTTAAAGGACGTTCTCCTTTCCCGGCTAAGCCTTTCACAGAAGACATCTCGGTTGTGTGATTCTGTGAGGTTGATCTGCCCGCTACACGGCACCCCACGGATCAATCTCCAGGGTCGATTCAGCTGATCTGACTGGCGAGGTGTATGGCCCCTCCTCCCTCACGGTTCCACGCACGTCCCTCCCAAAGCTGCCAGCTCCACGGAAGAGGACAACCTTCCCCAAACACAGGAGGACCTGTCTTTCTCTGGTCCAGGGTCCTCTCGTAGGCAATGAAAAGAAGTGGACTGTTTCTCCATATGTGTATGTACGAGGGCTTAAGGGAACCCCAAAAGTGAAGCTCACCCTTCCTAACCGCCCTTATGTGGGAACACGAGGAGAAAGTTCCCTAGGCATGTCAAATATCCCAGCAGCCGATGTTCGGTTGGCATCTTTCCTTGCTCTCTTCCCTCCCGCTTACATGTTTGGTCATGAAATTGGTCTGCTGGCTTGCTCTTTTCAAAGGGACAGGGATGTGCACGGAGGACTACTAGAACATGAGCCTGCATCCCCAGAGAAGCTGGGGTCTGAGACTGCATCTCTTCTTCCAAGGAAAAAAAATAAGACGAAACCGAAACCCAAATCATTCGGCCAGCAGACCTCAGCTGCCACCAGTCACGTGAGTGTGAGAATAGAGAATCTGGTTCAGAAACCCTGCCAGGACCCCTCCAAGGCTCCACGTAGACTTATGGAGGTTGCTTAATAGATACGAGCACCTCACAAAAGGGGCAACTGGGGGGGGGGGCGAAGTCCAGCCACGGTCTGCTCACCGGAACCTGTACCGTGTCCCAAGCTGCATCTTCTTGTCAAACCCTACGAAACTACAAAGTAGATAACCTCTTTTAGGAGATGTTGTCACAGTCTGTATGGAAAGGCTACCATGGTTCTTGCTACCTGTTAGGAATATTTCCTAATGTGAGCTCTCTGCCAACGCCAAAAATCCCAATCAAGCCAAATCACAAGAAGCCGAATTAAAGGATATCCAGGTTCAAATTCTATTTGAGGGAGAGTTCCTTCCTGGTGCCCCCCCCCAAAAACGGGAAGCCACCAACGCAACCATGAAGGGGGGCGGCACCAGGAAGGAACTCTCCCTCAAATAGACTTGGGGAGTGGTCAAGATTTGGGGGGCTGCCTTGACACTCATCCGAGGAGGGGTCAAAGTTTGGCGGGCATAGGGACGGGGCCTCCAAAGACGGGGGGAGGGGGGGGCCAGAGACTGGGACTTACACTACCTGCCCCGGGGGTTTTCTCAGAGTTAGCACACTATGTAGCAGTCAGTGGACACAAAGCCGGTCTGAGTTCCATCAGTTGGCCAACAGTAGCAGCGCTAACAAACAAGAAAATCGCTTCCTTTGCTTCAAGCTCTGTAGACCATGACATAACATCAGAAAAGAATGCAGGCCATACAGGGATTTTCTTACTCTTTCTTCTCTGAAATTTTTCCTGGTTATTTTAAAGAAAAGGTGTCCTTTTCTCCATCGGCTGCACACTCTGAAGCTGATCGCCTATTTCGTCCAGAACTCAAATGTGTTCCATTCTAAGCCACCTTGTTCTTCCTGCATAATCTCCATTTGATAAACTCTTTCTCTTTGGAGCCTGTCCAGGCACTCGTACACCAGGCTGGCCTTGAACTCACAGAGTTCAAGCCTCCCGAGTGCTGGGATTGAAAGGCCTGCGCCACCACCAGCTGGCTTGATAAACGTTTTTAGTTCCTATGTGTATCAAGGTCCTCTTTCTAAATTTCTTCCTTTAGGGAAAGGATTTGGTTGACAAGGCAAAGAGGATGAAAAGAACCAAGACAAACAAGGCCAGAGGACCCAAAACAGAGAGAGAAGTAAGGGTCTTGGGGCACGCAGAGGCTGCTGGAGGTAAGGAAGGATGCCCGTGAGGAGTAGCTCAGACTCCAGTGGGTGAGGAGATAATGTGGACAATGGACTTGGCTCCTGCAGGTCGAGCTTTGCCTGACTGCCTGACTGCCTGGCCAAGCTGGCTTTGCAGCCTGATTTCATAGAAGTGTCTCGGTGCTCGTGAGCAGAGAAAAGCATGTCTGAGTAGACCTGTGATGACCTTGACGGGGGCTGCTAACAACGGCACTCTGAATGTTGAAATGAGTGCCGCCATGCTGTCTCACCCGAGGCTGAGAGAGGTGGGGTAAGCGGCATCGGAGGAAAAGTGGACCCAGGGTTTGTCCCAGTGCGCATCACTGCAGCTGCCACTATGAGCTAATAACTACAGGCTGAGATCTGTAATCTGAAAAAAAAAAAACTGAAATGCAAAATGGACCCAAGTCTGAAACTTCCGGAACATCAACAAGATACCACAAGTAGATTCCGTACCTGGCCTCACAGAAAATACTGTGTAAGGCTCAGGAGTTTACAGTGTATTTGAACTCAGTTTTTTGTTTGTTTGTTTGGTTTTTTGAGACAGGGTTTCTCTGTAACTTTGGAGCCTGTCCTGGAACTAGCTCTTGTAGACCTGGCTGGCCTCAAACTCACAGAGATCTGCCTGTCTCTGCCTCCCGAGTGCGGGGATTAAAGGCATGCATCACCACTGTCCAACTTGAATATATTTTTATTTTGATTCTGAATAAAACCCCTTGCTACTTTAAGAAAAACATCAAACCTTTACCTTCAAGCTGAGGGCCAAACGTTTATATGAAGCATTCACAAACTGTGGGGTTGGGCTTGGATCCAATCACCAGGATTTTAAATTATACGCATTTAACGTATGTGTAAATATTCTAAAACCAGAAAGGATCCCTAATCTGAAATGCTTCTGTTCCCAGACGTCTCAGGAAAGCGATGCCCAGCTTAGGCAGAGAGCTTAGGAAGGGGAGGATGAGGTAGGGTCTGAGTGTTCTGAGCCTTAGAAGACCTCAGACACTTCCAAACTTCCTTTAGCCTAAAACTCACACCTCGTCTTTATCGTTCTCGAGATTTGTGGACCCTTTAAACAAATCACGTTTTTTGGAAGGACAACAGTGGGTCCCTGGAGACAACCCTGGGGACAGATCTGATTTTGGTTTCCTCTTCGAACTCTTGCTGCAATTGCATTTATTTAGCCCTCAGCATTCCCAGGATCCTCTGAGTATTAAACTGACCCCATTAGAGCTATGATCTGGGCAGGACTGTCAGACGTGCTGAGATTCTCCTCAGGAGTCCTGCCCCATCGTCATCAGGGTGAAATGGAACCTTTCTTTGGGTTCATTGGGGATTGAACCTTGGGCCCTACATACTAAACGCATGCTCTACCACTTAGCTGTATCTGTATCCAGAGATGCAACCTTTCCAGCAGTGATACTGCTGCATGGTTGCATCTTTATTGACCTAAATATAACGCAGGGCTGCTCTTCTCAAATCATTATTACAATGTATATTCTATTCACCCAGATTCTAGTCATGAATTCAGGAATATGCATATCAATTTATCTTATGCTAAACTTAAAGGTTATAAAAAAGCCAGGTGTGGTGGCACACGCCTCTAATCCCAGCACCCGAGAGGCTAAGGTATAAGGGTCTCTTTGAATCTGAAGACAGTCTGGTCTATATAGTGAGTCCCAAGAGAGCCCAAGTTACATAGTGAGGTCATGTCTCATAAGGGTCACTAAAGAGAATGAGTGGAGGTCACGTTTCTCCTACTCAGCAACCTCTGTGCCCCATTGCTTCCCCCAGGAAGGTCAAAGGATTCAAGAACTTAAAAGAAATCAGAGCTAATTCCGAGAGAAAAGAAACCTAGAATCAAAGTGAAAAGGACACGGAAAGAGAGGAACGCGGAGACAGCGGAAGAGCTGAGTGAGCCCGACGTCTCTAACGCCAAGGAAGCAGGTGGTACCTCAGAGAAAGGGCTTCTCCGTCCACACTCTGCCACCGAGGAGCCTTGGCTTTCTCCTGAATCAGATGCTCTGGAGAGCCAGGTTTTTATAGACGGAAGATTGTCACACACACAGGCCACGGGTGTCATTAACAACATGGAATCTGAAAAAGAGAGAAGCCCTGAAGACCCTTCCAAGGTATGAGCAGGTGTCCTCTCTTGGCAAGAGGAAGCTTTTCCTCTTCACTCAGCAGAACTTCAGATGAGGGGAATGTCCCTCAATAGGATGGACCTCCCGAAACAGCTCTATTACGTGGCGATTGATTGATTGATTGATTGATTGATTTTTGAGACAGGGTTTCTCTGTGGTGCCCTGGCTGTCCTGGAACTCTCTCTGTAGGCCAGCCTGACCTCAAATTCAACTGAGATCCTCCTGCCGCTGCCTCCCTAGTGCTGTGATTAGAGGCGTGCTCCACCAACGCCCAGCCACTTGCCTATTTAATGGCACAGTCTTTCCCATGGTGTCCTCAGACCTTCTCAGCTGCCTAGATTGCAGAAGTCTGCCTGCCCAATAGATGGAGATTTTAATCTAGGAGCAGAACTTTCTAGATCATCAGAGTTCCTTAGATTTATTGTCAATCCACAGTAGCATGTGGCCTCTGCATAACCAAGGAGTTTAGACTCCGGGTAGGACAGAGTTTATCTGTGTTCCCCACCGAAAATTGTGACTGAGTAAGGAGGCAGCATTGGAGAGAAAAAGGAAGATACATTTTATAAACTGGGGAAAAAATCCTCCACTGAAACAGTGGGTTAACTGAGCCTGACTCCTCTAGAGCCAAGACTGCATACTGCATGTGGTGAAACACCCTCTTTTGTCATTGTTGTTTGTTTGTTTTTCAAGACAGAGTTTCTCTGTCTAACAGTCCTAGCTGTCCTGGAACTCTGTAGACAGGGCCTGCCTCTGCCTCCTGAGTGCTGGCATTAAAGGCGGGTCCCACCACTGTGCAGCTAAAACAGCCTCTTACCAGGACCGTGCCCCCCAGCCCCAGCTTCAAGTTCCAAGTTTCTAAAACTCCAGGAGTCCCACCCCCGAGATTTTCATTTGTTGGCCCAAATGGAGCCCTGGCATATTTTAAAGCTCCTTGGGCAGTTCTGAAGTGCGGCTAGTGTTGTAAAGGCCAGAACTTCTGACACACAGGAGAGTATGTCTGTTATCTCAGTGCGTACTGGATATAGCCGTAAGGAAGAATGTATCAGGACAGCCATGCTCCCCAATCCTAAAGCAAGTGAAAGACTTGAATGTAGGTCATCTCAGCCATTCAGCCGGTCAGGCAGAGGCAGTCTATGCCACTGTGGTGGCAGTGTTAAGTCAGCTGTAGGATTCCATCTCTGATGAGAGAAAACCAATCTGGGCTGCAGCTGGGTCTGTCCCTTACACTGATACCACTCTGGTTTCTTAGGCCCTCCTGGATAAGGCTTCTCGGGACAGGATTCGCCTAGAGAGGGCAGAGATGAGGCGGCTGGAGGTGGAGCAGAAGAGAAGGGAGCAGGAAGAGTTGGCCAGGCTTCATAAGGAGCAGCTGGAGAGAGCAGAGAAGATGAAGGAGGAGCTGGAACTGGAGCAGCAGAGGCGCGCTGAGGAGATCCGGTGGGCCAGCAGCCCGGAGACACAAGGCAGGGCAAACCTTCCCCAGGGGCATAGCTCGGTGCTAAGGCTCCTGCCCTTCATCACAGGAACAACCTGGACCAGAGATAAGAAACTGCCTTGACCATGTGGGTTACTCAAGATAGATGCTCATGGGGAATTTGGGGGAAGGTGTTGAGATTCATTCCCTCATTTATCCAGCTCCTGCCGTTGTCTGCTCTGTACTAGGCTTTTACAACCCTAAGAGACAAGAATTTCAAGATCCATACTTGAATAGAAAACAAAGGGGCTGGAGAGATGGACCAGGGATTAAGATCACTAGCTGCTCCTCTAGAGAATCTGAGTTCTAATTCCATCACCCACAAGGCAGCTCACTGCCACTCCAGTCTGGATATGCCTATGCAGACAGGCAAAAAATCCCCATGCACATAAAATAAACTTTTAAAAAAATAGAAAATAAAATGCAGAGAATTTAAGGCGCTTAAATCCTGGGCCACAGCACTGAGCTATATGCCGAAACGTCTAGGTTTCTTCCTCTAGACCCCTGTCTCTTGCCTCTACCCTTCAACCATGGCTGTAGAAAACCTGTTCTCGAGGGGTGCTTCCAAAGCCTATTGCCAGTTGGTTGGGCCTGTATCTCCTGCCCTTCCTCTGACATCTGCTGTGTTCTCAGCCTGAGGAAGCAGAGGCTGGAGGAAGAGCGGCAGCGGCAGGAGGAAGAGGAGAGGAAGAGGAGGCGCCAGCTGCAGGCGGCCCAGGAGAGAGCCCGGCAGCAGCAAGAGGAGCTCCGGAGGAAACTACAAGAACTGCAGAGAAAAAGGCAGCAGGAGGAGGTGGAGAGGGCTGGTGAGAAAACCCCTGAGCTTTTTTTTAGCTCCCATCTCCTGGACCAAACATATTTTTAAATCCACATGTGTAAGCTGTTTTGTTCTTTTTCCCATAATAGTAATTATGTCTGCCTACAGAGTGTGGTTATAAAAGGATGGAATATGAACAGAAGACTCTTGTGGAAATGACTGCAGGGTCTGGTCGGTCTTCTGGTTCAGCAATTGCCCCTGCCAGCATTGCTCAGGCGCTATGTGAACTGCTCTACTTGGCCCTTTCCTCAGATAGTCACAAATATCTGGAGAGCCTCAGACCATACCTTCAGGGGTGGATCAGATCATCTTTTCCAGATCAGCAAACTTTTCCAGACAAGGTAGAAAGTTCAGCAGATGATGCTGTGGTCAATTCCTGGTTCGCACTCTTTAGACTAGTCAGAGTCTAGGTAGGTCAGCGTGTTTCTCTAGACCCTGGTCTGACGCTCCTGCCCACACAGCTGCGCACTGCCCCATGAACTCAACCGTTCAGGAAAAATCTTCCCTAAGTCTTTTTAATACCCACAGGCACTTTGCCAGAGGACTTGGATTAGTAAACCCACGGAGGCTCTCCTGGCAGACCAGAAATCCCAACTGCTCTAGTGAGGCCCCTCCACTGAACACCTCTTTATGTCCCACAGAGGCGGAGAAGCAACGGCAGAGAGAACTGGAAATGCAGTTGGCAGAAGAACAGAAACGCCTGATGGAAATGGCTGAAGAAGAACTGCTGGAGTACCAGTGGCAGAAACTGGAAGCAGAAGAGAAGGCTCGGCGGGAGGCTGAGGAAAAGAGGCAACGGGAAGAGGCAGCCGCAAGACTGGCTCTGGAGGAAGCCATGAAACTTGCCCAGGAGCAAGACAGGTACTTCTCGTAAGCAAGAGTTGGACAGAAGCTGCCGTCAGGGCTTGTTTCAGAGGCTTGATGATCTGGTGCCCGTTCTCACCTTACACGGCCTTCCTCATACCACAGTTCTCTCATCCCCCCTAGAGCACGGCTAGGAAGACTACTAACAGCGCAGGATTCTGTCATGGCTCATAGAACTTGTATTGAAGCTAGCCTCGCATTTAAGAGATCATTTCTCTTAATCTGGTTTACAGATAAGTAAATCCCAGGGCTAGTGTGCAGCAGGTTGGTAGAATATTTAGATTATGCCCTGTATTCAACTCCCCAGTGAAAGAGGAGCAAGATCTCCATCAGGACCAAATACTGAGTTATGGCCAATACCAAGATGCATTGTGTAGATTGTAGACTCTAGGGATTCAGAAGTATGATATTCACAGTCAAGGGATAAGGATGGAGAGATACCGAAAAGGACAATGTTTTTGGTTTTGTGTGGTTTGGTTTTTCGAGACTGGATTTCTCTGTGTAACAGCCCTAGTTGTCCTGGAACTAGCTCTGTAGACCAGGATGGCCTCAAACTCATAGATTACCTGTCTCTGCCTCCCCACTGCTGGGATTAAAGGCATGTACCATCACACCCCGCCATGTTTGTTTTTTAGGCTAGCTACAAAATGCTATACGGGAAAACTAGAAAGATGTGACAGAAAGCTTGTCATGTGACCTGTTAAACAGAAGCCCGGCATTGCTGGGATGAGGGTGAAAAGTGGTACTTTGGATGAAGCCAGGGAGTTATGCCAAGACCAGAAGGAACTACAGTTCCTTCTTACCTGGGGCCAAGAGCACTTTGATCTTTTACCACCACAGAAATGGGAAGGTGAGCGAGGTGTGGTGGCACAGTTCTGTAGCTGCGGCACTTGGGGGGCAGTGGCAGCAGGAACCTTGAAGGGCTCCTGGGAGAATTGCAGCCAGATTCTTTATCAAAACTGTCAGGATAGACGAGGTACAAACTAGGAAATCATGTCTCCAACACTAAATGTAAATACTCCATTGATTTCTAATTTTCCACAAATTAAATGGACTCTAATCTTCTCTAAAGAGAAGGCACCAGAACTCTCAAGACTTCATTAACCTTGAGTCGCTCCTTCCCTGGACTTTCTTCAGAGGTCAGGGGCATTACAAAGTGGGGGATTAGAAAAGTCCTAATTCAGCTTCAATAGTCTAGACATCGTGTATCGTAGCAGCAGTAGTACGACAGAAAGCAAGCTCCTAGAACCCCAACTTTCCATGAAAAACTGACAGGCATTATCGAGGTACTAAACGATTATGTAAATAAAACCAGTTCAGGTAGCTGAGCAACTAAGGGGTAATGGGCTGTCTCATTCCTCCAAGGGCTAGAACCCAGTGCCGACCGACCTGACTTCATCTCTACCTGTGACTTCCGCCCCTGTACTTAACTTCTCTAGACTGTTTCCTCGTCTCTAAAGCAAGGGGGTCCACTTTAATCCTAGCACTCAGGGGATTAAGCCTGTGAATTTCCAGGACAGCCAGGGCTACATAGGGAGACCCTGTCTCAAAAACAAACAAACAAACAAACAAACAAACAAACCTAAATAAAGCAAGCAAACAAGCAAAGGAATCCCTTCCAGCAACACAAGTTTAAAAACTGGGAATGACCACTTCCCCTCTTCCTAATAGGACTCTCATGATGCCCAAATGTCTCATGTAAAGGCACTAAATGAACAGAGTATGATCATCCACTAAAACCCACAACCCAAATCCAAAACTCTACCAACTTACAAGACTGAGTGCACGCCTTTAGTCCCAGCACTCAGGAGGCAGAGGCAGGCGGATCTCTGTGAGCTCGAGGACAGCCTGGTCTACAAGAGCTAGTTCCAGGACACACTCCAACAGCCACAGAGAAACCCTATCTGGAAAAACCAAAAAAAAAAAAAAAAGACTGAATGCTAAACCATTTCTGGAACTGGGGTGGGTTGTCTCCTTAGGCAAAAAGCAGCTTTGGAGAAACAGCTTCGTTTTCATCAAGAACTCTTAAAGGAAGCCAGCGGTCTGCAGTGGACACAGAACATTTCCAGACCATGGGTCTACTCATATTTCCAGTTCCTACAACTCCCCAAGCCGTAAGGCTAGAAGAAAACAAAAAAGTAAGTTGAGAATTGCTGACAGAAAAAGCTATACTTCTATAATAAAACTCGGGCCTGAGCTCAATTAGTCCATTTCATCTGATTTCCCTCAACCCATACCTCCCACTTTTAGAGACAGGGTTTCTCTGTGTAGCTTTAGAGCCTGTCCTGGGGTCTCGCCCTATAGACCAGGCTGGCCTCGAACTCACAGAGAATCGCCTGCCTTTGCCTCCCTAGTGCTACTACCGCCCAGCCGTCCAGCCATCCTCTCTTCTTTACCCTGGACTGGAACCTCTCTATTCCCAGCATTCCTGCACGCTCCACACACACAAACCCAACTTACCACTTACTTAAATCCTTTTGTGTTTCTAGGACCACATTAAGTTCAAAAGCCTTGGTGCTAAACCATTCCATAGTTCCAGCTGGAGACACCAACAGTCTTAGACACTGTATGTATTTGAGTGTGTTCAAGAGTTGATGGTGAATGGACATTATTTTGTCATGCAATAACTCTGGATTAGCAAAGAGGAGTTAATCATATATTAAATCTCTCTATAAAGCACAACTTCATCATGGGGAATTTAAAACAAATGTCTTCTGAAAAGGCATGATTGGGATCACCTGATACAGATTCCCTTGAGCAAAGGGGGCTGTTCCATGAAAATCCTCTCAATCTTTAAAGAGTGGCATGTTTAAACAAGGCTATAGCTGTGGAACCCAAAACATGCTTCCCTCATACTACTCACCATTAAATGTTCACGGCCACAGGTAGTTGCCGGGGGCTACATCAGCAAAGAAATACAACTATTAGCCGGGCGATGGTGGCGCACGCCTTTAATCCCAGCACTCGGGAGGCAGAGGCAGGTGGATCTCTGTGAGTTCAAGACCAGCCTGGTCTACAGAGCTAGTTCCAGGACAGGCTCCAAAGCCACAGAGAAACCCTGTCTCGAAAAACCAAAAAAAAAAAAAAAAAAAAAAAAAAAAAAAAAAAAAAAAAAAAAAAAAAAAAGAAAGAAATACAACTATTTCATCAACTCTGAAATCCCAATGCTATTTTTGATCCTTGAGAACAAATCTTAAGATTTTATTCCCAACTATGCCTTTAAAAACCTACACATAAAACTCTATGACATCATCCTATCCGAAGTCTTTAAGTCATTTAGCAACTCTTCTAAAAATGTCTAGTAAACATCCCTTTTAACAACACATCACAGGCAGTGGCGGTGCTCTTTAATCCCAGCACCAGCCCATGGGAGGAAGAGGCATCAAGGCCAGTCTGGTCTACAGAGCTAGTTCCAGAGAGCCAAGAAAAAAAAGAAAAAGAAGCCAACCCTGTCTTGCTGAGCAGTAGTGGTGGTCCACACCTTTAATACCAGCACCTGGGAGGCAGAGGCAGGTGGATCTCTGTGAGTTCGAGGCCAAGTATCACAGAATAGTAAAAGAAATTGTTCGAAACAACATAAAAGGATGTTAAACCAAGCAGTTATCTGCATTTTCCCAACTTAAAAAAAAAAATCTAACTCATGTGCATTGGTGTTTCTGTCTGTGTAAGGCTATCAGATCCCCTGGAGTTACAGTTGTGAACTACCATGTGGTTGCTGAAACTGAACCCAGGTCCTGCGGAAGAGCAGCCCGTGCTCCTCACCACTATCCCATCTCCCCAGCCCCATTTTCCTAGCTTTTGATCCACACTTGTCTTAGTTTTCTTATTACTACAACAAAACTATACACACACACCCCAAAAAGCACCTTAGAGTTGAGCAGTTGGTCACCCTGCATCAGCATCAGGTCAGGGATGAATGCTGGCTCTTGGCTCACTTTATCCTTCTTACTCAACCCTAGATCCCACAGAATGGCAGTACCCCCAGGGTGGGAATTCCCACCTCAAACCTTTCTGGACACACACCCGAAATCTTCCCAGAGTGACTTTAAGCCTAGGGAAGTTAACAACCAAGATTTAATCATCACACCTCCTACAGGTAAAGAACTGTATTTACTCACAAGGTATTGCTTTGTACAGGAATTACTTCTCCAGCCTAGGAATTTAGCTAATTTTTCCATTCGGTACTGCAGGAACTAAGTAAGTCCTTGTTTCACGAAAAACAGAAAATGGCAAACACTATGGATGAGATTATAGTAAACTTAAATGTCTCTTTCTGACGCTTGTCAATCAACACACACTCAAGAACAAACCTGCGTGAAACCATTACTGCTCATGTTTTCTCCCTTTTGCAAATTTAGGGTACCGCACTGAAGCACCAGATAGAGTGGCTGCTAAATACTACTTAGGGTCCTTTCCTAATATTATCTATTACACTTCTGCTCCCAAGTGTCTATTTTAACAGTACTACTTTATCAGTCAAGGATTTTTTTTAGGTCAACAGTAGAGTGTACTTCAGAAGACCCTCCAAACAATTATTTCTACCATTAAGCTCCACCACTAAATGCTGAGCCTTCATATATTCATGAATTCTGAAAAGCTCAAATAACCAATCAAATCTGTTACTTGAGCTTGACAGATGATGCAAACTCAATATTTTCTACAATTGAACCTAGTTTCCAGTTACTACTTAAAGAATATAACAGTAGCCGGGCGATGGTGGCGCACGCCTTTAATCCCAGCACTCGGGAGGCAGAGGCAGGCGGA
>NW_026067986.1:317463-321318 GCF_014885135.2 Alexandromys fortis | reverse complement strand
GAAGGGTATGTAAGCTGTTAGCAGTTTATAAAATGCATCTCAGAAAGGTTTATTTGCTAAAGTAGCCAGATGGCACGGTATCTGGAATGACATGAAATTGGATGTGCGTGTATATATAGTTCTGCGACTCACTGGAATTTTTTTAAAGAGGTATTTATTATGTATAGTGTTCTGCCTGCATGTATGCTTATAGGCCAGAAGAGGGAGGGCACCAGGTCTCATTATGGATGGTTGTGAGCCACCCTGTGGGTGCTGGGAATTCAACACAGATCCTCTGGAAGAGCAGCCAGTGCTCTTAACCACTAAGAGCCCCCAATTCATTGGGATTTTAAAAATACTCGAAAAGGAAAAACAAAACACCCAGTAATGGTTTATGTGTAACATAACATCCAAGAACAGCACAATCAGAAAAGACACAACAGTGGTGTCTCTCTGTCAAACAGTCCTGCTGGCCTCCAACCCAGAGGTCCGCCCACCTCTGCCTCAAGAGTGCTGGGAGTAAAGGTGTGCGCCACTACCGCCTATCAGTGAGTTTTTAAAAAGGCACTGTGATCATAAACGACTGATTCAGGAGGCACACCAGTAACTCCCGTTGCTTCAAGTCATTAGGGTCACCACTGTACAGCACCAAAGAAAATCCCATCTGGGGCATTTTCATCTTTCTCCCTACAAAACTAAATAAACTAAAATAAAAGGGGCTTTTGTACGGTTTTTACAAATATTGTTTATTTTAATGAAGCTGGTACAGACGATGTCCCTTGAAAACCCATGTCCCAGGCCAAAAACTACAAACAGAATCAAAAGGAGCAGTGTCTGTTGCGTACACTTCTGCAAGAGTAACTTTCCTACTAACTGCTGATGGAAATTACAGCCTTCCGGGATCTTCAGACAGCCTGCCTTACTCTTCTCTCCGGTGAAGCCATCCTGGAGTTAGCTGTCACTCTCACTGTCATCTTGACTACAAACGTGATGCTCTTCTTTTGGTCCAGACCCTCAAATTTTAAAAGTAGCTTCAAGCTGAGGAAAGGTCATTTTCCCACAGTTCAGGTCTCTGAAGTCCTTCCATCTCCCACTGAAAACCACGGTCCAGGCGTGAAGCAACTGCATGCTGGAACTTCAGGGCCAACTGGAAGGTCATAGGAAAGCTCCCACTGGTCCATCTTTTTATCATCACAAACTTGAAAATGCACAGTCCTGAAAAGGGTGGCCTCTCTGTGCACATATGAAATTGTTTAAAATATGAAGGGCAATATTAAGGGAGCTGAGGTCTGATCACCAAAAATCAGCACAACAAAAACAACCAATAATGAATATTGAACACTAGAATTCAAATTACCAGATGTTCTAAAGAGATGGAGTGCCAGTATTCAATTTTCATTTTGAACACCACATTACAAAAGAACTATTTTTAAAAATAAAAAAGGATTAAGGGAAAAGGAAAAAAAATAAAAAGAATTATCTAAACCCTTGAATGACCCCCCGTTTGTTCCTGATAAACTTCAATCACATCTTCTTCCTCCATTCCCAGCTGCAAAAAAAAAGGGGGGGAAATATGTTAACACTGAACTAAAAAAGCAACGTTTTTACACCGGCTGCAACTATGTGGCCACTATTTTAAAGTACAAGACAATCCAAGTGTCACCTGGAAATAACCCCCAGGCAGAAATTCTTCTCCCGTGAGGCCAACACCTGGGAAGTGGAACACCTTTTAATCCCAGCACTAGGGAAGCCAGTGGCAGGCAGATCTTGGTGAATTTGAGACCAGCCTTGTCTATACAGTGAGTTCTAAGACAGCCAAAACTACATAGTGTGACCTTGTCTCAAAAAAACAAACAACAAAAACCCAATCAAGCCATTCAACAAAAACAGCACTTGCCTGCCACTGCTCTGGCCCAGACTGGGAGGGGAGGGACACTCTGCTTATTCACTCTACAATATGGAAGTGGTTTGCTTTGTTTCTTCTTTGGGGAGCGGGGATTTGTTTTTTGAGACAGGGTTTTCCTGTAGCTTTGGAGCCAGGCTGGTCTCAAACCCACTGAGATCCACCTGCCTCTACCTCCCAAATGCTGGGATTAAAGGCGTGCACCGCCGCCGCCGCCTCCACCACTTGGCCATAGATGGTAATTTTTATTCTGCACTTGTAACTTCCCTTTAATCTGAAAAATATTTCAAAATAAAAACTTCTTTAAAATATGGAGAAAAGTCAAGAACAACACAGGTACCAAGTTGAAGGTACCTTAAATGGGCAACATCTAAAGGACAGTCACACATTAAAAAAAAAAAAAAAAAAAACCTTTGCAAGCCACTGGTTAATTAAAATGATTACAACTGGAAGTCACTAAAGCCCAGGAGGCTGGATACACCTGTGAGAGGTTCCTTCTTTCCTTCTGTCTTTGGTTTTGTATTTTTTGAGACAGGGTTTCTATGTAGTCCCAACCATCCTTAGAACTTCACATGCAGACCACCTAGGCTGGCCTCCAGCTCTGAGACCCACCTGCCTCTGCACAACTACACCCAGTTTACCTGAACCTGGATCTCTAGAAACAGGAAGATCTACCTTATGGTGGCAGTTTATATAAAAGACTTGGAGGAAGGAAGTTTTTGCTCTTTGCCCACTGTTCCTGGAGAGCCCGTTTCTTCACTGGTATTACAGCCCACTCAAAACTAGCTGAGACGTCCCAGCCTCACAGACTGGACCTTCCACTGGTAGACAGCACTGCTGGAACAGCACTCTAATGAGTTTCCTTTACATAAATATTTTCTAGAGAACCCTCATACGGCAACTCCACAATGAATGGATCTGGCAATCATCATTTAACAGAGGCAGGCAGATCCCTGTGAGTTCCAGGACAGCAATGGCTCTGTACAAAGAGACCCTGTCTCAAAGCAAACAAAAAATGAAAACCAACATTACCCATAATGGAACAGAGAAACACCATGTCATACTCAGAAACATACAGCTCCACTCTGTAGTATTCCTATCAAAAGTGGTTTAATAAAGCAGAATAGCTAACAAAGTCAATTAGACCTTCAATGGCAAACATGGCTCTAAATGCCACAAAAGATATTCCAACTTTTTTCACGACTTATCAAAAGTAATAGCTAAATAGGAAAAATGGCTTATTTAAAGCAAAGTAACTTTATTAATCACAATTATGAAAACACTTTGTAAACAAACGCAAAGGACTGTTGAACTATATACTCGGACCTGAGGGACTGCTCCAGATTCCCCAAGTCCTCCGAGGTCACCATCAACAAAGTACCAGAACTTGACCAAATGTAAGATGTGTCTGTCTTTAAAAGAAAGACCATAGATGTCTTATCCAATCCTCCACCCCTCTTCTTAGCGGCACTTTTGAAAGTACATAAGGAAATCTCAATTCAATAGATTATTTCCCCTCTCTGATAAACCAGCAAGAATTCACAAAAGTGCATTTAATGCTAATAAAATTGTTAAAAATTTATATAAATTCATTTTATTATTTGTGTATGGAGTATGTATGAGATGAGGGGGAGAACAGGCAAATGTGCATGGCTTGTGAGTAGAGGCCAAAGGACAACTTCATGGAGTTAGTTTTCTCCTTTCACTATGCAAACTATGGTGGTGGCAAGTGCCTTTACTGAGCCATAGTAATGAGCCACCTCATCTCCCTAAGAGAAAAAACTTTCCCTTTTTAAGATTTATTTTCAGGGGGGCTGGAGAGATGGCTCAGTGGTTAAGAGCATTGCCTGCTCTTCCAAAGGTCCTGAGTTCAATTCCCAGCAACCACATGGTGGCTCACAACCATCTGTAAAGAGGTCTGGCGCCCTCTTCTGGCCTTCAGGCATACACACAGACAGAATATTGTATACATA
>NW_026067986.1:300638-317393 GCF_014885135.2 Alexandromys fortis | reverse complement strand
CCGGGCGGTGGTGGCGCAGGCCTTTAATCCCAGCACTCGGGAGGCAGAGGCAGGCGGATCTCTGGGAGTTCGAGGCCAGCCTGGTCTACAAGAGCTAGTTCCAGGACAGGCACCAAAGCTACAGAGAAACCCTGTCTCGAAAAACCAAAAAAAAAAAAAAAAAATTTATTTTCAGCTGGGTAGTGGTAGCACACTTGAGGCAGAGGCAGAAGGATCTCTGAATCTGAGGCCACCCTGGTCTAGGTTAAGTTCCAGAACAGCTAAGGTTGTTACACAGAAAAACCCTGTTTCAAAAAAACAAATCAAACAAAAACAAACAAAAAATGTACATTTGACAAAAATGTATTTGTCAAATGTATACTTTTTATTTACACACACACACACATCATGTTTGCGCATGGTACCCAAGGAAGTCAAAAGAGGGCAGCAGATCCCTTGGAACTGGAGTTACAGATGATATACCATATGGGTGATGGGAACTGAAACCAAGTCCTATGCATGAGCAAGAAGTATTTTTAACCTCTGAGCCCCAAGGAAAAAGCTATTTTTGTCCCCGGGATGTTGCAACAGACACTGAAGCCAGCATTGCAGGATGCCCATGACTCCCATATATGCGTCATGACCCTCATCAACAGGTATGCATGTGAACATACACATAATAAATAAATACAAATTTTAAAAACTGTTATTTTTTTCTCTTTTATTTTGGCACTAGGGATATCAAACTCTGGGACACACGCATATTAAGCACATGCTCTATCGCTAAACTACAATCCTCATCCGTTTAATCCAAAATCTTATTTATTTCAAAAGTTTGATTCAGAAAGAAACCATACTTACTTCTTTTGGAGTATGGTTATCAGCAATTCTCTGACCTTCAAATAGAAACCTGAGTGAATTCATTGGAACTCCCTAAAAAAAGAAAGTGTGTGTAAAAATCTTGGGTTTTAAATAACTATTATACTCTAAAAACAAACAAACAAACAAAAAAAAAAACCCAAAACAACATAAAGGCTTAACAAGCTACATTGATCATAAAATTAGATTACCAATTCAACCATAATTACCATATAATGAGAATCAATTATTTGTTAGGAAGGCTATCTTGTACCAAGTACTTTACTTGCAGTCATAAATAAAGCTCTTTGTAAAGACTCAAGAGGTATTACCACCTCATCTTCAGTTTACAACTAGGGAGCTTATGGCCTGTAGATAAAAGAAGTTAGCTAAGAATTTTAGCCAAAATGATTAATAAGCCTTTCTTCCCAACCATATTGTATTCACTTCCCCCTAAGTCTAAGCTAGCATAAAAGAAAATAAGGCTGGTTGGTGGTAGCACACACCTTTAAAACCACACTCGGGAGGGAGGCAGAGGCAGGCTTATCTCAATGAGTTTCAGGACAGCCAAGGTTGTGTAAGAGAGACCCTGCTTCAAAACAAACAAGCAAAATTTCAACCTTGGTTATCTCTAATGTACTGTTTTTCTTGTTTTGGTTTTAATTTTTTGAGACAGGGTTTCATGAAGCTCAGGCTGTCCTCGAATTTCTTTAATAGTGGAGGATAACCTTGAATTCTTGACCTCCTCCTATCAGTATTGGGATTACAAGTTATCCCTCATACCCAGCATGAACTACACTCTTACATATGCTTACACACACACACACACACACACAGAAACACACATCTGTGTATTTGAGGCAGGAACTTACTATGTAGCCCTGGATATCCTGAAACATTTTTAGCTGAAGCTAAAGATTATTTATTCTTGAACTTCCAATTTTTATTTAATATTTGTGAGCATAAGATGTATGAATATAGACAACCATACAGATACTTTTACATATATAATTTATGTTCACTGGTGTTTTGCCTCATGTATGTCTGTGTGAGGGTGTCAGAAGCCCTGAAACTACAATTATAGACAGGTATGAGCAGCCATGTAGTTGTGGGGAATTGAACCCAAGTCCTCTGGGAGAGCAGCCAGTGCTCTTAACCACTGAGCCATCTCTCCAGCCCCCATACAGATTTTTTTTAAAAGAGAAATTATCTTGACATATGCTTGAAAATAAGTTAAATAATTAGCAGCAATCTATATTATGTACAAAGAAAAAATACTTTTAATTTGTTTGTTTTGTTTTGTGTTTTTTTTTTTTTTTTTTTTTTTTTTTTTTTTGCTTTTTTTTGTTTTTTTTTTTTTTTTTTTTTTTTTTTTTTTTTTTTGCTTTGTCTTGTTCTTCGAGACAGGGTTTCTCTGTGTAGCTTTAGAGTCTATCCCGGAACTTGCTCTAAAGACCAGGTTAGTGTCAAACTCACAGACATCTGCCTGCCTCTGCCTCCCAAATGCTGGAATTAAGGCATGTACCACCACCACCAGGTAAGTATTTACTTTTTTATAGGGTGTTTTGCCAGCCTATATGTGTGTGCACCATTTGTGTGCAATCCTCACAGAAGGGCATCAGATCCTCTAGGACTGGAGCTGCAGATGGTTATGAGCCATCAACTGGGTACTGGAAGAGCAGTCAGTACTCTTAACTGCTGAATCGTGTTTCTGGCCCCAAGAAAATATATTAATTATAGATTTAAATTTGATATAAATGACCTAAACCTCATAGAAGCACATGGAAATTTCACAATAATCACTAAAAAGGCTTGCCTTTATTGTTATATACAGTTGCAAACCATCAAAAATATTCATCTGAGCAATCAGTAAAAGTGAGTTACTTTCAAACGTTTTCTATATCCTACTAATCTGAAATGGGTCACAAAATGAACCATGCACTAGCAATGACAGACAACACTACGCTATTTCCCTTAAGTTTCTAATGGTGAAAACAGGATACACTTCAACAACCTTCAGTAAGGAAGCGCTGTATTTAACATCACAGTATACAAACCTGTCTTTGACAGTACGACTCCTTGAGTTTCTTGAGATGTGTTGTCATTTTCACTTTGAAATGTATCTCACTGCTATCCTAAGGAGATAAAGGGAAACATTATTCCTTCTTTTTCTACACTACTTAGCTAACTTGAACCATATTATTTAATTACGTCTTGTTACAGTTTTCTCATAATCTTTTTAGCATTCCTAACTAGTTTCATTAAAAGCAATCTAGTCAAAAATCCAAATTAGCTTTTAGCAACTCACTATAAAAATAGCAAGCCAAAGATGTTTTAGGTATCAAAATTATTAATGTAAATTTGTATGCCAAGCAAAAGCATTCTTTCATTACATCATATCCGTAAAAATACTATAAAAAATAAAATGAACTGTTACAAACCCTTATAAGCAATAAAAAGAAAACATACTGGGGGCTGGAGAGATGGCTCAAAGGTTAAGAGCACTGGCTGCGCTTTCAGAGGTCCTGAGTTCAATTCCCAGCAACTACATGGTGGCTCACAACCATCTCTACTGAGATCTGGCGCCCTCCTCTGGCGTGCGGGCATACACTGGGGCAGAATGTTGTATACATAATAAATAAATAAATCTTTAAAAAAACCCATACTATCCCATTCATACCAACTAGTTTCCCTAGGGGGTGTCAAACCTAAGAGAAAACAAACTTTTTTTTAAAGTTATTTATTATGCATATAATGTCTATCAGGGAACTCCTGTAGCGGGGAAGGGAGGTGTAAGATCCAGAGTAACAGCAGACACTAACATCCTAAGCAACTGAGCGTGCTCACTGCGTCCATATACCACACTCTAACAGCAGACACTAGCATAAGGAACTGAGCACACTCGCTGCATCCATATACCACACTCAAAGCAATAAAAAAGAAAAAAAGAGTAAGAAGACGGCTGGGGATATGGTTTTGCCAGGCCCTAGATTCCACTACACACACATATTTAGACACAGTAAGCAGACCTCCCCCAAAAATAACACTTTCTCAACAATCAAGGAAATGTATAGGCAAAACTGTCACAGTGACATTGATTTCACACTTGGAAGAGGATGGAAAACTATCACACTGTGATGGTGAAGGGTGTACCATTTCACTAATTCCGATCTTCTAAAAGAAGTAACAACATGCCAATGCACATGTTTTTAACTCCAACACTTGGAGGAAGACACAATTGCATCTTTGAGTTTGAAGCCTGGTCTGTGTAGTAAATTCAAGACCAAGCAAGAGTACAGAGTGAGACCCTGTCTCAAAAACATTATCAACCTCTTTTACCCCCAACAGATACATGTACAATAAGGGAAAATTCATTTTTTTAAAAAAATAAATTATTTATTTATTATGTATACAGTATTCTGTCTGTGTGTACGCCTGCAGGCCAGAAGATGGCACCAGACCCCATTACAGATGGTTGTGAGCCACCATGTGGTTGCTGGGAATTGAACTCAGGGCCTTTGGAAGAACAGGCAATGCTCTTAACCTCTGAGCCATCTCTCCAGCCCCGGAAATGCAATTAAAATAACATGTCCTACCTAATGTTTTTTCCTAATGTCAAATGAGAAAAATAATGAAACTCACCTGTCCAATAACTTTGAGCTTAATGTATTCTCCTTCCTTCTTATCCCCTAAGTCCTCAGTTGAAGGTTTTGCCTCCTGAAAGAAATTTCCAGATTAACAATTATAAATACTCTGCTGTTTATGAGCATCCATTACTTTCCCCCAGGTAACAGACTCTGCATCTAAAAATACAGAGCACACTTATTTCCCCAACACTCAATTACTCTTCAAACTCCCCATTCACTAAAAATCAATAAAGCCCCCTCATTTATTTATTTTCTATGTATACAGTATTCTGTCTGCATGTATGCCTGCAGGCCAGAAGAGGGCAGCAGATCTCATTACAGATGGTTGTGAGCCACCATGTGGTTGCCGGGAATTGAACTCAGGACCTCTGGAAGAGCAGCCAGTGCTCTTAACCTTTGAGCCATCTCTCCAGCCCCCAGTCCAAGTTTGTTTGTTTGTTTGTTTTTAACAGCATTGTTTCCTACAGTAAAAATCTAAAATTTAACCATGTCTCAGTCAGTCACCCTAAGGACTTAAGACAAATTAATGAAAATGTTTCTAACAAGTTAAAGGTGACAAAGATGCTGGTGTCAAGAGGAGCAATTTGGAAACTCTTGCCCTAAAGTCAATTCCTCTTAACTAGGAGTTCATCCTCCTAGAGTTCTTTTTTTTTTTTTAAATATTTATTTATTATGTATACAACATTCTGTCTGTGTATATGCCTGAAGGCCAGAAGAGGGCACCAGACCTCCTTACAGATGGTTGTGAGCCACCATGTGGTTGCTGGGAATTGAACTCAGGACCCTTGGAAGCAATGCTCTTAACCACTGAGCCATCTCTCCAGCCCCCCTCCTAGAGTTCTTAGTAAACATTTTGAATCTAAGAGTATGTTCTCACGGTCTATCCTGAGGCAACCTCCTATACCAAGATATGGAAATATATCACAAGCAAAGGCTATTTAGAAAGGACAATCAAATAGGAAAGTATTGGTCTAAATACTAGTGTCAACATGAACAAGGGACAGGATGCCTGGTTTTCATTCAGCTGTGCTTTTAATGCTTGCAGACTGGATATTTGCAGGCAAAATTAACTTCTTTAGTCACAGTACTTCACCTGAAAAATAGGTGACTATCTTCAACCACTGTCTTGCCATATTTCTATGAATTTATAGTCATACTGAAGAGCTGCTTCTTCCTGCAAGTATCCAGAGAGCAAAGAGCTTATTCTCTGTGGTGAAGGGCAATAAAAGGCAACCCAACCCTGAATCCCTTTAAGAGGAGGAGAGGAAGTGAGTTTTGTTTACGTTGGCACAAAAGATATTCTAGTTTTGTCTAGGCTAATAAGGCAACATAGAAGATACTCAGAAACAAAAAACAATCCCCCCTCCTCTCTCTATTCAAACACCCACAGACCTCTCCTTCTAAAGCACAGTTTTCTTGAATCCTATAATACTCAAAAAGCATAAATGGCTTCCAACACCTTAAGGTCTAAAAACAAACTCCACAACATTTCAATACATACATCGCTGCCCCCATTCTCACTTTTCTCTCTCATTCCTTTTAGTAACCCAAGAAATCTCTTCACTGTTTGCTAAAGACTCATCTTTGTCTATGCCACGTTAAAACAGCCTAACCAAGGCAAGTAATAAAAGAAAGCCTTCAACTGAGTTTACAGTTCCGTAAGATCAGAGTCCATGACGGTAAAGCAAAGGTGAGGTGACAACAACAACATCTCAATACAAGGAGGAGGTGGAGAATGGGCACTAGGAATAGCTGAGTTTTTGAGACCTTAAATCCATCCCCAATGACACAACTTCAACAGGGCCATACCTCCTAATTCTTCCCAAACAGTCATCAACTAGGGACCACCCCCCCCAACTATGTCCATCGCCTTCTCCCATCTTCGGCCGTGTATGGCCTAGTTTCCTTTGCCTGAAGTAAAGGTATCTTTCCTGAAATCAATTCAGAGATGTACCCTCAGATCAGCTGAAGTCTACTACTGAAAGGCCTTCTTAGATCACAGCAGTCTCCCAACCACTATCTTTCTTTAATGCCTCTACTTGCAGTTCTTTCCCACAAAAAATGCTACTATGTGGGGGCTAGAGAGATGAGTAAATGAAAACACTTGCTGCCAAGCTCGACATCCTAAGAGCAATCCCGGAGAAGCACACAGTGGACCCAACTCCACAAAGCTGTCCTCTCAGGTCCAGGTGAACTCAGGGCACCCACAAAAAAAAAATGTAATACAAAGTTTGAACTACTATGTTGTCTTTTGTTTTTCCTTTCTGGGGGATTGAGACTGGGTCTCACATGAGTGTAGACATGTGCCAACACTCAGCTAATCTATGTATTTTAAAAATTCAGTACAGTATATATGCAAGGTGTGATTGCAGAGACAAAGGCAGGAGAATCACTGTGAGTTCAAAACCATCCTTGTCTGTTTCAAATAAATAAAGTACAGTACAGGACCTCTTGATGGGATGTAGGTTACACAGACGTCTTCCATCTGCAAACCTTTAAATAACCGGACCTAGATAAGGCAAGAGAACATAACTCCACCCTTCCTCCTTCCTTCCTGTTTTTTCCTTCAGATCCTTATTAACTGCAAAAAGGCAACTAAATGCAAGGAGAAGAGGAGGCAATCACATATCTTTAAAGATATGTTGCAGGAATATGCAAATTTTTGTTTTGCTTGAGATAGGGTTTCTCTGTAGCTTTGGAGCCTGTCCTGGAACTTACTCTGTAGACCTGGCTGGCCTCTAACTCACAGAGATCCTCCTGCCTCTGACTGCCTTTGTCTCCAGAGTGCTGGAATGAACTAAAGACATGTGCCACCACTGCTGACTAGAGCATACAAATCATGAACTACAAGACTAAGATGATCAGTAACAGTATCTGTGTGAACCTGCCCACAAGTCTGTTAAATCATGAGCTACAAGACTAAGGTGATCAGTAACAGTATCTGTGTGAACCTGCCCACAAGTCTGTTAAATCATGAGCTACAAGACTAAGGTGATCAGTAACAGTATCTGTGTGAACCTGCCCACAAGTCTGTTAAATCATGAGCTACAAGACTAAGGTGATCAGTAACAGTATCTGTGTGAACCTGCCCACAAGTCTGTAAAACTTGAATGATCACAATTATCTAAGTAAATATCCACAATTTCAGAGAATTCCCGAAGAGAATGCTAAAGATGTTTTGAGAGACTGTTATCTACAACACTTCGGAGCCTGGCTAAAGAGGGCTCAAGGTTAAGGGCACTGGCTGCTCTTCCGGCAGACCCAGATCCAGCTCCCAGCATCCATGTGTGGGCTCACAATCATCCTTAACTCCTGTTCCAGGAGATTTGATGCTATCATGACCTCTGGAACCACCAGGCACACACACAGTACATATACATACATGCAAGCAGAATACTCACACACATAAATTAAAATCTTAAGAAACAAATTAGAAAGATACTTATGTAAGGAATATTTTATGTAAGTGCTATAACAGAGCTAACCTAACTACTATCCCAGGAGGCAGAGGTCTACATAAAAGGGAGTTTCAGAATAACCAGGGCTACATGGAGTAGAGATCATTTCAAAAAAAAAAAAGTTTTACAGTTTTGAAATTTCAACTACTCAACTGTGAATACTTTAACCATAACTATTATATTATTTCGATATATTATAAAATAGCTGTTATATTCTAACTGAAGTGCTCCATTATATTCAGTTGGTAATACCCACTAGCAGCACCTCACTCAGTCAGAAAGATGACAGACTTGACGGACTGCGCAGCACTCCTCTACTAGGAAATGGAATGCCAAAGGTACCCACCATTAAGTAAATGCTAAAGTAACTGCTATAGTTTAGTATGTTCTATGATATTAATGGTACATAAAGCTTAACATTTTAATATACATCCATCACTTATTTTCCTGAAAACTCAAACTGTTGCCAAGATCAGCAGAGATTAATAACAAGAACCTATAAAGAACATTGCAGAAACAAATGTTACAACAGCAGCAGAAATACAAGTCATGTGGCTGACTAAAGATAACTTCAAGTTCTTTCTTACTCCTATTGAGAAATGAGACACATCTTTCTCATGAATCTGGGCACACCTTAGGGATTTGACTGATTTAATACAGGACACAATCATAAAGTCAGGGAACAAGAAGTTTATTTCCAATTGGGTTGATTTTATTTTGTTTTTGTTACACTAAAGGTAAAGTTGCTTTTGATGATTTGGTATAAAATGGAAAACAGTTCTAACTATAAGAAAAGAAAAAGGGAAAATGTTAGTTCAAATTACTCTTATTCCTTTCATATTATACTTCTAGTTTTGATGAAATGTGAAATTAGGCTAAGCAAACTCCTATGAATGGTTATAGGATGACCCTCATCTTTTGGGATAATCATGTAAATAAATAGGATGAGAACTTCAGTATTTTAAGCTCATCAATCATCACAGAGCAATAGTTCCTAAATCTAGTACCACACTCTCAATGATGTAAAATCCCATCAGTTGGCAACTGTGGCACATACCCTTTGTCCCAGAACTGGGGAGGCAGAGGCAGGCGGATCTTGAGTTTGAGGACAACTTGATCTACAGAGCAAGCACCACAACTGGAGCTACACAGAGAAATCCTGTCTTGGAAAACTATATAGATAAAAAATGACCCCTTAGGGGCTGGAGAGATGGCTCAGTGGTTAAGAGCATTGCCTGCTCTTCCAAAGGTCCTGAGTTCGATTTCCAGCAACCACATGGTGGCTCACAACCATCTGTAAAGAGGTCTGGAGCCCTCTTCTGGCCTTCAGGCATACATATAGAATATTGAATACATAATAAATAAATAAACGGAAAAAAATCTGTAAAAATAAAAAAAAGATCCCTTAAAATGTTAGAATACATTTTTTTCAAGTCAAAAATTCCTAAAAGAAGCACTATTTCATACTGATGCACATTGCTTTAATGTGTAGCTCAATTAAAAAGACTTGTTTTGCCAGGCAGTGGTGATACCTGCCTTTAATCCCAGCACTTGGGAGGCAGTCAGGTGGATGTTTGTGAGTTCAAGGCCAGCCTGGTCCACAGAATGAGTTCAGGACTCAATGACTCAATAGCTACTGAGAAACCCTGTCTCAAAAAAAAAAAAAAAGATTTGTTTTGCCAGGTCTGGTGGTAGACATCTTTAATCCCAGCACTTGGGAGGCAGAACCAGGAGGATCTCTCTTGAGTTCCAGGACAGCCAAAACTACACAGTAAGACCTTATGTCAAAAACAAAAAAAGAAAAAAGACTTGCTTCCATTTTTCTGTCATATTTCTAAAAATCTTTACTGACCATCCATGAAAGAATGACAAAATTTAATTAATTACACACCAACTAGCCAGGTATGACAGCAAACTCTAATCTCAACTACTCTGCAAGGCTGAGTGAGGGAGGAGTATTCCAAATCCAAAAACAGCTTGTGCTACAGAGTCAAGTTCAAGACCAACCTAGGCAACTTAATGAGACTAAGCAGGAGAGATGGGGTTTGAGCTCAGGGATACAGAGCCAGTCCAATGCCCAGTAATCTCAGTGGGGTGAGTACTACATCTAGTGCAGTTTCACAGGCCCTGAAAACAGCCTGTGTCCTACGTTCTTCATATTCTTAAATGACGTGAGTTCAAACTAGAGCAAAAATAATTGTAAAACTTATTCCATAACTCTTTCATCAGGCCAGCACGCCTTCTAGTTTCTTCTGAAATAAAAGGCTGAAGAAACTAAGCATTTACAGCTGATCTTTCCTCCTTTACTTGTAACTAAGAAAACAACTGTCTGGGGAGATATTCATGAAGTCATTTCTATCCAGATTAAATAGAAATTAATCCAGATTATTAATAATCAAATCCACCCCACAACTAATCTACAGTATGAGTAGGCTAAAAATTAGAACCACCTTAGCCAGGCAGTAGTGGCGCCCACCTTTGATTCCAGCACTCAGGAGGCAGAGGCAGGCGGATCTCTGAGTTTGAGGCCAGCCTGGTCTACAGATTGAGTTCCAGGTCAGTCAAGGCTACACAGAGAACCCTGTACTGAAAAACAAACAAACAAAAAAATATAATAAAAATAAAAAATAAATAGTCCAACTACTCTGTAGAGTTGAAAGAAAAAGTTTACTGATTATCACTATAAATGTCAAAAAAAATACTTTGAAAATTCAAAGTCGTCTAAGCAAACAAAGACCAAAAGAGTTTTTTGTTTTGTTTTGGTTTTGGAGACAAGGTTTTTATGTAGCTTTGGAGCCTGTCCTGGAACTACCTCTTGTAGACCAGGCTGGCCTCGAACTCACAGAGATCCACCTGCCTCTGCCTCCCGAGTGCTGAGATTAAAGACATCCACCACCACTGCCCAGTTCAGACAAAAACTTTATGTATCAAAAACTACCCACAAATGTGGTAAACAATAACAGGATGAAGAAAAATTTAGGTGGCAGTGTTTCTACTTGAAGGTAAATAACCATGCAAATTCTTGACAGCGTTTCACTTTTTTTTTTGTTGTTGGTTTTTTTTTTTTTTCGAGACAGGGTTTCTCTGTAGCTTTGGAGCCTGTCCTGGCACTAGCTCTTGTAGACCAGGCTGGCCTCGAACTCACAGAGATCCTCCTGCCTCTTCCTCCCGAGGCGTGCGCCACCACCACCCGGCTCAGCGTTTCACTTTTAACTGGCAGTTTTCTGTAAAAATATTCTACAACTGCACAATACACAGTTTTTCTCTTTTCTCTTTATCACCTGGAAGAGGGGATATGGGGACGCATATAATCAAGATACATTGTTTAAAACGTATGAAATTGACTGTGAATAGGGAAAAAAAGGAAAGATGTGTTGTTTTGGAAAAAGTCAATCATCTGCAGGCTAATGCTAGATGAGATGGCTTGCTGGTGGTAGGACGCGAAACAGTTTCGTTGTTTCTCGGTTATTCAGAGCACTCCCACAGCTAGAGAGTTGATGGACCAATCCCGAGTAAGAAATGCAAAGTACAGAAAAAGAGTCGCTCGCTCCGCAGCCCCAGATGGAAAAAAAGACTCAGAAGGAACAGCGGCAGACCGGCCCTCCCCGCAAACACAACGGAAAGCGGCGTCTTCTGGGTTCCCGAGAACCTCAGGCCAGGCCCCTCGCCGCCCCCCGCCCTGCCCCGCCGCCGGAGACCCCAAGTGGAGCTGCGCCGCTCTGGGGGCCACCTACCCTCAGCTAGGGCCGCTATCCCGTTACATAACTAGGCCCGGGGCCCTGCTCCTGCCATCGATCGGCTCGAGGGAAACGGCCGTTTCCCCGGGGTCGCTCCCGGCGAGTGGGGAGCGGGCCCGGGCCCCCAGCGAACCCGCAGGAACCCGGGAGCCGTTGAAGGAGACGCGGCGCCGGGCAGCGGAACCGGGGGGGGCACCGCGAGGGCGGCGGAGGGCGGGTGCGCCCCGGAGCCCCGCGGTCTCCGGCGGCTCGGCCCCGCTCGGCCCCGTTCGGCCCGGCGCCCCTCGCGGCCCCCTCCCCGCCGGCGGCCCCCTCCCCCAGCTGCGCCCCCTCCCCCGCGCCCCAGTGCCCGGCCAAGCCCGCGGCCGACAGCCCGGAGCCCCGAAGCCCCGGCCCGGTACCTGATCAGACATGGTGACGGTGGCTTCTCCGGGGGTCTCCGCACCGCAGCGGCCTCCGGCAGGCTGAACCTCACTCTGAGGTTTACAAATCTGTCTCTTCCCCACAGCACAACACCGCGGCTGCAGGGACTTCCGCTACGTCTTGCGTCACTTCCGCTGCGCGCAGAGGAGCGTTGGGGAGGACGGGAAAAGGAGGCGGGAAAGCGCCCTGCGGGAGGCCGGGGGCGTCCGACCTGCAGAACTGCTTGCCTGGAGCGAGAGACTGGGTGTACGGCCGGCGGGAGAACCAGGCCCTCTATCTCAGCCCCTCGGGAGACCATGGCTTCGCCACCCCAGGCTGAATGTCCGGGGTCAAACTGACGCCCTAGACTCCTCCCTCTCGGACACCTTGCGCGCCTGAGGGCCGAGCCTAGATCGGTCTTTGTCTCCTCTTCCGCACGCCCCTGAGTACAGTGAGTTCCCGGGATAAAACTTTTACTACCACCTCTTGCTTGCTGCCGGCGCACTCATGACTTGGATTTAAAAACCACAACGAAAAGACGACCCCTTGGGACACACTTTTTGTTCTGTTTTGTGTTTTGAGACAGCGTCTATCTAACTACGCAGCCCTGGCTGTTCTAGAACACAACTATGTACATCAGGCTGGCCTCGAATTCACAAGATCCTCCTGCCTCTGCCCCCAGCTCTAGTACACAGTTTTGAGGGCTATAGATGACTAAAATGTTGTTGAAAGTTTTTAAATTGTAGGCAGAAGGAGCTACCCTCAACCCATTAATTAGTTGCCTTTCGTCACAGGAAGACTTAAAATTCTCTGACAACTACTATAACCTTGCACAGCATTCAATGAGGATTAAGAATAATCCCAGCACTCGGGAGGCAGAGGCTTGTGGATCCTTGCGAGTTCGAGGCCAGCCTGGTCTACAAGAGCTAGTTCCAGGACAGGCTTGATAGCTACAGCAAAACCCTGTCTCGAAAAACAAAAAAGGGGGCTGGAGAGATGGCTCAGTGGTTAAGAGTACTGACTGCTCTTCCAGGGGACCCGGGTTCAATTCCCAGCAACCACATGGCAGCTCGCAACTGTCTGAAGATCCAGATGCGGGGGGATCTGACACCTTCACACCAATGCACATAAAATGGAATTGAATAAACCATAAAAAAAAATATTTAAAAAAAAACTGTTGCGGGAGGTCTTTCCGCCCCTCCAACCAATAGATGCTGAGATACCAGCCCATTGGGGCGTGGTCTCTCCCTTTAAAAAAGCGGCTACTTCCTCCGCGGGACTAGACTCCCTTCCTGGTTGCACAGAGGGCTGTTGTCTGGGACGGTGATTTGTAAGTTTTTTTCCTCTTTAAATAAATACCACCCTATTAATCATAATTCCAAACTGGTGTGGCATTGTTCGTGACTTCAAAAAACCAAAGCAAAAAGAATATATATAAGTAAAGGGAATAAAATTGAAAGTTCTAAGATAAATCAGTAATCCTTCACACTACAAGACATTTGTAAAAGGATCTTTTCTATAGTTAGTAATGAGGTGATCAGAAATGTCCCAGCGATCAAAGAGCACTTGGTTGTTCTTCCAGAGAACTCTGGTTTGAGTCCCCACACCCACATACTCATTCACAACTACCTGTAATTCCAATCCCAGAGAATCCAATGCCTTTTTCTGGCTTCGGTCAGCACCAAGCCAGGCCTGCACATATGGCACAGACATACATGCAGACAAAACACCCACATTAAACATTTAAAAATTAATAATATAATTAGTAATGAGACTACTGAACATTCAGATGCAAAAGAAGGAATTTGAAATCCCTCACTGCAAATGCAAAATTCAAATGTCTCAAATGTGTGTACATACAAGACTGTCTTAGTTAGCCGGGTTTCTATTGCTGCAATGAAATGCTATGACCAAAAATCAAGCTGGGGAGTAAAGGGTTTATTTGGCGTACACTTCCACATTGTAGTCAGTCCATCAGTGAAAGAAGTCAGAACAGGAACTCTGACAGGGAGGAACCTTGAGGCAGGAAGTGCTGCTGAGGCCATGGAGAGGTGTTGCTTACTGGCTAGCTCTCCGAGGCTTGCTCATCCCAGGGGTGGCCCCACGCACAATGGACTGGGCTCTTCTACGTCAATCACTAATTCAGAAAATGTCCTATAAGCTTGTCTGCAACCTGATCTTATGGAGGCATTTTCTTTTTTTGTTTTTGATTTTTTTTTTTCGAGGCAGGGTTTCACTGTGTAGTCCTGGCTGTTCTGGAACTTGCTCTGTAGGCCAGGCTGGCCTCAAGAGTATCACAGAGATCCTCTTGCCTCTGCCTCCTGAGTGATGGGATTAAAGGCATGCACCACCATTACCAAACTGGAGGCATTTTCTTAATTGATGGCCCCTCCTCTCTGATAACTTTAGCTCCTGTAAAGTTGACATAAAACTATCCAGCACAAAGACCTAAAAGTAAAGCTCTTAGGAGAGAATATAAACAAATCTTCATGATGTATATTTGTTTTGTTTTGTTTTGTTGTTGTTGTTGTTTTTAAGATCCATTTATTTACTATGTATACAACATTCTGCCTCCATGTATGCCCACACGCCAGAGGAGGGCACCAGATCTCATCACAGATGGTTGTAAGCCACCATGTGGTTGCCGGGAATTGAACTCAGGACCTCTGGAAGAGCAGACGGTGCTCTAAACCACTGAGCCATCTCTCCAGCCCCCGTATATTTGTTGATTTTGCTTTTGGAGGCAGGGTGTTTATATTTGGCCCAGGCTGTCCTGGAACTCAGCTCTCGCAATGTCGGCCTCCCAAGTACTAGAATTTCAAGTTTACACGACCCCACCTAACTTGGATTAGATCAATTATGGATTTTCTTTTTTTTTTAAGATTTATTTATTTGTTATATACAGCATGTTTTCCTGCACACCAGAAGAGGGCATCAGATCTCATTACAGATGCTTGTGAGCCACCATGTGGTTGCTGGGAATTGAACTCAGGACCTCTGGAAAAGCAGTCAGTGCTCTTAACCTCTGAGCCATCTCTCCAGCCCCCCAATGATGGATTTTCAGATATGACACCAAAAGCAGAAATAACCAAAGGAAAACTGAAAATCTGGAGTTCATCAAAAGTTTAACTTTTGCTGTTCAAAAGACAGCAAAAAGAATGAAATATTTGAAAATAATACATTTGCCAAAGATCTAAAATCAAAATATATAGAGAAATCTATTACAACTCAGCAATAAAAAGACAACCTAATTTAAAAATGGCCAATAGGGCACATTTACTACAATTGGAAAGATACAGCAAAGATTACCATAGCCCCTGTGCAAGGCTGGCATGAAAATCCGTGAAGCAGTACATAGTCTTTTTTTTTTTTTTATATTTATTTATTTATTAGGTATACGATATTCTGTCTGTCAGGCCAGAAGAGGGCACCAGGCCCCATTACAGATGGTTGTGAGCCACCATGTGGTTGCTGGGAATTGAACTCAGGACCTTTGGTAGAGCAGGCAATGCTCTTAACCTCTGAGCCATCTCTCCAGCCCGCAGTACATAGTCTTTATGCTGAGGTCATCCCCACGCTGTAGGCCTCCATCAAGAACATCGAGTGAGAGGTCACCCTGACTTGTCCACTTCAGAGAGCTTTGTCTTTGACTTGCTTTGATGGTGGGTGTTTTACCAGCACCCCCAGGCCTAAGAAACAGTGCCTGGTCTGTTAATGATGACAATAAAGCAGACTCTGATTTTCTTTTTGGAAACTGTCCTGAGCCAGGCAGTGGTGGCACATGCTTTTAATCCCAGCACTCAATTTTGAGGCCACCGTGGTCTACAGAGCAAGTTATAGGTCAGGCTCCAAAACTACAACGAGAAACCCCACTCTGAAAAGCCAAATAAATAAATAAATGAAAATAAATACTGTCCTGTGGGCGTAGATATTTTCTCCATGAAAATGCACAAATGGAGGGTTGGAGAGATGGCTCAGTGGATAAGAACACTGCCTGCTCTTCCAAAGGTCCTGAGTTCAGTTCCCAGCAACCACATGGTGGCTCACAACCATCTGTAATGAGATCCGGTGCCCTCTTCTAGCCTGCAGGCAGACACAATACTGTATACATAATAAATAAATAAATCTTTTTTTAAAAAAAAGAAGAAAATGCACAAATGGCTATGAAAAGATGCTCACCATCACCTGCCACCACTGTCAAAAGGACAAGCGGCTCAGTGAGCATGGCTTAGCCTGTATTAGTGCCAGTCTATGCTGTATAAGGAGAACTTGTCAGGGGAAAACCAGCAATAACAACACGGACTAAAGCTTGTATGTGCCCAGGTCTGGGTTTGATCTCAAATACCACAAAAAAAAATTTTAAAGAAAATTACAAAGAGACACCACTTTACACCCACGGAGATGGCTAACTGTATGAAAGATAACCAGTAGTGCCAAGCCTATGCAGAAATTGAAACACATACACAGGTGTGTTTCAATTAAACTGTAAAATGTAACCATATGACCTAGCAATTCTTCTCCCACATACTCAAGATGCAAACATACAGCCACACAAAACCAAGTGCACAACGGTTCACACAACTTTATTCATAACAGTTGAATGTCGAGTAATAAATGGATGATTTAAAAAAAAAAACAAGGCCGGGCGGTGGTGGCGCACGCCTTTAATCCCAG
>NW_026067986.1:293109-295048 GCF_014885135.2 Alexandromys fortis | reverse complement strand
AAAAAAAAACAAATCTTAGGTAGATGAGAGATGGCTCAGTGGTTAAGAGCACTGGCTGCTCTTCCAGTGGACCCAGGTTTGATCGCCAGCACCTACATGGGAGATAACAACCATGTAACTCCAGTCCCAAAGGATCCATTGTCTTCTGGCCTCTACAAGCATTATACACACAGTGAATGCACACATGCAGACAAAACACACACATAAAATAATATATATACATGTTCAGTAAGATAGCTTATTGGGTAAAGATGCTTGTTACCAATTCAGAGGATGTAAGTTTGATCTCTAGGGCTGACGACGTGGTAAAAGGAGAAAAACAATTTCCTCAAGTTATCTGCAGACAACAGGAACATTCCTTTACATTGTGTGAAGATGTCACTGTGATTGGTTCAATAAAAAAATCAATGGCCATTAGCTAGGCAGGAAGAGGTCAGACAGGTCTTGTGGAGAGGAAAGGCAGAGTCTTTGGCCAGGCACAAAGGCAAATGGAGATGAGGTAACAAGTATGTGGAAGAATGTAGTTTAAAAAATATTAATCTGTATTTTAAGAGCTAGTTAAAAACAAGCCCCCCTCTTTTTTTTTTTCAAGACAGAGTTTCTCTGTAGCTTTGGGCCTGTCCCAGAACTAGCTCTTGTAGACCAGGCTGGCCTTGAACTCACAGAGATCCACCAGCCTCTGCTTCCCTAGTGCTGGAATTAAAGGTATGCACCACCACCGCCCGGCAAGCCAAGCTTTCATAATTAATAATAAGCCTCTGTGTCCCTTATCATGGGCTGGAGGCCCAAAAGAAAAGTGTCTTCAGTTGTCTTCTGAACTCTACATATACATGTGCATACATACAAATAAAATGTAATTAAAAAAAAAAAACCTTGCCTGGCGATGGTGGCGCACGCCTTTAATCCCAGCACTGGGGAGGCAGAGGCAGGTGGATCTCTGTGAGTTCGAGACTAGCCTGGTCTACAGAGCTAGTTCCAGGACAGGCTCCAAAGCCACAGAGAAACCCTGTCTCGAAAAATCAAAAGAAAAAAAAACCCTTAATATGATGGAACATTATTGGGATTATAAAAAATGAAGTGCTTATACATGCCACAATATGGATGAACTTTGACTCACTATGAAGAGTGAAAGAAGGCAACTCCCAAACATGATTCCATTATATGACATGCTCAGATAGGCAAATCAATGACGACAGATTACTGAGACTGCACCAGCCTCTCACCAGGGCCAGAGACTAAGCAAGTAGAGAGCAACACAGTCTCACTATGTAACCCATGCAAAATACAGGTTCAGGGGCCAGCTGGGTAGTTCAGCAGGCCTTGCAAGTGTAACAACTTAAGTTTGATCCCTGGTACCGGCAGGGTAGAAAAGAGAACTGACTCCTGCATGTTTGCTCCAGCTTCCATACATAGGCCATGCTCCGTGCATGCCTGCACACTTATAAATAAATGTAATTTAAAATTTCTTGGGGGCTGGGGAGATGGCTCAGAGGTAAAGAGCACTGATTGTTCTTCCTGAGTTCAAATCCCAGCAACCACGTGGTGGCTCACAACCATCTGTGCGGCGAACTTCCTGACCAGCAGGAAAGAACAGCCACCAGACGAGGATTCTTCCCAAATCACGCTTTATTGGAGCCTCTTGGTTTTAGGGAGAGCAGGAAGCGAGGGACCCCGAGCTCTGATTTGCAGCTGCTTATATAGGGAGTCTGCCTAGCAACCTTTGATACTTTGATACTTTAACTGCTTTTCTGGAGACCCACCGGCTGGAAAGAAAGCAGGGAACATCCCTGTCAATTACAGACCACAAGGAAGTTCCCCTGCCTGTCAGGGGAAGTGTGGGCAGCTAGATCACAACAACTCATCCTGTTTTCTAGTGGAAAAACTGCAACCTTTATTATGGTATCAAGCGAGGCTGGGGCCAAATGCCATCTTGTAATGG
>NW_026067986.1:266775-292760 GCF_014885135.2 Alexandromys fortis | reverse complement strand
CTGTCTGTGTGTATGCCTGACGGCCAGAAGAGGGCGCCAGATCTCTTTACGGATGGTTGTGAGCCACCATGTGGTTGCTGGGAATTGAACTCAGGACCTTTGGAAGAGCAGGCAAAGCTCTTAACCACTGAGCCATCTCTCCAGCCCCTCAACAGGGGTTTTTTGCTTTCATTTTGTTTTGTTCCATTTTGAGACAGACTCTCACTATGTAGACCTGGCTGGCCTGGAATTTACAATGGATCTACCTTCTTTTTCCTCCTGAGTACTGACTGGGATTTAAGTGACCTTTTATCACGCCTGGCTACTTGTTTGTATTTTGGAACATGTTCTCATTATATAGCCTTTAGTTGACTTCAGATTCATGATAGAGATAAGCTATTCTCAAACTTGTAGAAATCATCCTGCCTTCCTCCACCTCTCAAGTGCTAGAAATAGGTGTGCTCTACGATGTCCAGAAAAACAAATCCATTAATAATAGCTATATTACGGACTGAGGGGAGTTTACTGGTGAGCACTGACTACTAAACAGGCAGGCTTTGAAAAGACTAAGGCTTTGTTTGCAACTATGTAAGAAGAATGTATCTGCAGCTGTTGTATTTTTAACTTTGGAGTCGCAAGCAATCCCAAAGTCCTCATTTATGCTCTTGGTTAGCTCTGCTGTAAAAGCACAAAAGAGATCTCATCTCTCTGGGGTCTCCTCCCAACATACGATTGTTTATCCCACCTGTCTCAAGCTCAGACCCAATCTTTTGTGTTTTTTCAGAAATAGCCACCATACTAAGTAAAAATGGCTGCATTTTTTCACAAAGAATATTCAAATGGTGTCATTCATTATTGAAACTTAACAAAATTAATGTTAGAGTTTCTTGCTGGCATTTTAACAAATTACCATGAACCGTGACTGGAATCTGAAGTCTGTAATGCTTGCTATTTTAGGGAAGAACTAAATTGGTAGGGAAAGCAACAGGAACTGGTAGAAGGAAACAAGTTTATTAAAAAGCCAGCTCTGGCAGTCAGGCGGTGGTGGCACACGACTTTAATCTCAGCATTTGAGAGGTAGATGCAGGCAGATCTTTGAGAGTTTAGGGCCAGACTGGTCTACAAAGCAAGTTCCCGGACAGCCAAAGCCATTACACAGAGAAACCCTGTTTTGAAAAACAAACAAACAAACAAAAAAAGCCACCTCTGAGGCAGGCAGTGGTGGAACACACCTTTAACCGTTTAATTCCAGCATTTCCTAAATTTCCTAGGCAGAGGTAGGCAGATCTCTGAGTTCGAGGACAGCCTGGTCTACAGAGTAAATTCCAGGACAGTCAGAGCTATTACAGAAGGAAACAATCTCAGAAAGAAAAACAAAACCACAACTGGGAGGTAGAGGCAGGCAGATCTCTGTGAGTTTGAGGCCAGCCTGTTCTATAAGAGCTAGTTCCAGGACAGGCTCCAAAGTTACAGAGAAACCCTGTCTCGAAACCCCCCTCCCCCCAAAAAAATTAAAACCGTATAGCTCTGGCTGTCCTAGAACTCGCTCTGTAGATCAGTCTGGTCTCAAACTCAAGAGATCTGCCTTCCTCTGCCTCCCAAGTGCTGGGGTTAAAGGTGTGTACCATCACTACCTGGTTTACATAACATTTTCTTTTTCTTTTCTTTTTTTGCTCTTTAAGACAGGGTTTCTCTATATGTTGGACCCTGAACGAGAAGCCCCAAGAGACCACTCTCACACCACAGTTGATGTAGAAGCAAGAGGATTTAATTAATTCTGTCGTGACAGGGTCTTTCAGTATTCAGGGAAACCAAAAGACCCCAAATAGCTGGTACAGGCTACTTTTAAAGTATAAAGCCACAGAAACAAGGGGGGAGTCTGGGGGTTGTTTTTCCAACTATTAGGATTGGCTGATTCAAAGGGCTACTAGCAATGATTGGTCTGAGCCAGGGCTGGAGGACTGTTGCCAGATCAGGTGAGTTAAGAGGAAACATTTGAGGGTTACTATGACCCCTTCGCAGGGACCAAGTCAAAACATCAAGAACTGAGTCAACACCTGAGGGTTATCTTGCCCCTATTCCAATAACTGAGTTCTATCTAGAGAACACTCACAAGGACACAGAGAGATGGAAAGTCTCCAATATTCCAGTACATGCATGTGTGGTTGTTAGGTCCTTGGTTCCCAGGGGAGAGGGGAAAGCACTACTGCAGGGAGGCCTCAGAGTTATCCTAGAGTTCTACATGTATATGCCTGGCTGTCCTGGAACTCACTCTGTAGACCAGGTTGGCCTCCAACTCAGAGATCTGCCTGTCTCTGCCTCCCAAGTGCTAGGATTAATGGCTTGTGTCAACATGACCCAGCTATAATATTTTCTTAAAACTCAAAATTTTACTCTGTATACCGTTTTAGCTTCAAACACAAAATTTGACATGTTGCAGCCAGTTCAATTTATTTATTTATTTATTTATTTATTTATTTATTGGATTTTTTGAGACAGGGTTTCTCCGTAGCTTTTTGGTTTCTGTCCTGGAACTAGCTCTTGTAGACCAGGCTGGCCTCGAACTCCCAGAGATCTGCCTGCCTCTGCCTCCCGAGTGCTGGGATTAAAGGCGTGCGCCACCACCGCCTGGCTCAGTTTCATTGTTTAATATTCACTGTAATCTCTTCTCTGACTCACCAATTATTTAGAAATTTATTCTGAAATTTTAAAACATGAAGGAATTTCCTATGAATTTATTACTAATGTCTAGCTTAATTTCACTATGATCAAACAACATACTCTATAGATTTAAAATTCATTTGAAATTTTCTCAAGTCCTAGTGTATGGCCAATTTTGGTTAGTGGTATATGCGTACTTTTGAAAATGTATATTCTTTATGTGCGTGATATGTATGTTGCATTGTGTGCTCATGTCCAAGTGTATAGATGTGAAGCCATAAGTGGATGTTGGGTATTTCCCTCCACAGCTGTTTGGTTTCATTCCCATTGCTGAGGACGTAAAGTTTTTGTTTTTTTGTTTTGCTTTGTTTTTCGAGACAGTGAGGAAGTAAAGTTTGTACATAATTCCAGGTTATAGTCTATTACTTCAGGGAAGTCACAGCAATAGGCGCTGGAGACAGCTGGTCCCATCGCATCACATCCACATCCAGGATGGAGAGAAGACGCTGCTGAGCTGGTCCAGCAATTAAGAGTGAGACTACTGCTGCTGAGGACCTGAGTTCAATTTCCAGCACCCACACCGAGGCTTCATATCCCGAAACTCCAGTTCCAGGGGATCTGATGCCCTTTTCTGGACTCCAAAGGTGCCTGTCCTTAAAGTTGCATATATCCCAACATAGAAGCGCACATGTACACATAATTTTAAAAGGCATTTTTTTTTAATGCAGGGAGAAGCCAGGCAGTGGTGGCATACACATTTAATCCCAGCCATTCAGGAGGCGGAGGCGGGTGGATCTCTGTGAGTTTGAGGCCAGCCTGGTCCACAGAGTGAGTTCCAGGATAGCAAAATTCAGACGCGTAAAATAAAGTTTTTTTAAGTCCTCTGCAAGAAAATATGCTCTTAATCCTTAAGCCATCTCTTAAATAAAACTTTTTTTTTGTTTTGTTTTGTTTTTCGAGACAGGGTTTCTCTGTGGCTTTGGAGCCTGTCCTGGAACTAGCTCTGTTGACCAGGCTGGTCTTGAATTCACAGAGATCTGCCTGCCTCTGCCTCCTGAGTGCTGGGATTAAAGGCATGCGCCACCTCACCCAGTTAACTTTTTTTTTTTGAGACAGTGTCTCTCTATGTATTCTTGAAACTCGATATTCCCAAATGCTGGGATTAAAGATCTGTGCCATAATACCTGGCTAAATAAAATATTGAAAGAAAAAAAAAACCTTGGTATTGTTCTGATGTTTTCTCTTCAAGACAAGGTTTGAAAGAGAGTAAAGTTTAAAGGCAGTAAATACCAATTTTATTTTTTAGGCGTTTTGAGACAGTTCTCTCCACATAACCCTGGCTATTCTGAAATTAACTATATAGACCAAGCGGACCCGGGACACATTGATTTGCCAGCCTCAGTTTGTGGTTTTGAGTGCTGGGATTAAAGGTGTGCACCACCACACCAGGCCCTTTTGAAGTCTTGGACTGCATTTATATGCACAGTCTTGTTTGCTCGAACTCGGGACAAAAACAAACAGCCAAGTCCTGGCCTTTTTAAATTCAGATGCCAACAGCAGACACGCTGATCCAGTCAGCTCTGAAGTTTTCTTTCTTTTGATTTTTTGAGACAGGATTTTTCTGTGGAGCCCTAACTGTCGTGGAACTCACGCTGTACACCAACCAGGCTGTCCTCGATCTCACAGAGATCCTCCTGCCTCCTAAATGCTGGGATTAAAGGCGTGCTGGGCCACCACCCGGCTAACTCTGTATTTCTTTAAAGATAAAATATGTCACTCATATGGCGGGGCGGGGCATAATGAAGTGTAAATATATATAATGTATATATATGTGTGTATACATTGTGTTTATAAACTATATATTTAATTTACATAGAACTTATTTCCTTCACTTAACCTCACAAACCCGCAACACCAATTTATCAGAGCAGGGCCTCAGAAGTCTCGCGATATTCTGATGCCCTCTTCTCTCCCGACTTCGCCGGCGGGAAAGGGCCCGGAAGTTACCTCACGCTCTGCTGCGGCCGGAAGTGACGCCGCACCCCAGCATCCTTAGAGAAGGAGACGCGCACGCTGGCTGCTCCATGCCGAGAGGCGTGGGACGCTTCGGCGGCGTGGTCTAGCGGCTCCGAGGGAGGCGGGCGTGTGTGCGCTCCAGCTTCCGAGGCCTAGCGGGCCGTCGGTGGCCGAGAGGTTTGGGGTTTGCAGCGGCGTGAGAGCTCGCGGCTAGCCGCGCCCCGGCCTCACCATGTTGGTCCTGTTTGAAACGTCGGTTGGCTACGCCATCTTTAAGGTAGGTCCGGTGGAAGTGTTACCCCGAAAGGCCTGTGCGGATGGGATAGACGGGGAGCGGGGTAAGACTTAGAGAAAAGCCGACACGACGAGCACGTCCGAATGTCTTTTAAGTTTCCTGGGCTCCGGAAGGGTGTGAAAAAGTGAAGCGGCCGGGTGTTGAGGTGAACACGTGGCTCGGCGGGCTTTAGGTGATCCTCTCTGCTTCAGATGATTTGGCTCAGTTTAAAAGATGGACAGGACCTCTGCAAGTGTCAATAAAACGTTCTTTTAATAAGGATATTCGCGGTAGATAGTTACTAGATAGATACTAAGATTTAGTACATGTTCAGCCCCCTCCCAGTCACAGTTGCATCCCTAACCTAAGGTCAGTTCATTTCATTCATTCATTCCATTTTTGAGGCAGGGTCCCGCTGTGTAGCCTTGGCTGGCCCGGAAAACTCTACTTAAAATAGACTAACTAGATTAAAGCCCGAGCCCAAGATCAGGGGTCCTTCAGGCATGTTGGAATCTTTTGAGTGGTGACTTTGTGTGGCTTGACTTTTTAAAAGTTTGCTGTGTGACGATAGCGGGAAGAGGAATGCTTGTGCTTTAATGTAGACAACATAAATGTTAGGTCTCAAAACACAGGACAGATGGCTGAGGTGCATATTAACATGTCAGCCGACTATTCGCCAGTCCACCTGTTACAGGGTCCTCCTGGGCTGGATCCTTTACCCGGCTTCATTGATTACCGTATAACCGGGCCATTTTGGCTACGCTATTGATCTTGATCTCTTGGCCGCTGGACTCTTCCGGATCCCTGGCTTTGCTTTCCCTTATATCCACAATAAATCTCACCTCCCGATAACGATAACAACAAGTGTCATATTCTTTTGGGGGGGATTAAGTGAGATTGCTTGAATTAAATTGTCAAGGAGGAGAAATTTTGAATGTAGACAACAGGATTGAAGGAAGGTGTTTTTTTTTTTTTTTTAAATGTAGGAAGGTTGGGGGCATGGTGTTCATGATTTTCGATTTGGGCTGTGTGAGGATTGCCGATATGTTAGTTGATGTAATTGTGTAATCGGAGAGTTCCTGGTTTCAAGCTTGAAGTTTGGAATACAGTCTCTGCACACACACATCTCCATGTGATTAAATAAACCTTACCCCGGAACAAGCCTGTAATTCCAGCACCACAGAGGCAAAGGGCCTCTGTGAGCTTGAGGCAAGCCTGGTCTTTTATAGCAAGTATCAGGCCAGCCAAGGCTGCACAGTGATTCTGTCTCAAAAAAGGAAGAAAGAGAAAAACAAGTCTAAAAGGTGTGTGGTTTTGTTTTTTTGTTTGGTTTTGTTTTGAGACAGGGCTGGCCCAAAAAGCATTTTAAAGTTGCTTGCTTGCAGGAAAGGGGGGAAGAGTTTATCCCTAGCCCATGGATGTGAATCCCAGAAGAGGGCTTTAAAGTTCTTGGAACTGGAGCTTGAGGCCATTATGAGTTGTAGTGTGGGGCTCTGTAACTGGACCCAGGTTTTCTGCAAATCTGCATCTCTCCAGTCCAGTGAGACAGTGCGTGAGTTTACGAGGACAGAGGACTGCTTTGTGGTGTGTTTTCTCTTCTAGCTCAGAAGATGGGTTCTGAGTATTGAGCTTAGATTGGCACTTGCACCTACTGAGCCATCTCAGCCCTCTGTCTGTTGTGAGACATTTCACAGTAGGGAGAACATTTGTGTACCCAGTGATTTGGGTTTTTTTGGGGGAATCATTGTTGCTTATTTGTTATAAGATGGGGTGAGCTCACTATGTAGACCAGGCTGGCTTCATTCACCTGTATCAGCCTTTAGCAGACTCATTTTGTGTTACCTCTATCTTGCTCCATTACTGATGGATTTTGAAGCAAATAATTCTGGGTAATTCATTTTATATACCTATTTCAGCATGTTCAGGCTGTAATATACAAGAAGTGATTTTTATATTCATTATGTGTTATGCATACCTTCATGAAGGCTTGCACACCAGAAGAGGACACCAGATCTTATTACAGATGGTTGTGAGCCACCATGTGGTTGCTGGGACCTCTGGAAGAACAGAGTTAACCTCTGAACCATCTCTCCAGCCCACAGAAGTGTTTTTAAACAGAAAAGCAATATAACAATGCCAAAGATTTTTTTTTTATTTTTTTTTTTTATGTATACAATATTCTGTCTGCTTGTATGCCTGAATGCCAGAAGAGGGCACCAGACCTCATTACAGATGGTTGTGATCCACCATGTGGTTGCTGGGAATTGAACTCAGGACCTTTGGAAGAGCAGGCAACGCTCTTAACTGCTGAGCCATCTCTCCAGCCCCAATGCCAAAGATTTTTATGGTAGCAATAAATATACACTATTTCTACTTAGAAATTGTTCGTTCAAACAATGAAACAATGGATTTTTGTGTGCAGATATTTCCAGTTTCCCTGTGTGAAAACCAGTGATTTAAACATGGAGGCGGGTAGAATGGATAGTGCCTGTAATGCACTTCAGAGGCTGTGACGGAATAGTCTGGGGTTCGAGGCCGTTTAATCTATATAACAAGCCCCATTCTCCAATGGGACTTTTTAAAAACTATAAAATTAGATAATTGTGAAACAAAACTTTTTGTTCAGAAACAACAATATATAGTAGCACGATTGGGAATACAATAGCCAAAGTGTTTTTTAATATTTATTTATTATGTATACAATATTCTGTCTGTGTGTATGCCTGCAGGCCAGAAGAGGGCACCAGACCTCATTACAGATGGTTGTGAGCCACCATGTGGTTGCTGGGGATTGAACTCAGGACTTTTGGAAGAGCAGGCAATGCTCTTAACCTCTGAGCCATCTCTCCAGCCCTAGCCAAAGTGTTTTTGCTTTCACAGTTTTTTGTAAATGTTTGGATAAATATGAATCACTACGCCTTTATTACATGTCCTTTGTTGCTTTAACTTTAGTTTTAACTATGACAGTGTGGGGCTGAAGAGATGGCTGAGAGCACCTGTCCTTGCAGAGGCCCTAGGTTCCCAGAACCCACCTCTTCCAGCCGGTGCTGCACATGTTTGCAGGCAAAACAGTCACATCCGTGATATAATCTTCAAGTTAAGAGGGTGGTGACAAAATAACAGCAGTTCTGTTAATGCAGATGTTATATTCCAAACAAATGTTATCTTGTTTGGTTTTTGAGACAGGGTTTTCTCAGTAGCTATAGAGCCTGTCCTGGAATCTGCTCTGTGGGCCCGAATTCAGAGCTCTGCCTGCCTCTGCCTCCCAAGTGCTGGGGTAAAAGGTGTGTGCTACCACGCTGGGCCAGAAATCTGTTCTTAACATGTATCAATACAAAAGAATGTTTAAGAGCTTAGGTTGAAAATAGAATCAAAATACCAGTAGGGACAGGAAAAAAAAAACAAAAACAAAACGAAATGTTCTCTAAGACTGTAACTAGGTTAACTACTAATTTGACCAAAACTTAGGCTGTATAAGAAAACTAGTTCAACTCAATAAAAAAAAAGAAACATTTCTCTACTTGTTTTTTGTTTTGTTTTGTTTTTCTCTACTCTGGGGCCTGCCCTGGAACTCGCTCTGTAGATCAGGCTGGCCTCAAACTCACAGAGATCCGCCTGCCTCTGCCCTCTGAGTGCTGGGATTAAAGGCATGGGACACCCCCGCCCAGCTCTCTCTACTCATATTTTGCATGAGTGAGTGTAGCTTGAAGAATGTAACTGTCTATTGCAGGTTCTGAATGAGAAGAAACTTCAAGAGGTCGACAGTTTGTGGAAAGAATTTGAAACTCCAGAGAAGGCCAATAAAATGTAAGTAATGTTGAGTCTAAGGACTTAGGCATTTACACTAGTTTGTGGGTGTTTCCCCTTTGGGTGTTATTTTTAACTTTTTGGTTTTTAGAACATAGGCTATCACAGCTAATCGGTATTGTAGACTGCAGTGGACAGTGCCCCAAGATTAATGTTTTATGAGATGTTTGAAGGCACTAGCATGAGTTATGTGTAAATTTCTTTTATAAAAGCAGTAATTGTAGCTGCATCTTCCATGACTCATTTCTAGCTCTAGGTTGTAATAAATCAGCTAGGTTGTAACTCCTTGAAAAGTATGCTGTGGTTCCTTCTTGTCTTGGTAACTAATGGGTTGGGAGAGACAGTAGACTTTTCCTCAAGGTAGAGCCAGGGTTGCTGTTTGACCATTTGTGAGTCACCTTGTGAAATAGCCCACTGGATGCATGTGGTCTTGAAAAGACACTCGATGATCTTATTGGTGCTGGTGGATTTGGGGGGCACGCTATGGATCATTCATCTGCTAGTGCTAATAAATACACAAAAGACTAGAGTGATAAACCTAGACAAAGGGCAAACGAGTCATTGTGGTGCTCCATCGACAATAGCATTATTGAACAAATTGAGAGATGTCCATGATACGCTCAGGAAAATCAACTTCAGAGTAATTGGCTTAATGTGATTCAGTTTATGTCTCTGGATCCTTGAACATTTAGACAAATTCTGAGAGACTGGTGGCACTTCATAAAGGTAGAAACAGGGTTAGAACAGGGCTGGGGAAAGAGAAACTCAGGACTTTGTTGTTAACATCTGTGTGCTTTTAAATGTACATTTGATGGACCTTACCAGCATTTACTTTCCCAGGTAAGAAAACTTGGTTTCAGCTAATAATACTGTTTTAGGCATATAGGGACTAGTTTTTCCATTTTAGAGGGTGTCTGCTTTGCTGGGTTAATCTTTATTCATTGCTGTCAATGATGTATTCCTTTGGAACTGAGTCTAAGTGATTTAGCAAAAGTTCGTCACTACCACTGAGACAGCAATGAATACATTTCTTTATACAAAAAACATTGACTGTAAACGCTGGAACGATGTTGGAAAGCAAGGCTGACAATAGGTTTGCTTTTGTTTGTTTTTGGGAGGGGGTTGACAGGGTTTCTCTATGTAGCTCTGGCTGTCCTGGAACTTACTCTGTAGACCATGCTGGCCTCAAATTCAGAGATCCACCTCTGCCTTCTGAACACTGGGATCCAAGGCATGGGTGGGTAATAGGCTATTTTTCACGTGCTTGGTGTTTTATCTAGTTAGTGGCTGGTGGTGCTGAGTGAGGATAGAGCCCAGGTCCTCATAACACGAAAGTAAATTGTAGTCTTGGCTGCCCTGGAGCTTAATGTGTAGACTACGCTGGCCTTGAATTTACAGAGATCCACCGCCTCTACTTCCCAAGTGCTAGGACTAAAGGCGAATGCAACCTCACCCTGCTCTTTTATTTTTATGTATTTTAAAATAAGTTGAAACAAAGTTCAAGTAGTAACCTGCACTGCCCTTGACTGTGATCCTTGTGTGACTTCCTAGTAGCTGGAATTTCAGACAGGGCCACCACATATCTAGCAAGTTTCTTTCAGTAGTATAAGCTATAGAAACATCCAGCTCCTCTTTTTCTGGCTATGTAACTTTTGCAGAATTACTGTGTTCCAATAATGTATTTGTTCTCTTTTTGATTCTAGCGTAAAGCTAAAACATTTTGAGAAATTTCAGGATACAGCAGAAGCATTAGCAGGTAAAGTAAGACTAGAAACTTTATTTTACTTTTTTTAATTAAAAGGTTGTTTTCAGTTGCCTGAGTTAATCTTACTCAATGTTGTCGATGATGCATCCTTATTGGGGTGAATTCAAGTGATCTGACCCATTCGTCACTACCACTGAGACAACATTGAGGTAGCTTTTTTCACTGTAGGGCTGGTTTCCCCCATGTGATGAGAAGTGATTAGATTGATCTCCCTGTGGAAACCAGCAGCCTAATGCTGAAGCACAGTTCAGTAAAAGCTGTTCTACAAGGGACCAAGGTAACGTGGTCATGTACTGAGTCTAATACTTGTGTAATTTAAGGCGAAGTTGAGGATAGCCACCTGAAATAGAAAATGCAAAAGCTTATCAATATTCGAAACTGAAGGGAAATAGAGTGACTTAAGTGTAGATAGGTACTGTGCACATGCAAACCACCAAGGGACATGGATTTATATGTTTTTATTTACGTGTGCTTTGTTTTAAAGGAGGGAGTGATTCATAGCCTTTAATGTTGGCTTCATGATGGGTGAACAGGCATGCTCTGGATCACTAATCAGTCCATTATTTGATAACAAAGGGCTATAAGGAAGAATGGTTTAAAACTAGACAAGATTTTTGTTTGGGGTTTTTGTTTGTTTATAGGGGTTTCAATGAATATCCCCAGCTGTCCTAGAACTCACAGATCTGCATGCCCCAGCCTCCTAGTACACAAAGCAAGTTTCTTTACCATTAATTGCTAATAAAATAACAGCCCTGTGAAGAGAGATTATCTGTTATAAACAGTAGAACAGAAAATTTATAATAAACATTTTGGAAGTGAGAGTAAGCTATGTCAGGAGTGCCATCATATAAACCTCTAAAATGTCTGGTCTGATAAAATGTTTTTATCAAACAGATAAGTTTTTTTCCCAGGAGTTGGTAGTATGTCTCTCATAAGGCAGCTTATTTGTTCAGTGCCAGATAGGTGTATGTAGCCCAAGATGGCCTTTGAGTTTCTGGTCTTCTGCTTAAGTGCTGGAGACCAGACCCAGGAGTTGAAACTTGTTAGACAAGCACTTTACCAACTGAGCAATATCCCAGGTCCTCTGAGGCAGTTGTGGGGACAGGCACAATGCCATGATACACAAATGAAAACAAGAAGACACTTTTGTGATGTCACTTCTCTCCCTTGCACCTTTTCATGGACTCCAGGAACTTAATTTAGTTGTACAGGGTCGAATAGCAAACATTTACCTATTTTTTTAAATGTATTTATTATATTTAGATAGGTGATTTGTCTGCACACCATGAAGGGGCATCAGATCCCACGGGGTTACAGTTATAGAGGGTTGTAAGCTGTCCTGGTGGTTGCTGGAAATTAGACTCAGGACCCCTGGAAGAGCAGCCAGTGTACTTAACCATTGAGTCCATCTCTCCAGTCTCCTGAAGTTATTTTTTTCTCCCCCATCCCCCAAGACAGGGTTTCTCTGTAGCCCTGACTCCTGGAACTTGCTGTATAGACCAGGCCTTGAAGTCACAAGAAATCTACCCAATTCTGCCACCTAGTGTTGGGATTAAAGGCATGCACCACCACACCCAGCTTTTGAAATTATTTCCTAAAATATTTGACGCATTTGATTTTTGAATTTCATTTTTAATGAAATGATAACTTTTGTATATGATAACCTAGAATAGAATCTAGAGTTATTCTAGTGTAGAGATTTTACTCAAAAAAAAATAGAAGAAAGGTTATTGTGCTAGGTTAAAATTAAAATTGTGTGATATAGAATATTACAAACTAGAGATGAGCCAAAGACTCTCTTGTTGAGGACCTGGAGTTCAATTCCCAGCACTCAACATGGCAGGTGTTTGTGATCCCTGTTGCAGGGACTCTGGTGCTGTCTTCTGGCCTCTAGAGGCACAAGGATACAAGTGGTGCACAGGAATACATGGAGACAAAGTAACCATATATGTAAAACAACAAAAATTTAAACTAGGAATATGAAGTTCAACTTTTAATTTTAAAGTGTGTGTGTTTCTGAGGATCTGGCCCAAGGCTTTTCACATGCCAAGCAAATGCTCTATCCCCAACCCAAAAGACTAAAAAATTTAAGTAAGGAATAAATAAAAGGAAGAAGTCTCTTTATAAAAAAGTAGATGCTAGGAAAAGTGTTGGAGGTAGATTGAAATAGCCAAGTATAATAGGACACTCCTAGCGCCCAGCAATGGAAGACTAAAGGAAAATCACAAGTTTAAGGGGAGCCAAAGCTATAGCAGTGAGCTATAAAAAGTTGAATCCTAACAACCTTATTATTTATGAATGGACGCAGGATCTCACTGTCACACCTGTTCCTCTCTGCCCATGAAGTACTGGGAGCAAAGGTGTGCACCACCATGGCAGGCAATTGTGAATGGTATATTAAAACAAATACACGAATCCTTTATATTTCAGTCTTTTTAAAGGAAGTATTTGCTTTAAAATTTACATCAGAAGAACTTTATTAGTTACAGCTTTTTCTCCTCCCCTCCCCAAAAAGCATTCACAGCTCTGATGGAGGGTAAAATCAATAAACAACTGAAGAAAGTTCTGAAGAAAATAGTAAAAGAAGCCCACGAACCTCTGGCTGTGGCTGACGCTAAACTAGGAGGAGTGATAAAGGTAAGGAAAGCCAGGCCGTCATGGTTCTCCATGCCTGTCAGACCTATGTGGTCGGATGTCACGTGTTCTCACAATCCCTGTGTCTTTTAGGCAGCATGAGAAGCTGAAGTAGAAGTTGCAGAAACAGCTGTTCCCTGTACATTGTAGAAAACAAATAACAAAAAGATAAAACTCTAGCCCTGATGCTCTAGTCTGTTAACATTTCAGGATAATCCTTACATACACGTTTTCCCATTCAGTACAGTCATTAAAGATGTGTCCATTGGAAGCTTTTAGTACCAGAGAAAACCCGAAGTGAAGTCTGGCAGTGTACTCCTGCAATGAGTTGTTTGAGATGATATAAAAGTACAGTTCAGGGGAGTTGGCAGAGGACTTCTTACTCAATACTGGGGGGGGGGTGTATTTGAGAGACACTTACCACTTTTTACCTTTACTTTTGATTAAAATGCTGTAGCATGGAAATACTTTCATAATTCTAAAGTTAGGAAAGGGGCTGGAGAGATGACTAGGTGGTGGAGAACAGAGGACCCAGCTTCAGATCCATCACCTGTCAGTCCAGTTCCAGGGGATCTGACACCGTCTGGCCTCTGAAGGCACCTGCACTCACTGGTGCACAGAAACTCAAGTAGGTACCTACAGATGTTTTTTAAATCTTAAAATTCAAATTAGAAAAAGTGGTTCACTCAGTCCAACGAGCAAGAAAAAATTTTTGTCAGATTTATTCACGTTTTACAGCTTTGAAACCATAGCCTAGCTAGAACGTTGTTGTGGTTTTGTGGTTATTGTTTCTTAATACTCCTGGAAGTTTAGTTTCCATCAACTTTTTTTTTTTTTTCCTGGTAGAGATGTGTTTCTCTCTGTAGCCCTGGTTGTCCTGATTATAGACCAGTCTGGCCTTGAACTCAGATCCACCAGCCTCTACCTCCTCCTGAGTGCTGGGATTAAAGTTGTGCCGATCTTTTGTTTTTGTTTTTTTCCTTTTTAAAATAAACTTATATGTCTTTATTTTTATTGTATGAATGTTTTGCCTTTATGTGTGTGTGTGCGCCTCGTCCCTGTGGAGGTCAGAAGAGAGCATCTCAGATCCTCTAGGACAGGAGTTACAGGCAGCTCTGAGCCACTGTGTGGATGTGAGGAATCACTCAGGGCTTCTCCCAGAAGCCAGTGCTGTTATTCACTGAACCATCTCTCCAGCCCTGTAAATACTGTTTAGTAGTTCATGCTTCAGAATCCAATGTGGAAGCTCATGTTTGCCATGTCAGGAGTCTCTGAGCTTTAGGTCAGCCTGTGCTGCATTAATGAGTTCTTATGTCACTATCTGAAAACCAACAAAGATGGATTTTCAGGAGAATTTCCTTTTCATCTAATATAAATGTTCTTATAGGAAAAACTGAATCTCAGCTGTATCCACAGTCCTGTTGTTAATGAGCTTATGAGAGGAATTAGATCGCAAATGGATGGCTTGATTCCTGGTGTGGAACCACGGGAGATGGCAGCCATGTGTCTCGGGTTGGCTCACAGGTGAAACTTGACAGAAAAATTAGGAATACTCACTTTTATACATACATTTAAATACTATTTATTGTTGTTTTTTTTTGTTTGTTTTTTCAAGACAGGGTTTCTCTGTAGCTTTGGTTCCTGTTCTGGAACTAGCTCTTGTAGACCAGGCTGGCCTCGAACTCAAACAGAGATGCCAATACTATTCTTAAAGTATTACAAGTATTCATTTAATATCAGGAAGATGCTACAGTTGCTCACATGAAGAAACTATTGCTCGCCTTCAATATAGCTGATAAGTGATATGAACCCACAGAACCTGGCTTTCTTTAAATTATTATGTATAAAGTGTTCTGTCTGTGCACATGCCTGCATGCTGGAAGAAGGCACCAGTTCTCATTACAGATGGTTGTGAACCACCATATGGGTGCTGGCAATTGAACTCAGGACCTCTGGAAGAGTAACCAATGCTCTTAGTTTCTGAGCCATCTCTCCAGCCCCAAAACTGTATTCTTTTTATTTTTCCAGACAGGGTTTCTCTGTGTAGCCCAGGCTATCCACCTGCTTCTGCCTCCACAGTGGTGGGATTAAAGGTGTGGGCCACCACACCCAGCTGTTGCCTGTATTCTTTAAAATCAGTCAGATTTTCTTCTCCCCTTTAGTGTTGGGTTGCTTATTTCATGTCTTTACTCTGCAGTGGTCTGAGAGAGAACTTTTTTTGCTATGTGCAGTTATATGTGATGTATATCTTAAGGCCAAAAAAACGTTGCCCTATTTCTTTGAGGTAGAGTCTTTCTTAGAACCTGGGACACAGGTTTCCTGGGCTAGGCTCTAAATCAGTAGACTCCATCTATCTTGTCTGAGAGCTGGGTTTCAGGCATGCATGGATTGCTCATTGGTATAGGTGTTGGAATCTGACTCCACTGGTCACGATTATATAGCACGTGCACTATTGCTACGCTGTAATCATCGAAAGCAGTATTTTAGCAGCTGGATATGATGGGCCATGCCTTTAATCCTAGCCTCTTTAGGCAGCAGCTTGTAGATCTTGGAGTTCTGGGATGGCCTGGTCTATAGAACAAGTTCCAGACTTGTAATACAGAAACCCTGTTTTGGTGAGTGGGGGAGGGTTGTGAGCATATTATTTAAAAATAATTCAGCACACCATGTGGTGGTACACATCTTTAATCCCAGCACTCGGAGGCAGAGATAGACTAGTCTGCTCTACACAGCAAGTTTTAGGACAGGCACCAAAGCTACAGAGAAACCCTGTCTCAAAAAACAAACAAAAATAGGTTTTTTTTTTTTTTGTGATTAAAAGTCAGAGATACTAGATATGTCCTGTAATATAAAGGACACCCTACAGTATGCGATTGCAAGACTACAAACGTCATTAGTGGTGAGATCTACAGTTCAGATGTTTTCAGATGTTATACAAACGTTATGCTCTATCTTATTATTATTTACTCTGCCCACCAGAACAAATTCATAAGAAAAAACGTAGTTGTCAGCTCTGTGGCAAGTTCAAGGCTTGCTCAGTTGCAAAGTATTTATCACACAGTCATAGGATTTGAGTTGAGGCCTCCCAGAACTGGGCTTGGCAGCATTAAAATCCCAGAGTACAGGGTTTTACACAGGCAGGTCCCTGGAGCTCATTAGCTAGCCAGCCTGTCCTGCTGTTCAAGTTCCAGTCCAGTGACAGATCTGCACTCGCTACCCACTCACATGAACACACCAGTCGGGGAAGGTGGGAATGGGGTGCCTTAATTGAGGTCCTTTGTAAAATGCTGTTTATTTCTCTTCATCTCCCCAGCCTGTCTCGATACAGATTGAAATTCAGTGCTGATAAAGTAGACACAATGATTGTTCAGGCAATTTGTAAGTACATGGCAGAATCTGATCTGTTTAGTTGTTTCTCTCAGCTGTTGTTACTAATTTTGTCTGTTAAAGATGAACTAGAACTTCAGTGAGTAGATGACTGGGGAAGCAAAGACTCATGTTAATATTACATACCAGTTTCTTCATTGTAAGTGCGAAAACTGCAAGAAAGATTTGTGTCCTTAAGTGTTCCGGTTTTCGCCTGTCTTTTTTAGATGTTCATGAATTGAACAATTTTAAGAAACATGGAAGTAATAAAAACTGCTTTGACTAACATATTACTAAATGTGTATCAAGAATTAAAATCATGGGCTTAGTAGTCCCTTGGGTTGCCACACCTCTGTTCATAGCAGTATTATTTATACTAGCTGAAAAGGAAAATTTTTATCAATCAATAAATAAAATATAAATACAGGTGCATACACACCTAAGATGGTATTCGGTCTTTAAAAGAAATAACATAATACATGCCACGGTGAGGAAAACTTCTCCTGTGAAAGAAGCCAAACAGTGTAGAAAGGTAGCTCCTGCAAAGGACCAGGATTTAATTTCCAGAACCCACTTTGGTGGTGCACAGTCATCTGTAATGAGATCTGGTGCCCTCTTCTGGCCTGCAGGCATACACGCAAAGTATTGTATGCATAATAAATATTAAAAAATTTTCAGTTTATTGCATAATGGAACAAGTCTGAAAAAGGATGTTGTTAATGGTTGTATGGTGTGAATGTACTTAATGCCACTAAATGCTTGAAAATGCTTTAAGACAATTTGTTATCAGTCCCTCATTGCTTCTGTTTTTATTTCATGTTGCAGCCTTGTTAGATGACTTGGATAAAGAACTAAACAACTACATTATGCGGTGTAGGGAATGGTATGGCTGGCACTTCCCTGAATTAGGGAAAATTATTTCAGATAATTTGACATACTGCAAGTGTTTACAGAAAGTTGGTAAGTCGGTTGTTTGCCCTTTATGTTGAAACTACATGAATATAGCTCAGTAGTAATGATAAATTGATCTAACTTAGAATTAGTTTTAAATTTTTCAAGTAAGTGACTTCTTTTAAATATCTTAACTTTCCAAGTAACAAAGTCACTAGTTCCAAATGGTTCCAACTGACCCAGATAACAAAGATTATTGTAGCTATAAATAATGCTTTCAGCTTTTATGGTATATTTTAAGATTACAACTTTGCATTAAATTAGGCTCTAAAAGTTGATTCCATGAGAAATCCAAGGCAAATGAGGTTAATTGCTGCATTGTTCTCTAAGAAGCAGGTTAAAAAAACAGGCTGAGTGACAGTTGGATAGCAGTGTTAAGTCTTGAGTAACCTCAAGGTATATTATGAGTGTTAAGTCTTGAGTAACCTCAAGGTATATTATGAAGACTTTGTGAGGTCCAGCTAAAGTTCATAGTTTCAGCCAGGTCGAGGTGTTGGTGCTGACACTAGGCTGGCCTCTGGCCTACAGAGCAAGTTCCAGGACAGCTAAGACTACACAAAGAAACCCTATTTTGAAACAAAAACATATATAGTTTCAGAATGTTGCATCCTTTGAATCCTTTTATGGCATCCTTAATTCTATTGGGGGGGGTGTTTTGAGATGGTCTGTCCTGGAATGTGCCTTGTAACCAGGCTGGCCTTGAACTCACAGATACACCCACCTCTGCCTCCCAAATGCTAGGATTAAAGCCATTACCACCACTGCCTGATCCTTAATCCTATTCGTATCTGTCGCCTTTTATGAAATATGTTTAGAAGATGCTTTGTCTTATTTTTGTTTTCAAAATAATTCTTGGTGTTTTTAATTTATTTATTTATTATGTATACAATATTCTGTCTGTGTGTATTCCTGAAGGCCAGAAGAGGGTACCAGACCTCGTTACAGATGGTTGTGAGCCACCATGTGGTTGCTGGGAATTGAACTCAGGATCTTTGGAAGAGCAGGCAATGCTCTTAACCACTGAGCCATCTCTCCAGCCCCTCTTGGGGTGTTTTGTTTTATGATTGTTTTGAGTCAGGATTGCTATGTGTGTCTTTGATACCTATCTTGGAACTTGCTCTGTAGTCCAGACTGGCCTTGAACTCACAGAGATCCACCTGCCTCTCCCTGACTGGATTGTTTTGGATTTTTTGTTTGCTTTGAGGGAAGCATTGAAGTATTTTCTTTGTGTGACCTGTAACTTTGTGGACCAGGCTGTGCCAGTATTTGCTTTATCTCCCTCCCCTCCTCCTCTTCTCTGTTTTTATTTGGGAATGATTCTGCTTCATCTTCTATGCATTCCACAGGTGACAGGAAGAACTATGCATCTGCGACTCTCTCTGAATTTCTGTCAGAGGAGGTAGAAGCAGAGGTGAAAGCAGCCGCAGAGATATCTATGGGAACAGAGGTTTCCGAGGAAGATATTTGCAACATTCTGCATCTGTGTACCCAGGTACGTTACATCCGCGGGGGCTGTAGTTGAGTCTTTGCTGATGGCAATGATGATGTTTGCATTGTTGTTCACCTGACATTATATGAAGGTGTTCAGTCACTACCTCATCTGATGCCATGTTTTTGGGTGTGGGTATGCGGTAATGACAACATGAAGTAATTTATATATATTATGTGTATTTTTTGTTTGGGTTCTGGTTTTAGGAGACAGTCTCTGTTGCCCTGTCTGTCCTGAAACTCACTATGTAGACCAGGCTGGATTAGAACTCACTACCATCAGGAATTACCCAGTTGTGGGATTAAAGGCATGCGACAGCACACCTGGCCTGAGCATTGTATTTGGAAAAGTGGTTTAACCTAGTTTAAGACTACCAAGATAATACTGATAGGATTGCTTAATTCTAGATTTTTTTTTTTTGTAATTTTTCCTCAGGCTTCCTGAGTGCTGGGATTTTAAGCATGAACTAGCACGACTAGCTTATTTTATTTTTAGGGGTGGTTCTTACCAAGCACCTAGGACTGATCTTACCCCCATGCTCTTGTAATCTTGCCCCAGCCATTGTAGTGTTGACTTAACTGTCAGTAAGTTACCTGTGCGTGTCTACTTGTATCTATTGCAATCTGATATTCTCAAAATGCATCATGCGCTCTTTACCCATAACCTTTGTGGCTTCCTCATTTCAGGTGATTGAAATTTCTGAGTATAGAACTCAGCTGTATGAGTATCTGCAAAATCGCATGATGGCCATCGCACCCAATGTTACGGTCATGGTTGGGGAGTTGGTTGGAGCACGACTCATTGCTCATGCAGGTGACAGTGTTAATGTGACTTGTAACATGAGTGTAACACAGTACAGACTGGGGACCATGGTTCATTGATGATTCCTGTTGCTTTGCCTGAGTTCTTGTTGAATAATGAGGGCATCTTCAGTCACTACCTCTTCTGAGACACTGTGGTCCTTAGTCAGAAGGCTAAAGTTAGTTTGCTATCATTTTAGCCATAAGTCTAGTCAGTTTTCAACATCTCAAAGAAAAATCATCACACCAAGATTTGAATACATTTTAAAAATTACAGTATTAACTGGATACATTGCTATACTTCATCACAGATCTCTTTTAAGCTGAAATAATTCTTTCAGTGATATCAGACAAATACTCCAAGTCCCCTTTGCTGTAAAGTCATGATACATGGACTGTTTCCGTTATCTTTACTCTGGTTCAGTCGGTAGGTAACCTTACCAGCAGCAAGAGATCATAGACTAAAAACTGAATTTGTACTTTAAGTGTATTTCTAATGTTTGAGTTTGTACCATTAGTGTCTTCAATATTTCTAAAACTTACATGCAGCAAATCCAACCAGGTATGTTAGTCTATATCAAGATTTTTTTTATTTCTAAATTATTTAATTTTATTTTATGTGCATTGGTGTGAAGGTGTCAGGTCCTCTGAACTGAAGTTACAGACAGTTGTGAGCTGCCATGTGGGTGCTGGGAATTGAATCTGGGTCCTTTGGAAGAACAGCTAGGGAGTGCTCTCAACCACTGAGCCATCTCTACAGCAAGGGTAACAGTGGCTCTGTACCATTGATATGACTTGATGTATCTGTAGCAATAGCATACTTTATTTTCAGAGTCTGAGATGATGATTAAATTGCTAATGTTTACTTCACGCATACTCACATGGTAATGCAGTTTGAATTCTCCAGCTCATAGCTTTCCTTACAGTAGGAATGAAAACATTTAGGGTTTTGAGGGAATTCAATACACTAGTAGAGAATTTTTATATACCTGAAAGTACATTTTAAAAATTTTTTTTCATTAATTTATTTTGTAGGTTCTCTTTTGAATTTGGCCAAGCATGCAGCTTCTACGGTTCAGATTCTTGGCGCAGAAAAGGCACTTTTCAGGGCACTCAAATCTAGACGAGACACCCCTAAATATGGGCTCATTTATCATGCTTCTCTTGTAGGACAGACAAGTCCCAAACATAAAGGAAAGGTGAGTTAAGTGTGTTTTGTTTTGTTTTTTCAGTTGTTAGAGGGCTTCATTTGTGAGCTGCTATGTCTATGTTGAACTGTACCCAGGTTTTCAGTAAGACCAGCAAATGCTATTAATATCTGAGCCATCTTTTTGTTTGTTACTTTTTTATTTTTCAAGACAAGCTTTTTTTTTTGTTTTGTTTTTTGTTTTTTTTTATGGTGAGTGTATATTTAGAATCAGCCGGCTGGGCTCAGTTTAGATGATTCCGATCTTGTTGGCAACATCCAGCGCATCATAATCAGGAGCCAACCGAACATACACCATCTTCTCTTCGTCGGGCCTTATGAGGGTGCTGACTTTGGCCACATCGATGTCATAGAGTTTCTTTACAGCCTGTTTGATTTGGTGCTTGTTGGCCTTGACGTCCATAATGAACACAAGTGTGTTGTTGTCTTCTATCTTCTTCATTGCTGACTCGGTGGTCAGGGGGAATTTGATGATGGCATAGTGGTCAAGCTTGTTCCTCCTGGGCGCGCTCTTCTGGGGGTATTTAGGCTGCCTTCGTAGCTGCAGGGTCTTGGGCCGCCGAAAGGTGGGTGATGTGCGGATCTTCTTTTTGTGGCTGTGGACGCCTTTCAGCACTGCTTTCTTGGCTTTCAAGGCCTTTGCTTTAACTTCGGCTTTGGGAGGGGCGGGAGCTTCCTTCTTCGCTTTCGGCGCCATCTTGACGAAAAGGGGTTTCTTTTTTAAGAATTTTTTTCAAAAATATTTATTATGCCCAGCACTCGGGAGGCAGAGGCAGGCGGATCTCTACGAGTTCGAGACCAGCCTGGTCTACAGAGAGAGCTAGTTCTAGGACAGGCTCCAAAGCTACAGAGAAACCCTGTCTCGAAAAACCAAAAAAAAAAAAAAAATGTGTACAATATTTTATCTGCGTGTATGCCTGCAGGCCAGAAGAGGGTACCAGACCCCATTACAGGTGGTTGTGAGCCACCTTGTGGTGCTGGGAATTGGACTGAGGACCTCTCCAGCCTCCTACCCCCTCCCCCCCCCAGCCCTCTTCTTAACCCTTGAGCTTTACTTCCCCGCCAAACTCATTTTGCTACTACTCTGATTATAGTATACATTAAAATTGCAGTTTCAGGTAGTGGTGACGTGGGACGCAGAGACAGGAGGACTCTCTTAGTTCAAAGCCAACCTGGTCTACAGAGTGAGTTCCAGGACAGGCACCAAAGCTACAGAGAAACCCTCTCTTGAAAAAAACAACAAAAAGAAACACAATTTTAGTTTTTCAAATGTGTGTGTGCAAGCCTGTGGAGGTCTCTCTCCTTCCCTCATGTGGGTCATGGAGATTGAACTCAGGTCAAGAAAGGGGTAGAGAGAAAGACATGACTAGACCTTTTCATTCTAGTCCAGAATCAATAGTAATATGGTGATTTTTCTGTAATTTTCTCTTGAGTAAACAATTGAGGATTTATAATCTCCTTGGAAATAAGCATTGCTGTCTGGTTTATGTTTTGTTAATAGATTTCTCGAATGTTGGCAGCCAAAACTGTCTTGGCTATCCGATACGATGCATTTGGTGAAGATTCCAGTTCTGCAATGGGAGTGGAGAACAGAGCCAAATTAGAAGCCAGACTGAGAATTTTGGAGGACAGAGGGGTAAGAACCACACCCTGTCTATGGCAAATGTTAGCCTACCAAAAGTTAATAATAAATTACAGTCTCATGAACACAAATCGCCTGGAAACATAGCTTTTTTCCATGTTTCTTATTATGCTTATATATTTTCTGCTGTTGATTTATCTTTACGTTAGCCAAGAAAGTGTGTTACAATGTTTTCTGTTTGAATGTGTTTACTCAATAGCAAAGAATTTATCACATACTGCTGTATGCTATCCAATAGAGGATATATTGCAGATTTTGACTTAGTAATTTTTATTTTTCTCCTTAGATAAGAAAAATAAGTGGAACAGGAAAGGCATTAGCAAAAGCAGAAAAGTACGAACACAAAAGGTAAAGTATATAGAATGAAGAGTCGCTTGTTTAAATATTTTTTATTGTAAATTCAGTGTGGAATAAGGGGCTAGAGAGATAGATGAGCAGCTAAGAGTGTTCATTGAGGTCATCTTGGAGAAGACCCACGGGGTCGCTCACAACCAGGTACCCTTGTACATACACATACATACAGCAAAACACTCATGTGCATAACATAAATCATTTTTAAAACTGATGGGATTGGAGTAATGCCTCAGTAGTTCAGAACACTTACTGCTCTTGCAGAGGACCTGGGTTTGAGTCCCAGAACCCACATGGCAGCTCTCAGCTGTCAGGACACGCACACAGAAAAACGAGGTTTTTTGGGTTTTGTGTTTTTGTTTTTGGGTTTTTTTTTTTTTTTTTTTTGACAATAATCTCATTTATTTAGTGTATCCATATTTTAACAGTTTGCAGTTGTGGAATCACTTAAGTCAAATTGGCAGGTAGATAGGTAGATCTTTTGTGTTTGTTAATAATACTTAAAAATTCTGTGAGCAATTTTCAGGAACGTGTTAACCACCATGCTGTCTATATACATCTTTTATGTGCATAATTTTTTCTTGCCATTTAGTTTTTCACACTTTCAGCTTTTATGTATTTGGGGTGCGTTGTATGTGTGTACACAAGCCACGGCACTCATGTGGAGGTTAGAGGACAACTTTCAGGAGTTGGTTCTCCTACCATGTGAGTTCCGGCGATTATCAAATGCTTTTCCTCATCGAGTCCTCTGGCTGGTCCTTCATAAGTATGCATTTACTCACTTGACCTACTTTGTAGTTCATGGTCCTATAGAAGCATGGAGACCTTACCTTACTAGCATGTAGAGGGACGCTTTGGTTATCCTTTTTTTTTTTTTGGTTTTCCGAGACAGGGTTTCTCTGTGGCTTTGGAGCCTGTCCTGGAACTAGCTCTTGTAGACCAGGCTGGTCTCGAACTCACAGAGATCCGCCTGCCTCTGCCTCTCAAGTGCCGGGATTAAAGGCGTGCGCCACCACCGCCCGGCTTTAGTTATCATTTGACACTAGGCTAGGTGGAATGCTCTTGAGTGTCAGTTATGATCATGAGTATCAAGGTCCTCAGTATACCCCTTGGGAAATGGATGCAGTGTGGCTAGAGATGATGTTCATCCTTGCCTAGAAAGCAAGTTTGAGGCCAGTCTAACCTACACAGTCTTTTAGAAAGCAAAAAATAAAGAAACTATGAGATCTTGCTATATAAATCATAGCTGTTGGAATTCAAAATTGTTCTCCTTAGTATCACAGCTTCTTGGGTTATGATCTCTAGTTAGGTATGTGTGGATTTTAATGGCAGCATAGGTTAGAAGGGGACCGAGCAATATTTAATAGCATTGATTGTAAGCATATAGACTCCATGATTTGGTTGACTTGTGTGGCTCTCTGTTATTAAATGGTATTCATCCACAGCCCTGCTGGACAGAACTCTGCTCAGTTCGTTCAGATTCCTGTACCACAGCTATGAGATCTAATTCATGTCGTAGGGGATTGGTGTGTTGTTACTGTACAATTTTTCAGCTTGTGGTGAAGATTTGCCTTTAATGGGATTGTGTGACATCTTGCAATCAGTGCGGTTTTACTTTGTAGTTAATTGGAAAGTGATTTCACTTCATTGTTTCCCTTTTAATGCTGTTGTATTTCTATATAATAGAATTTAAAATCTAAATTAGAATTTACTCGCTTTGAATGTGATTGACTTATCTAAACTACCTTAAAACCGCTAGAATGAAACCATTGTGTTCTTTTGCCTTATCCAACAGTATTTGCTTTTTTTTATTTCAGTTACAGGTATTTGTAAAGATTTGTCTGTTTTTGTTTTTTTTTTTTGTTTGTTTTTTTTGTTTTTTTTTTCCAGTGAAGTGAAGACATATGATCCCTCTGGTGACTCCACACTTCCAACTTGTTCTAAAAAACGAAAAATAGAAGAGGTAGATAAAGAGGATGAAATTACTGAAAAGAAAGCAAAAAAAGCCAAGATTAAAATTAAAGGTTAGTTGGAATTTTTTTAAAAATTTTTATTTATTCTGTTGGGATGGGATGGCATGGAAGAGTGCACAGAAGTCTGAGGACGCCGTGTATGACTGGGTCCAGAAAGCAGACACAGGTCGCAGCCTTCCCCACAAATGCATTCACCCAATGAGCCGTCTTGCAGGCCCTCGCTGGAATTTTTAATTTTTAAAGATTCTTCAATAAGGATCTTTAAAAACTACAGACTAAGTATGAGAGAAATGTCTACCATTGCATTCAGTGAAAACTGATAGTGTTTTAATATGCCATTTGACAGGTTAGGCTGTTGTTAAATTAGATTTTGGTGTCTTTTTTAAAGATTTATTTATTATATATACAACATTCTGCATCCATGTATGCCCACACACCAGAAGAGGGCGCCAGACCTCTCATTACAGATGGTTGTGAGCCACCATGCGGTTACTGAGAATTGAACTCAGGACTTTTGAGCTTGGTCTGGATTATTTATGGTTAATAGTGTTAGACAATAAAATGATCATAATAATAAACACTGGAGAGTTGACCATAATTAAAGGAAGAAAAGTATTCTAGGGTTTGAGGGAAGTAAGTAAGTCTAATTCAATTCTAATTCTTTCTGTACCGGCTGAAGTAGAAGAGGAGGAGGTGGAGGAGGAGGCAGCAGCGGAGGAGGAGGAGGAAGAGGTAGAGGAGGAGCCATCTGTAAAGAAGAAGAAGAAGAAGGATAAAAAGAAACACATCAAGGAGGAGCCACTTTCTGAGGAAGAGCCGTGCACCAGCACAGCAGTTCTTGTATGTGATCCTGGTTGTTCTTTATCTCTTGAGTTTATTACAGGACATTGTTAACGAGCCTTAAGCATAGATATTAATAATAGGAATTGTTTGTATTCCAGGTCAGAAATGACCAGGTGTTTGTTAATAGGGAAAATGTAATAGAAAAGTGAAATTGTTTATTCTTTTTTGTTTTGTTTTGTTATAGAAGCCTTTTCTCATTTAGTTTTTATTGTTGTTGGATTGTTGGA